>NW_005371517.1:0-792 GCF_000412655.1 Myotis brandtii
AGACTGGTAGGAGGTGTGGAGGCGCGGAACAGGCTGGCACTCAGGTGCACTTCTTTTTTAATTGGGAGGGAGGGAGAAACAAGCTCCCGCTTGCTCTGAACTCCAGTTCTGGGTGAGACTATGGGGGACCCAGACACATATGGGGAGAAACTGGACTGTCTGGCATAGGGACAGGAACGCGGGGGCAGCTTTTTTTCAGACGAAGGTGCTTATAGCAGTCATTGTTCTCGTGCTAGGACCTCTCCAGTTGCAGGGCTGACTGGCAACCATTGCTGTTTGCTCCGCCCTGGTGATTCCCTGAGACACCAACCCACCCAAGCTGTGTGTGGCTTTTGTGTATGAATGGCCTGTCCTTTCTCAGCCTAAAACCTGTCAAACAGGCAGCAGCTGGTTCAGGGAGCCACAAAACTATTAAAAGAAGGCCCAAGGCCGGCAGCAGCAGCCTGCCTTGCTTCACGGCAGGGCCTTGTCTGGGCACTTCCAAACCCAATACAAAGAGGAGGAATCTGCAGATCTCACTGTAGCTCCTGCTGGGTGGCCCCAGGCAGTGGCTGACTTTGCACCTCCTTGGAGATCCAAGAGCCAGTGTACCCAGTGGCCAGTGTGAGACCATACCAGATTACAACTCTTCACATCCATAAGTGACACACTCAAGAGGCAGACTCAATGAGCACCAAAGCCCCACTGAAGCAAGTCCTGCCCCATAAGTGTGTCTCCTGCACAGAAGCTCTTCCATTGTAGACACAGCTGGTCCTCAGCCAATTGGCCTGGATGTCAATTCCTCCCAGTGAT
>NW_005371518.1:0-837 GCF_000412655.1 Myotis brandtii
GCCCAGCCAGAAGAACTTAGAAGGTGGGAAGAAAAGTATTAATAAAAAAATATCCCATTCACAAACGTGTGTGTGTGTGCATGCATGTGTGTGCATGAGTGTGTGGGTAGTGGCAAGAAGCTGCACCCCATCTCACAGAAAAGGGCACTGAGGTTAAGGAACTCTTCTCTGTGGAGTCATCTGGGCCAGCCTCCCCGCCAAGCTAATTCTTAAAGCCAGAATGTTTTTCACATGGACCCATGACTGCTGCCACCTCCTCCTGTTCCCGTTCCTAAGCCCAGAGCCGCCGGGTGTCACAGGGCTGCCCTTCAGCCCCTGCTTCAGCTCCCCATTCTCACAAAGCCACCGTGTTGTGTGAGGGACAACTGCGGCCTCCCTCTCTTTTATCCGGGGACAGAGAGACCCAAACCCTGAAACCTTTCCTTTAAAGTACGGGGCACTGTTTGGAGAAGGCGCCAGCCCCTGCGACTTGCTCCTTTCCGGGTGCACCTGCATCACCCTGGGGTTGCGTTCTCAGCGGAGGTGCGGTAATGAGCACACCGTCCCCATCAGAGGAAGCCGCCTAATCCCGGTCTCAGGGTCTCTCACTGTGTCATTCGTGCCAGCCCCCCTGGAGCCCACCCCCAACGGGAAACAGAAGGCGCCTCCCTCTCCTCGCCTGGACTTGGTGGGTGGGCTGTTTAATTCTCCTTAAAAGCTTGTAAAATAGTCCACACAAGTAATATATAAACCCACTGCTGCTTTCAATATTTGGAACAACCCAAATGCATGTAAATTTATTTTTTTAATTTTTTCTCTTTTCTTATTTTTGCATGTAAATTTAAAAGTGGCCTTTCT
>NW_005371519.1:0-811 GCF_000412655.1 Myotis brandtii
TATGCTAATTAGATCGGACAGCCAAATGACCTTCCAGTTGTCATTCTGGACGTCCTTCTGGATGAAGCCGCGGCAACAGGGGTCAAGGCAGAGGCAGTTAGGGGTGATCAGGCAGGCAGGCAGTTAGGGGCTAGCAGGCAGGCAGGCAAGTGGTTAGGGGTGATCAGTCAGGCAGGTGAGTGGTTAGGGGTGATCAGGCAGGCAGGTGAGTAGTTAGGGGTGATCAGGCAGTCAGTCAGTTGAGCAGTTAGGAGCCAGCAGTCCCGGATTGGGAGAGGGATGTCTGACTGCCGGTTTAGGCCCGATCCCGCAGGGATCCCAAGGGTTCCCGAATTGCAAGAGGGTGCAGACTGGGCTGAGGGCACACTCCTCCCTGCCCTCCCCCCCCCCACCCCCTGGGCACTAATATCTTGAACCAGGTCTCTAGTGTTATTATAAGAGAGGGAGATACTGGTCTTGTCCAAAATGGGAGGGGAGAGAGGTGAACAGAAGAGCACTCATGATCACATATTTTGAGCTTAATTACTGCTGAAAAATATTTGAAGGCTTTTAGAATATTGAGCAACATCTGCAAGTCCATGTAAGGAGTGGGATTTCGCCAAGTGAAAACTGGGTAGGTTCACATTTATTTTAATGTTTTCAATTAGTTCAGCCTAAACCACAAAATTCAAATAAAGAAGATTTAAAAATCTGGCCCAGACCATTAAAACTTTAAGCATCAGATTACAGGAGTAGAGAGAATAAAAATGATGTTTTTGTTCTTGTAATAGAATTTAATTTTTCTATTTATAAAAATAACTAGAGGCCCGAT
>NW_005371520.1:0-200 GCF_000412655.1 Myotis brandtii
GGGAACTCAGCCTCCACTGTGGGTGCAGCCATCTTGTTTTACGGAAACCCCCGCCTCTGCTGTGGGCGCCAACCATTTTGTGGCAGAGTGACGGTCAATTTGCATATTCCCTCTTTATTATATAGGATAGTCCCCACAACACTCAAAAGAACTGAAACTAAGTCTCTTAGAAGATATTTTATACTAGAGGCCCAGTACAC
>NW_005371521.1:0-853 GCF_000412655.1 Myotis brandtii
GTAAGTTCAATCCAATGCTCAGGTAAGGGAAATGTTTTATTTTTAAATTGTAATGCAGGTCAATCTGGTAATTTTTCCTCTGCTATATATAGATACTTATTAGCCTATCCTTTCCTGGGAGGATTTCCAATTCATTCTAAGTTTCCAATTAGTAAAACCTACCAATCTCAGCACCAAGACTTCCTCCTCTGCTCTTCTTATGGTCATGAAGAGTCAAAGATGGGCACACGCTTCAGAATGGTCACAGCTTCAGCTTCCAGGTACTACCATGATTTTCTTCTCATTTTCTATATTTGATTCTTTCAACTTTATGTTCTTGCAAACACACCGATATATTTCAAAATGTTAGTAATATTTCTTTTGGCATTTATAGGTGTTTTGTAGGGGGAAGTTTCCCCCCAATATCTAGCCTGCCATAATTTAAAGTCTCATTATCAAATGCAGGTAGACAGAATAATCTGAAGAAAAAAAAAGGAATGAAGGTAAGAAAAATAATTTCTTATAGTAAATAAGTCATCTCTTAATCCCTTGGCTTTGGAGGAAAAGTAATGTACACTGTTTCTATTAGAACAGACACAGGACTCCAAGGGGTTTTCACAGGTGAGTAAAATTTACATACAGAACCAATCCCATTCCTTTGCTCAGTTCACCAGATTCTGATTGAATCCACCATGGACTTCAGGGATGAGACTTACACTGTGCATGCAGGGGTGTGCTAATTTGGGAAGGTTTTCTATAGTGATGACACCTAGAAGATGACTTTGTTCAGCAAATATATTAAAGGGTTGTTGAACATACAAAGGGAGGACGAAACCGGGTCACCTATACTGCTGTACATAATAATGAATAGTAG
>NW_005371522.1:0-705 GCF_000412655.1 Myotis brandtii
AAGCAACACACTCAAGGGGCAGACTCAATGAGCACCACAGCCCTACTGAAGCAAGTGCTGCTCCATTGGGATGCCTCCTGCACAGCAGCTCTCCCACTGTAGTCACAGCTGGTCCTCACAGCCAATTGGCCTGGAGGTCAATTCCTCCCAGTGACCAACTCCAATCAAGTCTCAACTACAACAGCCCACAAATGGGTGCACCTAGAGCTCCCAGCTCAGGTGACTGGGGAGGTTGAGCCACTGGGACCTATAAAACACCTACTACACAAAGCCACTCTACCAATTCAAGGAGACATAGCAGCTCTTCCCAATACATAGAAACAAACACAGGGAAGCAGACAAAGAAACATGTCACAAATGAAAGAAATGGAAGAAAGCAAACTACTGGATTATAGAGTAGTTATAAGGTTACTCAAGAATTTTCTAGAAACCTCTAAAAAAATGGAAAAGGACAAAATCCAACACCTTTTCTTGATAAAAACCCTAAGGAAAGTGGAAATAGAGGGATCATACCTCAACATAATAAAAGCCTTATATGACAAACCTATAGCCAACATCATACTCAATGGGAAAAAACTAAAACCATTTCACCTAAGATCAGGAACAAAATAGGGAAACTCACTCTCATCAATCCTGTTCAAGATAGTACTGTACTGGAAGTACTAGATATAGCAATTAGACAACAAGAAGAAATAAAAGGCATCC
>NW_005371523.1:0-2909 GCF_000412655.1 Myotis brandtii
AGGCCACCCCAGCTCCTTGCCATGGCTTCTCCAGTCCTCAAGGGGGTCCCCCCCACCCCCGCCACAGCTGCCACGACTGAGCAGAACAGGCTCCAGGGAGCTGCGGGAGCCACATCCCAGCTCCCTGGCTGGGCTGTTAGGAGCAGCCACGGCCTCTCCCACACTCAAGAGGAAAAGTTCACATGAGGCAGGACACCAGGGCCACTGGGGTCTGCCCACCACGGACACCAGTCACCCTGGACCCTGTCACAGTGTTGCCTGGATCCTAAATGTTAGGAAATGTGTGATTCCTGCCAACTGTTTGTCCGAGGAGAGGGCGTGTCCATTCTCCATGGTCCCCACAGGCAGTTGTCAGATCTCCCAGGAGGCCTTGCAGAGTCCATCTTGCTGGGGGGCCTAGAGACTCAGATCTTTTTGTCAGTGTGAAAGAGTCCAAGTCTAGCATGTCGGACACAGATTCCACTGTAAGAAATGTACAAATAAACAAAACAAATCTGAGAGTCAGATAAGCCAGTGTGGTGTCTGTCGGCAGTGTCTCCTCGAAGGGGCCATCAGGGGTCATTGATAGAAATTTCATCACCTGGGAATCCACAGAAAGACTGCTCAGGGCTAGGGAAAGTGCTGGAGATGTTCGCCGAATTATTGTATGACAATATGGTCCCCGATTTTTTTTAATAGATAGGATGTCTTAGGCCTTACCATGCAGCCTCTGTTATGATATATTTACAACAGCCTATATAATAAAAGCCTAATATGCTAAGTATCTGGTCAGCCATTCAACCAATCAAAGCTTAATATGCTAATGATATGCTAAGGCCGCTCAACTGCTTACTATGACATGCACTGACCACCAGGGGTCAGATGCTCTGACCAGTAGGTTAGCTTGCTGCTGGGGTCCAGTCAATCAGGACTGAGCGAGATGGAACGGACACAGCCTGCAGCCCTCCCGTGGTCCCTCCCCAGCTGGCCAATCTCCCGCATCCCTCCCCAGCCCCTGATTGTGCACCAGTGGGGTCTCTGGCATGGCCGGTGCCCTCTTGCCATCAGAACTCCCTGGGGGATCTTGGAGAGCCGGCTTCAGTGCGATAGTGGAAGAACCAGTCACTATGACATGCACTGACCACCAGGGGGCAAATGCTCAAAGCAGGAGCTGCCCCCTGGTGGTCAGTGCACTCCCACAGGGGGAGCACTATTCAGCCCGAAGCTGCGCTCACAGCTGGCAAGTGCAGTGGCAGTAGTGGGAGACTCTCCTGCCTCTGTGGCAATGCTAAGGATATCCGACTGACGGCTTTGGCCCACTCCCTGTGGGGGAGAGCGGGCCTAAGCCATCAGTAGGACATCCCCTGAGGGCTCCCAGACTGCGAAGGGGTGCAGGCCGGGCTAAGGGACCCCCCTCCCCTCAGTGCACTGGGCCTCTAGTGTGTGTGTGTGTGTGTATATATGTATATATGTGTATATATATGTGTGTGTGTGTATATCTTATCTAATAAAAGAGAAACATGGTAATTAACCGTAACTTCGCTACCCTTCCCATTGGCTAATCAGCGTGATATGCAAATTAACTGCCAAACAAGATGGCGGCCGGCAGCCAGGCAGCTGAAGCGAACAGGAGGTTTGCTTGCTCCAGTGAAGGAGGAAGCCAAGGTTCCCCGCCTGCCTTGCCGGCCTCTGAGCTAATCTCTAAGAAACATTGTTGCAAATATAGAAGCTAAACAATCCCCAGAAACTTGCTTTCAGCAGTCAGAGCTGGAGCAAGCAGGACCGAAACAATGTTGCAATTATAGAACCCAAACAAACCCTAGATTCCTGCTTTCAGCAGCCGAGGCCTCACGCTGGAGCCAAGCCTCAGAGCTAAAGCCAGCTCTCAGCTCCAGTGACAGCCATAGAAGATAAATAAATCCCAGAATAAAAGAAAAAAAGAAAAAAAGGAGAGGTTGGGAGCTTCAGTCACTCGCCAGCCTGAAAACGGCCCTCAGCCCCTCACCCAGGCTGGCCAGGCACCCCTGTGGGGACCCCCACCCTGAAGGAGGTGTGACCAGCTGCAAACAGCCATCATCCCCTCATCCAGGCTAGCCATAAAAGGGTAATATGCCTCCCAGCACCGGGATCAGCAGAGCCACAAGGCTTCCCAAATCCGGGATCAGTGGAGCCACGAGGCCTCCTGGCACCATGATCAGCAGAGCTGCAAGACCTCCCGGCCTGGGATCAGAGGAGCCGTGAGGCCTCCTGGCCCCTGGAGCAGCGTGACAGGGGGCAGGGCCCAAACCCCCTGATCGTTCTGCAGCTCAGTGTGTGAAAGGGGGCGGGGCCACAACCTCCCTATCCGCCCTGCTCTGTTCCTGACAGGGGAAGGCACCCCAACCCCCTGATCAGCCCTGCTCTGTATGTGACAGGGTGCAGCCCCACAACACCCCCATGGGCCCTGCTCTGTGTGTGACGGGGTAGAGCCGCACCCTCCCATCGGCCCTGCCCTGAGTGTGACAGCAGCGGCGCCCCAACCCCCTGATCGGCCCTGCTCTGCTGTGGGTGAGGGTCGTTGCCTCAACTCCCCTATCGGCCCTACTCTGTGCATGACAGGGGGGAGCTCCCCAACCCCCTGATCCGCCCTGCTCTGTGCGTGACAGGGTACGGAGCGCCAACCCCCCTAATGGGCCCTGCCCTGGGCGTGACGGGGGTGGTGCTGCAACCTCCCCACCTACCCTGCCTTGAGTGTGACAGGGGGTGGTGCCCCAACCCCCCAATCGGCCCTACCCTGAGCGTGCCTGGGGGTGGCATTGCAACCTTCTGATCTGCCCTGCTCTGTGCATGACAGGGGGCGACGTCCCAACTCCCCAATCGGCCCTGCTCTGAGCCCTAGTATATATATATATATATATACTAGAGGCCAGGTGCACAAAAATTTGTGCACT
>NW_005371523.1:6398-7153 GCF_000412655.1 Myotis brandtii
GCCTGCCTGCCTGCCTGCCTGCCTGCCCGATCACTCCTAACCGCTTGGCATGCCTGGCTGATTGCCCATAACCATTTGCCTGCCTGCCTGCCTGATCACCCCTAACCACTTCTGCCTTGGCCCCCGCCACCATGGCTTTGTCCGGAAGGACATCTGGAATGATGTCCAGAAGGTTGTTTGGCTGTCCGGTCTAATTAGCTTATTATGCTTTTATTATTATAGACTAGAGGCTCAGAGCACAAAATCATGCTTGGGTAGGGTCCCTAGGCCTAGCCTGTGACCAGGGCCATTTTCCACCCACTCACCAGTCCCCAGTCCTGCCCTGCTGCCGCAAATACCGGTTCCCTGTGGTTCTTTGTTCACCATCCAGTGATCAGAGCCTGTGGGCCAGGGGGAGGGACCAAGAGGTCTGTCTTCTCCCTGCTTGCCAGTCCCCAGTCCTGCCCCACCACCACTCACCCTGGTTCCCAGTGGTTCCCCGTTAACCATGATTGGAGACTGTGGACTGGTGGGAGGGACCAAGAGGTCAGCTTTCTGCCCACTCACCAGTCCCCAGTCCCGACCCACTGCTGACACCCACCCTGGTTCCCTGTTCTCCATCTGGCAATCTATTAGAGCCTGTGGGTTGGGGGGAGGGAGCAAGAGGTGGTCAATGCACCTCATAGCAACTGGTCAATAGGTCATTCTGGTCGTTACGCCATTATGGTCACTGGTCTTTATTATATAGGATATTTAACAGAAATATATAAATATTA
>NW_005371523.1:7499-8544 GCF_000412655.1 Myotis brandtii
TTAATATATAAATATATGTTATATACATTTATATGTTTAAAATATTAGTTTAGTCATTTGTTTTCATCCCATGCTTTTTGTCATTTGTCATAACTTATTTTAAAGACTAAAGGAATTTCTCCTGCATCTAACTGGAACATTTATTTTTCAATTACCTTTACTATGAAAGAAGATCATAATCTTGACACTCTGCCTCAAATAAATTTTATGAGGATTTAAAAATAGCTTTCAACTCTCTAATCAGTCCTGCAGTGCAGCTATAAAATTATATTGACAAAATTTGATTTATTTCTTAGTTTCCTCATCTGTGACATAGGAACTTTAATATTCAATAGATGGCTGATTCATGTGGCTTAAAGTGCATACTAATTAGTTACTGATAGTTAAATTCCAGAATATAGATATTGTCACTAACATCTGTGTAACATTAATCATTTAATTTTACAATTGCTTCATTGTTAGTCTCAAAGGTGAGTTGCAAAACCCAATGCGGCCATTTCTTTATTAATATTGGTGTCATCTGAATTCTGAAGTGGTTTGATGACTTCAAATAGATTCTGTTTTTCCTTGTCCCTTTCATTCTTATCTTTTTGTTTGCACTGGAATTTGATTAATCTATCTGCTGCTCATAGTTACCCACAGTCCATATATGAATATTATTTTTCAATACATAATAAAAACAAATACATATAAAACTTGTACATCTGACACTGTTAAATGAAATTTACATATGTTAACTCATGCAATACTCATAATTATCAGTGTGGTTCTATTACTCTTACCCCTTTACAAGTAATAAAATTAAAGCATTAAGAGTTTGAATAACTTGTTCAAAGCCATCCAACTGGTAAATAGCAGACCTACAATATGAACTCAGGCAGGCAACAGAGTGCAAACTCTTAATTAAAATGCTATACATTTTTAGTTTTCTTTATTATCTACACTAATAAAAGAGAAACATGGTAATTGGCGTACGACCGCTACCCTTCCCATTGGCTAAACAGCATATCCTTATGCAAATTAACTGTCAGCCCAGATGGCGGCC
>NW_005371523.1:8723-9201 GCF_000412655.1 Myotis brandtii
CAGAGCTGAAGTTATACATTGTTTCGATTATAGAACAGCAAACAAACCAGATACCAGCTTTCAGCAGCGGAAGCCTCACAGCTAGAGCCAGAGCTAAAGCTGGCCTAGAATAAAATAAAAAAAAGAGGGAAAAAAAGGAGCGGTTCGGAGCTTCAGTCAACAATCGCCAGCCTGAAAGCAGCCCTCAACCCCTCACCCAGACTGGCCAGGCACCCCAGTGGGGACCCCCACCCTGAAGGGTGTGTGACCAGCTACAAACAGCCATCATCCCCTCATCCCCTCATCCAGGGCACCCCAGTGGGGACTCCCACCCTGATCCCGGACACCCTTCAGGCCTCTATCCTATATAGTAAAAGGGTAAAAGGGTTCCCAGCACCAGGATCAGCGGAGCCGCGAGGCCTCTTGGCACCAGATCAGCGTGACAGGGGGCAGCGCCCAAACCCCCTGATCGCCCTGCAGCTCTGTGTGTGACAGGGGG
>NW_005371523.1:9941-19478 GCF_000412655.1 Myotis brandtii
CGAGAGGGCACAGGCCGGGCTGGGGGACCCCCCTCCCCATCCCCCCGAGTGCACAAATTTTTGTGCACCGGGCCTCTAGTATTTTATAATACCAAATAAATATTATATACAAAAGTAGTAAGGAGAGCAAAAAGAATAGGTAAACAAATATAAGAACTGATTTGTTTTTACTATTAATTTGTACTTCAATTTGATAAATATTAATTGAAAACTTGATATGTAAAATATACTGTAGTACTGTTAGTAGAGGGATTTGTTGTTTAGTAATAATTCCTATATTAAATTATCATATGCTCTTACATAATAAGCATATAAATAGAGGAGCTGTGAAAGTCTAAGGATGTTCTGTTTAGAAATTAAAGGATGGCAAGTTCAAAAATGTTGTGTGGTATTTTAAGCAGATAGTAGACTAAACCAAATAAATTTTAGACACAATTATTGATTGAGTAGGTAAAAATTTTATTATTTTATGAGGTACTATGATAATTTTGTGGTTACCTATATTTTGCATTTTTTTCATTTATCAGCAAATATGTCCATAAAATTTTCCATTTAAAAATAAATCTTTACATTTATCTGAGCAAACGATTGTGTATATATGCACAACATAACTATACTAATAAAAGCCTAGGTGGTCCTCGCACCCTCGTGCGTCGCCCTTACGTCATCAATAGATGGCTGTCACAAGATGGCCACCGCAAGATGGCTGGCAGGGGAGGACAGTTGTGGGTGATCAGGCCAGCAGAGGAGGGCAACTGGGGACCACCAGGGCTGCAGGGGAGGGCAGTTGGGGGTGACCAGGCTGGCAAGGGAGGGCAGTTGGGGGCCATCAGGCCTGCAGGGGAGGGAAGTGGGGGCAATTGGGCCAGCAGGGGAGGGCAGTTGGGGGCAATCAGGCTGGCAGGGGAGGGGTTAGGGGGCAATCAGACTGGCAGGCAGGAGCAGTTAGGGGCAATCAGGCAGGCAGGCAGGCAAGCAGTTAGGAGCCAGCAGTCCCGAGTTGTGAGAGGACTAAACCAGCAGTCAGACATCCCCCGAGGGGTCCCCGATTGGAGAGGGTGCAGGCCAGGCTGAGGGACACCCCCTCCCCATTCATGAAGTTTGTGCACCGGGCCTCTAGTATCTAATAAATATGTAAAATGGTAAAATGACTCAGCTGAGTAATAATCATTATTAACTTTATGCTTAACAAGAACTAATAGTAAAGTGAGAAAATTAATAAATGTGCTGAATAGAGATGTGTTTAGTTTTTCTAGTTTTTCAATTGATCAAAGTTAATCAAGAAAAACAGTAATTGATCAAAGTTAACAAGAAAAACAGTAATTCTGAGGCATTTGTCTTCACATATTTTTTTACACTTCCAATTTTGAGAGGAGAAAATAATTTAGACTGTTTGTTGTGGCATTTAACACTTGAATTTGAAAATATGGATGACTCTCTTCTGAATAGGAAACACAGAAATCTATTAAAAAGCATAATGAAGTAATGTATAAAACATACCTCTTATGGTAACTGAATTATGCACTTAGCATATTTTCTTCATTTTAACCAAAGTTTCATATTAATTTATTTACTATCTTTTTTAAATTTTATTATTTAAAGTATTACAAATAGTAGTACATATGACTCTTTTTTTTCTCCATTGACCTTCCCCCGGCCTCCCCTAACCACAGGCACATGCCCTCAGCTCTCCCCCAGTGTCTTTCATCCATTGGTTATGCTTATATGCATGCATACAAGTCCTTCGGTTGATCTCTTACCTCCCACACAACCCTCCCCAGCCTTCCCACTGTAGTTGGACAGTCTGTTCGATGCTTCTCTGGCTCTTTATCTATCTTTTTGTTCATCAGGTTATAATATTGTTTATTATCCATAAATGAGTGGGATCATGTGGTATTTTTCTTTCACTGACTGGCTTATTTCACTTAGCATAATGCTCTCCATTCCATCCATGCTGTTGCAAATGGTAAGAATTACTTCTTTTTTATAGCAGCATAGTATTCCATTGTGTAGATGTACCATAGTTGTCTAATCCACTCATCTGCTGATGGGCATTTAGGTTGTTTCCAAATCTTAGCTGTTGTAAATTGTGCTGCTATGAATATAGGGGTGCATATATCCTTTCTGATTGGTGTTTCTGTTTTCTTGGGATATATTTCTAAAAGTGGCATTACTGGGTCAAATGGCAGTTCCATTATTAATTTTTTTGAGGAAACGCCATACTGTTTTCCACAATGGCTGCACCAGTCTGCATTCCCACCAGCAGTGAAGGAGGGTACCTTTTTCTCTGCATCCTCTCCCGCACTTGTAGTTTGTTGATTTGTTGATGATAGCCAGTCTGACAGGTGTGAAATGGTACCTCATTGTTGTTTTGATTTGCATTACTGGGTAAATGGCAGTTCCATTATTAATTTTTTTGAGGAAACGCCATACTGTTTTCCACAATGGCTGCACCAGTCTGCATTCCCACCAGCAGTGAAGGAGGGTACCTTTTTCTCTGCATCCTCTCCCGCACTTGTAGTTTGTTGATTTGTTGATGATAGCCAGTCTGACAGGTGTGAAATGGTACCTCATTGTTGTTTTGATTTGCATCTCTCGGATGATTAGTGACTTTGAGCATGTTTTCATATGTCTCTTGGCCTTCTGAATGTCCTCTTTCAAAAAGTGGGAAGCTGGTGGGGGTGGGGTGTGGACTCAGGGGTCTCTGAGCTGGACCACCCAGCCCCCAGCGCATTCTTCGCCTGGAGGCATCCAGCTGCAGACCTCCAACCCTATTAACTGGATCAGTGGTGGGGTGGAAAGCAACCTTGGAAGGTGAGGAAATGAAACTTGGGGCAAGTACCATGGGTACAGTCCCCGTGACCTTCCCCTCCCAGGATAATGCTGCACCTCCCTGTCTCCCACGCGCCAAGAGATAAATGTGGATTCACAAAGAGGCAGGCTCCTGAGGAGCATCAGCTGGGGGGACCAGAGGACTTACTCACTTCTGACCCCCCACCCCCTTTGCTTTAAGGTTGCATTCTTCTTCCCTAATACATGTTGCTTGAAGTACATGATGGTTTTTATTTAGACATGTGATAAATGTGGGAAAAGCAAAGTTTTGTGCTTTAGAACAAAAGAGTCTAGAGCAGCGGGTCTCAACCTGTGGGTCGCGACCCCTTTGGGGGTCGAACGACCCTTTCACAGGGGTCGCCTAAGACCATCGGAAAACACATATATAATTACATATTGTTTTTGTGATTCATCACTATGCTTTAATTATGTTCAATTTATAACAATAAAAATATATCCTGCATATCAGATATTTACATTATGATTCATAACAGTAGCAAAATTACAGTTATGAAGTAGCAACGAAAATAATTTTATGGTTGGGGGTCACCACAACATGAGGAACTGTATTAAAGGGTCCTGGCATTAGGAAGGTTGAGAACCACTGGTCTAGAGTCTTTGGGAGTGTCTCTCTCTCTCTCTCTATCTCTCTCTCTCTCTCTCTCTCATGCACACACACACACACAACACACACACACACACACTCTCTCTCTCTCTCTCTCTCACTCTTTCCTCTCCTCTTCCCTGGCCTGGCCAATCTTCATGCAGAAGGTTAACCCTATCTCCTTAGAACCCACCCTCACTGAAGTGGCCGCTGTTTTGTTTTGGTATTTTTCTCTCACAAGGTTCTTTTCTAACCTCTAGATCAGCAGTTGGACATTCCCTGAGGGGTCCCAGATTGCGAGAGGGTGCAGGCAGGCTGATGGACCCCTCTCCCCATGCATGAATTTTGTGCACCAGGCCTCAAGTTGTAAACAATGATGCAATGAACCTAGGGGTGTATATATCTTTCTGAATTTGAGTTCTTGTTCTCTTTGGAAATTAACCAGAAGTAAAATTTCTGGGTTGTATGGTAGTTCTATTTTTAGATTTTGAGAAATCTCCATTCTGCTTTCCATAGGGGCTGCACCAGTTAGCAGTCCCACCCCTTTTCTCCAAATCATCACCAATACATGCTTTTGTTGATTTTTGATAATACCTATTCTGACTGGTGTGAGATGGTATCTCATTGTGATTTTTATTTGAATTTCCCTGATGGTGAGTGATGTTGAGCATTTTTTCATATGTCAGTTGGCCATCTGCATGTCTTCTTTTTTGTCATTTTTAATGTATTGTTATTGTTGATGGTATTACAGACCACTCCCGAGGTCTTTACTACCATATTGCCCGTGTCCATGGGCTATACATACAAGTATGTAAGTTCTTTGGTTTATCTTTTCTCATCTCCCCAACCTCACATCGAGGTATGTCTTATTTAGAAAAATGTATTTTCATGTCCTCTGCTCTTTTTTATTAGATTGTTTTTGGTTTTTTATTGAGTTTTGTGAGTTTCTTACATATTTTGAATATCAACTCCTTAAGGAATATATCATTTGTAAATATAATCTCCCAGTCAGTATGTTGCCTTTTTATTTTATTGAAGATTTCCTTCACTGTGCAGAAGCTTTTTAGTTTGATATAGTTTCTTTTTTGTTTGTTTGTTTTCCTTGCTTGCAGAGACATGCTAAAAAATATATTACTCAGGCTAATGTCAGTTTACTTACTATGTTTTTTTCTAGGAATTTTGTGGTTTCAGACATTACATTTAAGTCTTTATTTTGATTTTTGTATATGGTATAAGAGAGTGGCCTAGTTTCATTTTTTGCATGTATCAGTCCACTTTTCACAATACCATTCATTGAAAAGACTCTTGTTACTCCTGTGTGTATTTTTACCTATGTTGTCATAGATTAGTTGAAAATATAAATGAAGGTTTATTTATGACCACTCTATTCTGTTCCATTGATCTATGTGTTTGCTTTTGTGCCAGTAACCATACTGTTTTGATTATTATAACTTTGTAGTATACTTTGAGGAGTGTGATAACTCTAATTTTGTTTTTTCTCAAGATTGCTTTGCTTATTAAAGGTTTGCTGTGGTTCCATATATGTTTTGTAATTATGTGTTCTAGTTCTGAGGAGAATGACATTGCTATTTTGACAGGAATTGCATTAGATCTGTAAATTTCTTTGGGTAATATGCTCATTTTAACATTATACATCTGTCCTATGCATGACATGGCATATCCTTCCATTAATGTTTGTCCTCTTCAATTTATATCTTTAATTTCTTATAGTTTTCTGAATAGAGGTCTTTCACCTCTTCGGTTAAATTTATTCTTACGTGTTTTATTCTTTTTTGATGCAATTGTGAATGAGATAGTTTTCTTCATTTCTCCTTCTGATTGTTAGTTATTAGTATGTAGGAGTAGATTGGATTTCTGTATATTAATTTTTAACCTGCTACTTTACTGAATTATGTTATTAGTTTTATTAATTTTTTGTGAATTTTTTAGAGTTGTTTATATAGTATTGTATCATCAGCAAATAGTGATAGTTTTACTTCTTTCTTTCCTATTTGGATGCCTTTTATTTTTTCTGATTTCTTTGTTTAGGTCTTCCAGTATATGCTAATAATAGTGGTAAATGTGGCCATCCTTGCCTTGTTCCTGATCTTAGAGGAAAAGCTTTCAGTTTTTCATCAGTAAGTATTATGGTAACTGCAAGCTTGTATTGTATAGACTTTACCAAGTTGAGGTAAGATCCTTTTATTCATACTTTGTTGGGAGTTTTTATCATAAATGGATGTTGAATTTTATCAAATGCTTTTTCTGAATCTATTGAGATAATTAATGATTTTTATTCGTTATATTGTTGATGTGATGAGCCACATTAATTTTTTTTGCACATGTTGAACCATTCTTGCATCCCTGCATCCCTGATATAAGTCCCACTTCATCATGGTGCATAATCATTTTAATATATCAATGAATTCAGATTGCTAGTATTGTGTTGATAATTTTACCATCTATGTTTATCAGGGATATTGGCCTATAATTATCTTTATTTGTAGTGTCTTTGCCTGGTTTTCATATCAGGGTAATGCTGGCCTCATAGATTTTCTACAAAGTACTTACATTTTACATGTTCATAGATACTGTCATGGTATATCTATACCATGGAATATCATGGAACCAATAAAAAGGTTTCAATATATATATAAATTCATGAAAATATGTTAATGATGTATTTTAAGTTTAAAAAGCAATGCTAAAGGATTTTTAAATATAAAATTATGGCTCTCAAGCAAATATAAAATGAATATGTGTCAATGATTTTATATAACACTAGAGGCCCAAGGAATGAAATTTGTACACTGGTGGGCGGGGGGGTTCCCTCAGCCCAGCCTGTCCCCTCTCATAGACTGGGAGCCCTCAGATGAGGAGACTGAGGCCAGGCTGGGGGAGTGACTGGCCCAAGTGGAGTAGCAGAGCCAGGCATCCTTCTCCGGTGCTTCCCCCAAGCTGCAGCCACACTGCCCACGTGGGTGTCCCTAAGGCCGCACTGACCTCTGTGCTACGGAGGTGAACACCCAGGCCCTGGAAAGGGGAGGCCTGGCCCAGGCCCAGCAGCCTGAACTGTCTTCCTTGCCAACACCCGCATCTTGGAAAAGCTGCTCCCAGGAGCACACCTACCAACACTCCAAACCAATCAAGTTTTCTATTTTCTTTACTTCAATGAGTCGCCTCTGCCAGCAGCCTCAGTCTCCCCCACCCCTGAACCCCTCATTTGTCTCTCTACCGCAGTCTCCCCCACCCCTGAACCCCTTTCCTTGGCTACTTCAGTCTGGGAAAGGAGGATCCAAAAGAATTGAGCAGTCCAGCCCCACCCCCTCTGGCCCCGGGAAGCCTGCCATCTAGTGGACACAGAGAGGATAGTCAAGGCGGCTGCCAGTGTCTGAGGGGGTGGGGCCCAGAGCTGGATCCCATCCTCAGGCCTGGGGAGGATATACGCCCCCTTCCAGATTCTAGGCTGAGAGGACAGAGCCCAGACCTAAGGCTGGGGACAAAGGATGACAGGACAGACGAAGCCTGGGCTTCAGGAAGCCACTGTGTGGCAAGCCCTAAGGGAGAGTGAGAAAAGCGGGCACCAGACTTGAGCAGGGACAGAGACCAAACCAAGAGATGCCCCTTCACCTGGTGCTGCCCAGAGGGGGAACACCTGGGCAGCAGTTGGTCCCATTGCCCCTTAACCCTCCCACTCCCCTCCCTGCCCTCCAGCCCTGGGCCTTTGACCCCTCCCACCTCCCTGGCCTTCACTGGCACCTTTGCCCTGTGACCTCAGCCTCTCCAGAACAGACCTGGCCCAAGGTTGGGCTGGATCTGGCTGCCATGTTCTCCCTGTTGTCCCTCCCCTCCTGGCTCCCTGGCCTCTTCTCCCTTGAGTGGGTCTCTGGCCTCCTCTTCAACTCTGTCCTGAAAGGTGAGCACCTCCTCCTGCCCCCTCCAGGGCCTGCTCCGGGCACCCCACCCATGGGTCTCCCAGCCATAGGCTGCCCCTCCTCTAACCCTACTGAGCACGCCCACTCTCTGTCCCTACCCTTAGGCCTCACTGGGGCTCTGCCTTTTGTCTGCTGGGCTGGGGGCATGCCCTGAGGCATGCTGAGGCCGCTGGGAGCACGCCTCCAGCCCAGCAGCCCCACTTTGTGTCTGCTGCCCACCCTCCCTCCGCGGCTGGGGTGTGGGATGCTGGCATCATCGCCAGGGCGACGATGCCAGTGCCCCACCCTGGCCACTATGGGCGCCTCCATCTTTGTGTTGGAGTGATGGTTAATTTGCATATTACCATTTCATTAGATTAGATTAATTAATTTCAGAAGTAAATATCAACACAAAGCAGATTATTATTGTAGATCACACAAGGAAAACAAAATGTAAAATATTGAACTGCAGCAGTGTTTGACTATATTCTGCACAGTGACAAAACCTGAAGTCATTTTCAAGATCCACCATTTCTTACTTTTCAGTCGGGTCAAGTTTCTAAACTTTCTAAATCTCCATTTTCTGGCTAATGAAAAGAAAATAGGATTCCACCGAGTCTCCTATCTACCTACTCCAGGACTTCTGTGAGGATCGAATGAGATGAGGCAAGGGAAAACACTTCACGGACATTTGGTAAAACTGTAAAATGTTTGTACCTGGCTCTAAAGCAAGTTATGTTCCTGGGCTGAAGAAATTCCAAGGAAGCTCATCACCAGGGAGAGGAAGCTAACTTTTCTGTTCTCAGTTTTCTGACCTGCAATTGCAGGTAATAAATAATACCTATTTTAGCTCTTTGGGACAATTAATAAGATAATTTATTTAAATTATTTAGCCGAAACCGGTTTGGCTCAGTGGATAGAGCGTCGGCCTGCAGACTGAAGGGTCCCAGGTTCGATTCCGGTCAAGGGCATGTACCTGGGTTGCGGGCACATCCCCAGTAGGAGATGTGCAGGAGGCAGCTGATCGATGTTTCTCTCTCATCGATGTTTCTAACTCTCTATCTCTCTCCCTTCCTCTCTGTAAAAAATCAATAAAATATATTTAAAAAAAAATTATTTAGCAAAATACCAGTAAGTACTCATTAATTGTAAGTTAATTTAATCATTTTCAATTCTTCTTCTTCTTCTCCTCTTCTTTTTTTTTTTTTTTTGACAGACCACAGGGCAGATAAGTTGTATTTTAAACTAACCTGGAAATTCAATTGCATATACTTAAAAAGGAAACATTATTTTAGCCCAAAAGACATAAGCATGATTATCAAACTAGAAACCAAATACTCTTTGCTTCAAAAAACAATATTAAATATTTTTATATTAATATGTTTCTACTCTCTTTCCCTCTCCCTTCCTCTCTGAAATCAATAAAAATATATTAAAAATAAATTAAAATAGGAAAATTTGTCTACAGTGACTATAACATTTCTGAGAATTAAAAGAAGATAACAATAAAACAAGCCATATCATATAACCAAAATATTTCAACCTTCCAATGTTTCCTTTTTAAAACTTCCATCACTAGCCTGTATCGAAATGTTTAAGGTTTAATTACAACTCTACTCTTCTTAAACCTTTTGATAACTAACATCTGGAGAGACTTATAATTAATAGGACTTTAATTTTTAAATTGTTTTTCTTGGTCTACAAAAGACCTTTAATTAGATTGTGAGTCTTTGGCTTCTACTCTGCCTAAACCTTCAATAACAAGCAAAACGAAGCACAGAATGCTATGCCATGATAGAGAAACATGGTGTTCTCCAAATATTTGAGCCAGTAATAAAAACAAAAAAAAACTTTCATTTTGAAAAATGTGAAATATGTACAAAAGTAGAGATCTAAATGTAATGAACTCCTATGTATCCATCATTCAGCTTCAATGATTAACAACTAGTAGTTGATTTTGTTTCACTGAAATCACACCCACTCCCTCTTCCCCACTGAATAATTTTGAAGTAAATCCCAGACATCATCATGACATTATGTCTTTTCATTCATAAATACTTCAGTATATCTATACACTGAAGTTTAATTTATTGTGCTTATTATCTATTCAAATTATCTCATACTTTGATTTTTTGGTTTATTTGTTTGAATCAGGATTCAAATAAGTTCCATAAATTAGATTGATTT
>NW_005371523.1:19533-22744 GCF_000412655.1 Myotis brandtii
CTTCTTAACATATAGAGTTCCTCTCCATCTCTTGGCAGTGTTCCCCTTTTGCAATTTATTTGTTGAAGTAACTGGGTCATTTGCTCTGTAGAATTTCCTACTGTCTTGGATTCCTGATTACATTCCTGTGGTATCTTTGAATAAGCCCCTCTGTCCTCTCAATTTACTGTAAATTGTTTGTTGCATTCAAGCTGTGTTGTTCAATAGAGTGACTACTAACCACATGTGGCTAGTTAAAATTAAATTGATTAAAGCAAAATAAATTAAAAATTTAGTTCTTTAATATGTACAAATTACATTTCAAGTGCTAAAAAGATACATGTAGCTAGTGAGTATCTTATTAAATAGTGTGAATTATAACAATTCCATAATTGCAGTAAGTGCTATTAGACAGCACTGGACAAAAGCCTTGATTAGATTCACAATGAATTTTTTGGGTAAGAATATGTAACATGTAGGATTGCACACTCCATAAGAAGGCACCTTATATTTGGTTGTTTCTCTTTAAGATAATAGCAGGGATAACCCATTAATAATGATTGCCAAGATATATTAATTAATTAGGCCTTACAAAATATTGATATTTAAACATAGAATTAATTTGTCATTAGTTATATTGAATACTTTTATATGAAGAATAATGAGAAATATTCATTTTTAAATATTTAATTACCAGGAAGTGCAGTTCATAAAGTAAAGGCAAAATTAATTATTATTTCATTTTTATTTACGAGTCTACAAAATAATAAGTGATTAACTAAATGATAAACTAAGGATATTTTTTGCATCATCATAAATAGAAATTTATCAAAGCCTACTAGGCTTGTATAACAAAACACACACACACACACACACACACACACACACACACACACACAAAAAAAACACACACACAAAAAAAAAAACTTGAGTCAATTTGAAGAGGTTACCACTAGCTAAAGTTGTGAGAATCTGAAGATCAGTAAGAATAACTACTGAAATGGATTGAAGCACATCAAATATGTATAAATCCACTAGTTCATAATAGAACCAATACTTTTTATGTAAGTTGATTACTCTGGAAATGCATACAAAGTATGGCCAGATATTATAGAATAGTAGTAGTAATAGTAGTAGTAGTAGTATCAATTAGAAGAAGAAGAATATCTAATACTTATTAAGCATCAGCCATATGCCAGGTTCTATTGTAAGTATCACTAACTAACTTTGTGCCTAGGGTAGGACACTTTTTTCTCCATGCATCAATATCCTTATCTATAAAATGGGCATAATAATAGTACAAGTCTCACAGTATTTTTATGTGCATTGAAAGGGTTAACATTTGGAAAAGTGCCAGAAATTACATTTGGAAAATAGTATGTGCTATATAAGTGTTAAAAAAAACTTACATATAATAGATGAATATTTAAATGGTCACAACAACCTGATAGTGTAGGTGTTATTATTACCCTAATTTTAGAGATGAAAAAACTAAAGCACAGAATAGTTTCTTGCCCATAGCCATGGTTTGTGACTTTGGTTTACCACAAAAACTGTGGGTGTATATGCTAAACTAGCAGATTATAATTTGAATTATGAATTTTCAAAGATGATGAAAGCTCAGATTTTTTAGATTAGAAATATTTAGATGGACTAATTATATATATACTATAGGCCCAGTGCATGAAATAGTGCACTGGGCAGGGGGTCCCTCAGCCCAGCCTGCATCCTCTTGTAGTCCAGGACCCCTTGGGGTGATGTCCATCTGCTGGTTTGTGGCTAGATGGCCTTCTGCTGCTCCATGGCATGCTGCTTGAGCTTCAGCAGCTGTTGCACATACATGGGCTGGGCCACCACAGTCTGTCCTGTGAACACCATCAAGTGGTGAGTCAAGCATGGGGGCAGGCTCACCCTGAGTTCCCTGCACTTACCTGAGTCACTGAGTTGTTCAGACTGACTGCCTTCTTTCAAACTGACTGCCTTCTACAGAGAATGGTACCAGGATCAGGCCTAAGCCGGCAGTCAGACATCGCAGTGCAGGACCGCTTGGGAGATGTCCAACTGCCTAAACCAGCAGTCAGACATCACCCGAAGGATGTAGCAGTGCACCAAGTGGCAGGCGGCCATGGAGGAGCCTGAATCAGGGCTGGGCACTGCTCGCACTCATCCTGGCCCACTGCACCTGCTGCTGCTGCTCAATGGTGCTGCTGTAGAGTAGGGAGAGGCTCCCACTTGGCAGCTGCACTTGCCAGCCATGAGCCCTGATTCTGGCTGAGGGGTGATCCCACTGAGGCAACGCACTGACCACCAGGGGGCAGCTTCTGCATTGAGCATCTGCCCGCTGGTGGTCAGTGGGCATCATAGCGACCGGTCATTCTGGTTATTCCGCTGTAATGGTACTTAGGCTTTTATTATATACTAGAGGCCCGGTCTGCCCGCTGGTCAGTGGGCATCATAGCGACCGGTCATTCTGGTTATTCCGCTGTAATGGTACTTAGGCTTTTATTATATACTAGAGGCCGCCCGCACAAAAATTTGTGCACTCGGGGGGGAGGGGGGTCCCTCAGCCCGGCCTGTGCCCTCTCACAGTCTTGGACCCCTCAGGGGATGACCACCTGCTGGCTTAGGCCTGCTCCCCGGGGGATTGGACCTAAGATGGCAATCAGACATCACTCTGGCAGCCCAGCAGCCCTCAGGAGATGTCCACTTGCCAGCTGGGAGCAGGCCTAAGCTGCAGTCGGACATTCTTAGCGCTGCTGAAGAGGCAGGAGAGGCTCCCACCACCACCGCTGTACTGGCAGACATCAGCCTGGCTTATGGCTGAGCAGAGCTCCTCCCATGTGAGAGCGCCCTGACCACCAGAGGGCAGCTCCTGCATTGAGTGTCTGCCCCCTGGTGGTCAGTGTGTGTCATAGTGACCAGTCATTCTCAGTCTTCCTGCTGTTAGGGCCAGTTTGCATATTACCTTTTACTATATAGAATAGAGGCCTGGTGCATGGGTGTGGGCCGGCTGGTTTGCCCTGAAGGGTGTCCCGGATCAGGGTAGGGGTCCCGCTTGGGTGCCTGGCCAGCCTGGATGAGGGGATAATGGCTGTTTACAGCTGGTCACACCCCCTTCAGGTTGGGGGTCCCCACTGGGGTGCCTGGCAAGTCTGGGTGAGGGGCTGAGGGCCTTTTTCAGGCTGGCGGGTGACTGAAGCTCCCAACCTCTCCTTTTTTTCTTTTTTTTTTT
>NW_005371523.1:23693-29218 GCF_000412655.1 Myotis brandtii
TCCTGCATGAGCCCTGACCTGGGCCCCAGCCAGGGAGGAGCCTGCAACCTAGGTACATGCCCTTGGTCAGAATTGAACTCAGACCCTGCCATCAGCAGGCCAAGGCATTATCCACTGAGCCAAACCGGCTAGGGCAGGAGATGACATTTCTTAGCCTTCCAGCAGCGGACTTTCATTTTTTTCGCCAGGAGTGTGGTGAAAAACCCTAGATCACCTTTTTGGATTTTTATTACCCAAGTTACTAAGAATATTACCAGTGGCATACAGGGAGCTTAACCAATGAGTGGTCAGAAATGTGTTTCCTCTGTAGTTCACACCAATTGCTAGCTTGCCCCCCAACCCCCCCGCACCAGGCCTGATGCCTCTGGCCCAGGCTTCAGGCCTGGGCAGGGGACCCCCATCTCCCTCCGATCGCCAGATCGACCCTCACCCAGGCCTGATGCCTCAGCCAGAGGTGTTAGGCCTGGGCAGGGGACCCCCATCTCCCTCCGATCGCCAGATCGACCCTCACCCAGGCCTGATGCCTCAGCCAGAGGTGTTAGGCCTGGGCAGGGGACCCCCATCTCCCTCCGATCGCCAGATCGACCCTCACCCAGGCCTGATGCCTCAGCCAGAGGTGTTAGGCCTGGGCAGGGGACCCCCATCTCCCTCCGATCGCCAGATCGACCCTCACCCAGGCCTGATGCCTCAGCCAGAGGTGTTAGGCCTGGGCAGGGGACCCCCATCTCCCTCCGATCGCCAGATCGACCCTCACCCAGGCCTGATGCCTCAGCCAGAGGTGTTAGGCCTGGGCAGGGGACCCCCATCTCCCTCCGATCGCCAGATCGACCCTCACCCAGGCCTGATGCCTCAGCCAGAGGTGTTAGGCCTGGGCAGGGGACCCCCATCTCCCTCCGATCGCCAGATCGACCCTCACCCAGGCCTGATGCCTCAGCCAGAGGTGTTAGGCCTGGGCAGGGGACCCCCATCTCCCTCCGATCGCCAGATCGACCCTCACCCAGGCCTGACACCTCGGCCAGAGTCATCAACCCCCATCACCCTTCAATCACTGGATCGGCCCCTTGCCCAGGCCTGACGCGGTGCCTGGCCAGCCTGGGTGAGGGGCTGATGGCTGTTTACAGCTGGTCACACCCCCTTCAGGGTGGGGGTCCCCCTGGGGTGCCTTTCCTGTCTGGGTGAGGGGCTGAGGGCAGTTTTCCGGCTGGCCAAGCCCCCCTGGTGATGGAAGCTCCCAGCTTCTCCTTTTATTTTCTTTTTTTTTTTTCTGGGATTTATTTACATTCTATAATTGAAACTTTGCTGCTTTGAGTGGAGCTCAGAGCCGCCACGGGAAGCTTGGCTTCCTCCATCATTGGGGCAACCAAGCCTCCTGCTTGCTCCAGCTCCGTGGCTGCTGGCCGCCATCTTGGTTGGGTTAATTTGCATATAGTCGCTCTGATTGGCTGGTGGGCGTGGCTTAAGGCGTAGTGAAGGTACTGTCAATTTGCATGTTTGTCTTTTATTAGTGTAGATACTAGTGGCCTGCTGCACGAAATTCATGCATAGGGGGAGAGGTCCCTCAGCCCAGCCTGTACCCTCTCCAATCGGGGACCCCTTGGGGGAGAGCCTAAAACATCAGTCGGACATCCCTCTCGCAATCTGGGATCGCTGGCTCTTAACTGCTCACCTGCCTGCCTGCCTGATGGCCCCTAACTGCCTCTGCCTGCCTGCCTGATTGCTGCTAACCCCTCTGCCTGCCTGCCTGATCACCCCCAACTGCCCTCCCCTGCTAACCTGATCTCACCCAGTCTCTGTCTCTCTTTGTTTTTCTTAGCAGTCCTCCAGGCTTCCCTGCCTCCTTGTCTCCCTCTTCCTCTTTCCTGGCTGGGAGGGGGCGGGGCTAGTGGGGGCCACTCCACCCTCTGCCTGCCCTCCCTTCCATTCAGGCCTCTTCAGGCCCAGTCTGTTTTGTTTCCTCATTCTGAGAGAGGCTCCAAGAGTGAGCTGGGAGGGAGGGAAAGAAAAGGAGAAAAGGATGTGAGTTGGTGGGCGCTGTGTGTGTGTGCGTGTGTGTGTTTGTGAGTAAGTGTGAGTGCCAGCTCCACCTCCCCCATCCCCATTTCCGCTGCCACAAGTCCTCACCCACCAGAGCGTACTGCGCGAGCAGCCTGGGTGTTAGGTCGAGCCTCCGGTCGTTGTGGATGTGATAGACCCAGGGTTTTTATATATTAGGATATTGAAATAGCACAGGGAGCTATCTCATATTACATGGTCACTATGGGTCCCATTACTCTCAAGATTTGGTGGACAAAGTACATGAAGAATTGGTATGTCATGCCTATTCAAATTTTCCAGGACAAAAGCTTTCATGGGATTCCTTTGCTAACCAAATGATTTACACACAGATTTTCATCTCCCAGTGTACTATAAAAATCTTTGATCAGAGACTAATTTCTTGCTAAATTAGTCATGACTAAGATAGTTGGATTGATTTCATTTGCAGAAAAAATATTTTGGCCAGTCTATTCAGAAGAAGAGTTGTTCATAGACTCTGCTATTGAAGAAGGCCCTACCAGTTATGATTTAAGGAACACCATTAACTGAATACATATGAAATACATTTGTAGAGTATAATAGGAGAGATGAGCAGTGGGAAAAATGAAGACATAAAGAATATAGGAGAGATGATCTTACTGTCATGGACTCTACATTCAAGACTTGGAAACAAAAATCTGAATATACATTTCTATAAAGAGGACTTACAGATAAACAATAGACATGAAAAGATGCTCAACATCACTACTCATCAGAGAAATGCAAATTAAATCCACAATAAGGTATCACCTCACACTTGTCAGAGTAGCTATCACTAATAAATCAACAAAAAAAGTATTGATGAGAATGTGGAGAATAAGGAACTTTCATGTACTGCTGGTGGGAATGCAGACTGGTGCAGCAACTATAGAAAACAGTATGGCCCTAACTGGTTTGTCTCAGTGGACAGAGCGCCGGCCTGTGGACTGAAGGGTCCCAGGTTCGATTCTAGTCAAGGGTACATGCCCAGGTTGTGGGCTCCATCCCCAGTACGGGGTGTACAGGAGGCAGCTGATCAATGATTCTCTCTCATCATTGATGTTTCTATCTCTCTTTCCCTCTCCCTTCCTCTCTGAAATCAATAAAAATGTATTTTAAAAAACCAGTATGAACATTTTTCAAAACATTAAAAATTCAATTACCTTTTTTTCTTCTTAAAAAAAAACTTTATTGTTGAAAGTATTACAGATACCAACCCTTGTCTCCCTCCAGCCCAGTCCCACACCTTCCCCAGGCCTTCACCTCACTATTGTCTTTGTCCATCGTTTATGCATCTATGCATACAAGTTCTTTGGTTGATCTCTTCCCTCTGAGCTTCGTCAGTCTGTTGCATGCTTTCATGTCTCTAGATTTATTTTTTTGTCAGTTTATTTTGTTCCTTAGATTCCAAATATAAGTGAGATCATGTGATACTTGTCTTTCTCTGATTGGCTCATTTTTCTTAGTATAATATTCTCCAGGTCCCTCCATGCTGTCTCAAAGGATAAGAGATCCTTGTTTTTTAGAGCTGCATAGTATTCCATTGCATAAATGTACCATGGCTTTTTTATATAGTCATCTACTTATGGGCGCTTGGGCTATTTCCAGATTTTAGATATTTTGCGGTGGACATAGGGGTGCATATATTCTTTCTGATAAGTGTTTCAGGATTCTTAGGATATATTTCTAGAAGTGGTATCACTGAGTCAAATGTCTATTCCTTTAATATTTTGAGGAAGCTCCATACTGTTTTCCATAATGGCAGCACCAGTCTGCATTTCTACCAACAGTGTACTAGAGTTGATGGCAGCCATTTTGACAGTTGTGAGGTGATACCTCATTGTCATTTTAATTTGTATTTCTCAGATGATTCTGAGCATGTTTTCATAAGTCTCTTTGCCATCTGTATGTCCACTTTGGAGAAGTGCCTATTTAGGTCCTCTGCCCATTTTGTAATTGGATTGTTTGTATTCATTTTGTTAAGTTATATGAGTTCTTTATATATATTGGAAATCAACTCCTTATCATTTATCATATATTCTCCCATATAGTGGGCACCTTTTTCATTTTGTTGATTGTTTCTTTTGTTTTGCAGAGCTTTTTATTTTGATGTGGTCCATTTGTTTATTTTCTCCTTTGTTTCCATTGTCCTAGGACCTAGGAGATGTGTTAGTAAACATTTTGCTATGAGAGATGTCTGAGATTTTGTTGCCTATGGTTTCCTCTAAGATTTTATGGTTTCACCACTTACATTTAAGTCTTTTAGTAATTTTGAGTGTATTATTGTGTATGGTGTAAGTTGGTGGTCTAGTTTCATTTTTTCACGTGCTTGTCCAATTTTCCTAACACCATTTTTTGAAGAGACTGTCTTTACTCCATTGTATGCTCTTGCCTCCTTTGTCAAATATTAATTGAATGTAATGGCTTGGGTCGATTTCTGGGGTCTCTGTTCTGTTGTATTGATCCATATGCCTGTTCTTGTGCCAGTACTAAGCTGTTTTGAGAAGAATGGCTTTGTATTTGACCCAGCAATTCCACTTATGGGTATTTATATTAAAAAATCCAAAACACTTATTTGAAAAGATATATGAACCCCTATGTTCATTACATTAGTTTCAATAGCCAAATATGGAAACAGCCCCAATGTCCATCAATAAATGATTGGATAAAGAAGATGTGGTTTAATATACAAGGGACTATTACCAGATGATAAAAAAGTAAGAAAGCTTATCATTTAGGATAACATGGATGCATCTAGAGTGTATTATGCTAAGTGAAATGTCAGACAGAAAAGAAAAATACCATATTATTTCACTTATACTTGGAATCAAAAGAACAAAATAAACAAAACAAAGGAAAACAGAAACAAACTCATACATACAGAGAACAAACTAAGGGTTGCCAGATGCAAGGGGCATTTAGTGACTGGGTAAAAATAGTTAAAGGATTAAGAAGTACAAATTTGTAGTTACAAAATGTCAAAGGGATGTAAACTAAAGCATAAGAAATATAGTTAATAATCTACACTAATAAAAGAGAAACATGGTAATTGGCGTACGACCGCTACCCTTTTCATTGGCTAATCAGTGAGTATATGCAAATTAACTGTCAGTCAAGATGGCAGCCGGCAGCCAGGCACTGAAGCGAGCAGGGAGGCTTGCTTGCTGCAGATTCCAACATTCTCCGCCTAACTTGCCAGCCTCTCAGTTGCAACTCTAAGCAACTATATACTATGTTGCAAATAAGAAGCTAAACAAAACCCCAGAAAAGGGCTTCCATTCAGCCGGGCTCGGACCGCAACATTGTATCTATGTTTTCAGCAGCAAGGCCCCAGAGCTAAAGCTGGCCAAAAAAAAAAAAAAAAAGAAAAAAAGGAGCGGTTGGGAGCTTCAGTCAACAACTGCCAGCCTGAAAGCAGCCCTCAGCCCCTCACCCAGACTGGCCAGGCACCCCAGTGGGGACCCACACCCTGA
>NW_005371523.1:29874-41064 GCF_000412655.1 Myotis brandtii
GGCCCTGCTCTGAGCCTGACCAGGGGCTGCACTTAGGGATTGGGCCTGCCCTCTGCCACCCGGGAGCAGGCCTAAGCCAGCAGGTCGTTATCTCCCGAGGGGTCCCAGACTGCGAGAGGGCACAGGCCGGGCTGGGGTCCCCCCTCCCTCCGCCCCCCGAGTGCACAAATTTTTGTGCCGGGCCTCTAGTATTGTAATAATTATGTATGGTGCAATGTTGGTACTAGACTTACTAGGAGGAATCACTTTATAAATTATATAAATGTCTGATCACTATGCCTGAAAGTAATATAAAATAATATTGAATGTTGATTGTAATTGAAAAAATAAAAGAGAATAAAACAGTCATATGAAATGACTCAGTATTAATTTTAATACAATGTGACTGTCAGCAAGTTTTAAACAATATTCTGAGAAATACCTCAGAAGTTGTAAAGGATGTACAATAAGAGAGATGAAAGCTATAAATTTATAATCTCCTGGAGAACTTCATACCTTATCTAGCTCGAGTACTAGCTGATGAAAAGAACTGTAGAAAAAACATTCTCTCTAATGGTTTCTCATATTCTCTCTTAAAAATGACAGTGGCAGTCCTAACCGGTTTGGCTCAGTGGATAGAGCGTCAGCCTGTGGACTCAAGGGTCCCAGGTTCAATTCCGGTCAAGGGCATGTACCTTGGTTGCAGGCACATCCCCAATAGGGAGTGTGCAGGAGGCAGCTGATCGATGTTTCTTTCTCATTGATTTTTCTAGCTCTCTATCCCTCTCCCTTCCTCTCTGTAAAAAATCAATAAAATATATTTTTAAAAATGACAGTGGCCATCTATCACATATATTGTTTTAGAAGACTCCGCCTAAACACCAAAAGCATATCTTTTTGACAACCTACATCCTTACTATTATCTGCAATTTTAAAACTAGAGCAGAGCTTCATATTCTATTTCATTTTAGTCTCTCTAATAATAAAAGCTGGTCATATATAGTTATACTGGGCTGATTTTATTAATACAAATAGAATTTCACTCTAAATTAATTTTAGGCTTTGTGGATCAATAATCAACATTAAGAAGACATAAAATAAATTTCCAGAAAATATTTATTGATGAAATTCAATATTTAAAACTGAATACTACTTTCTGTAATAAAGGCCTTATAAGAAAAATAGATTTATTTTTGCAGGTGAATAAAGTTAGCTTAATTGGAGTTCAAAGCTAGTGTTCTCTATTATAAAATCAATTGTAAATGTTCATCTGTAAAAATACATTCTTGACTTGACTCCTGTACAAAAACAGGAACTGGGCTGTATTGGGGTTGCATTCTGTAATTTTCGAACCTCTGATGTAAATGATTTTAATTGCCTAATGAATTAATAGATTTATTTGGATGTCAAATTTCATTTGAGTTTTTAAAGAACTACTGTTCACCTCTGATAATCTTCAACTCATTTATACTAGTGGGACTGAGTAGTAGACATGCAGTAAAACAGTAAATATTTCCATACACATAGTTTATTTGTTTGTAAGTGTTTTGCAATTCTTTCAGGCTTTGTATAACATTCTGGCATGTTCAAATAAAAAAGAGGGCAGGAAGCAGTTGAAAAGTTCTTACCATTTTTCTTCCCCTATTTTCTTCTTCTACAGATTACCCTTCTTCATCCATATTGCAAAAAGAAAACTGCATGTACTCGAGAAGTTTTTTAAAAAAAGATCTTTGCTTTCATTATCTTAAATATTGGCCTGAGCAAGCCTTTAGAAATAACACCATATAATTTAGACAGAACATTAAATGTCCTACAGATTTCTAATATGAATATTGATGTGAAATCAAGGTGGCTTTGTAGAAAACATAATTAAAGTTGTTGAGGTTTTTTGCTCCTTTCCTGTCTACAGTATTCCGACCTACCTTCTAAAAAGATACATATTTGACATTCTTTCTTATTCTTGAGAATAGTAATTAGGTCATCAAATTTTCCAACTCCTGTTTGCATTGATTTGAAATAAAATGTGAACTTGGAAAGCAAACAAAACAGCTTACATCACATTCTCTCTAATGGGTCATCTAGCTAGTACCCACAATTACACTCATGTAAAGTTATTTTCTGTATAATCTAAAATTACACAATCTTTTTGCCAAAATAAAAAATTAATTTTGATAGTTCTAATAATACACTGAATCCGTGTCATCAGGACGCTTCAGGAAATAGTCTATATATTTTATTCTATGAGTTATTTAAAAAGCAGAGGAAATATCACTTTGATGAGATTCCATAATTTAATTATAATTTAAATAATTCTTATAATTTCTCCTTAAAATTTTAAACATATTATCTTTTGATTCTTATTACTTTTGTACTTGTAACATTAGAGAAAAATGTACAAATACTTATTCAAATATAATATGAAAATAAGAATTTCTTATTAATAGGTCATATGATTTGAGAAGTAAGTAGGACAAATAGAAAAGGGATATATTTTGTTCTAGCTAATAGCAATAACACTAAAAAAAAAGCATATCAGCAAAGGAACAGCAACTTTAAATGACACACTAGACTAGATGGATTTAAATGCTATTTTTAGAACATTTCACCCTAAAGCAGCAGAATATACATTTTTTTCAAGTGCGCATGGAATATATTCCAGGACAGACCACATATTAGGACATAAAACAAGCCTTAGTAAATTTAAGAAGATTTAAATCATATCAAACATCTTCTACAAACTCAATGGCATAAAACTCAAAAAACTACTAGACTTAATACATGAATTTGGCAAAGTAGCAGGATACAAAATTAATGCCAAGAAATCTGAGGCATTTCTATACACCAATAGTGAACTTTCAGAAAGAGAGATTATAAAAACAATCCCATTTACCATCGCACCAAAAAAATTAAGCTACCTAGGAATAAGCTTAACTAAAGAGGTAAAAGACCTCTACTCAGAAAACTACAGGACGTTGAAAAAAGAGATAGAGGAAGACATAAACAGATGGAAGAACATACCGTGTTCATGGATTGGTAGAATCAACATAATTAAAATGTCCATACTACCCAAAGCAATCTATAAATTCAACGCACTTCCCATTAAAATACCAACGGCATACTTCACAGATCTAGAACGAACTCTCCAAAAATTCATCTGGAATAAAAAAAGACCCCGAATAGCTGCAGCAATCCTGAGAAAGAACAAAGTAGGTGGGATCTCAATACCAGATATCAAGCTGTATTACAAAGCCACTGTTCTCAAAACTGCCTGGTACTGGCACAAGAACAGACATATAGATCAATGGAATAGAATAGAGACCCCAGAAATCAGCCCGAACCAATATGCTCAATTAATATTTGACAAAGGAGGCAAGAACATACAATGGAGCCAAGGTAGTCTCTTCAATAAATGGTGTTGGGAAAATTGGACAGATATATGCAAGAAAATGAAACTAGACCACCAACTTACACCATACACAAAAATAAACTCAAAATGGATAAAGGACTTAAATGTACGACAGGAAACCATAAAAATTCTAGAAGAATCCAAAGGCAACAAAATCTCAGACATATGCCGAAGCAATTTCTTCACTGATACAGCTCCTAGGGCAGTTGAAACTAAAGAGAAAATGAACAAATGGGACTACATCAAAATAAAAAGCTTCTGCACAGCAAAAGAAACCATCAACAAAACAACAAGAAAACCCACTGCGTGGGAAAACATATTTGCCAACGTCATATCTGATAAGGGCCTAATCTCCAAAATTTATAGGGAACTCATACAACTTAACAAAAAGAAGATAAACAATCCAATCAAAAAATGGGCAAAGGATCTAAATAGACACCTTTCAAAAGAGGACATTCAGAAAGCCAAGAGACATATGAAAACATGCTCAAAGTCACTAATCATCCGAGAGATGCAAATCAAAACAACAATGAGGTACCATCTCACACCTGTCAGAATGGCTATCATCAACAAATCAACAAACGACAAGTGCTGGAGAGGATGTGGAGAAAAAGGAACACTTGTGCACTGCTGGTGGGAATGCAGACTGGTGCAGCCACTATGGAAGACAGTATGGAGTTTCCTCAAAAAACTGGAAATGGAACTCCCATTTGACCCTGTGATCCCACTTCTAGGAATATATCCCAAGAAACCAGAAACACCAATCAGAAAGGATATATGCACCCATATGTTCATAGCAGCACAATTCACCATAGCTAAGATCTGGAAACAGCCTAAGTGCCCATCAGTAGATGAATGGATTAGAAAACTGTGGTACATCTACACGATGGAATACTATGCTGCTGTAAAAAAGAAGGAACTCTTACCATTTGCAACAGCATGGATGGAACTGGAGAGCATTATGCTAAGTGAAATAAGCCAGTCAATGAAGGAAAAATACCACATGATCTCACTCATTCATGGATAATAAAGACCATTACAAACTTTTGAACAATAATAGATACAGAGGCAGAGCTGCCTCAAACTGATTGTCAAACTGCAGTGGGAAGGCCAGAGAGGGTTGGGGGGCAGAAGGGAGGGGAGTAAGTGGAATTAAATAAATAAATAAATAAATAAATAAAACTAGAAATCAACTACAAAAACAACATCACATAAACAAACAAACAAAACAAAACTGGGAAACACACAAACACATGGGGGCTAGATATGTTACTGAAAAAATGAATGGATTAACAGTGAGGTTAAGGAAAAAATCAAGCATAAATTTAAACACATGAAAATGAGAACACAACAACTCAAAATCTCTGGGACACAGCAGAAGCAGTCCCAATGTTGCAGAAGACCGGAGAAAAACCAAGCCCCACTTAGAGAAAGGGAATTACATTTTAATTATAATTATGCACAGGCCCAGAGAAAAATGTATCTTTCAAATTCTGAGCTCCCCAACATGGCGGAAACTCTATTTATACTTTTTCCAGTCCTTTCTCTCCAAAATTTGGAATGAGACTTTCGGGCCTTCTGAGAAAGAAGTCCTGCATGCTGGGAATGGGCCATGAGACCACATCTCAAGGCCTGGCCTGGTGCCAGCACTGACAAGTCTGTCTGGGGCAGGCATGTTTTATGGCCTCTCTGGAATGAGAGTAGTCTTATTATCCTTATTATTTAAGCAAGCAAGTGGTTACAGAAGCCAAAATAGTAGGGTTAAAATTTCAAACAGCAGTTTTTATATAAGATGGATGCTTCATTCCCCACTGGATTTATGTACATGAGTCAAATCATTTACTCTTTTGTGTCATTGTTGGGGAGGGAGTTATATTGACCCTTGAGGACTATAAGCTTGATAGAATTAATTATCTGCCAAATAAAGTCAGTGGGCCTGTTTATAAGATATGGGCCTGCAATGAGGGCCAGGAGTAATCTTTAGAGGGTCCGAAGAGTCCTGGAATCTATTTTGCCTGGGCTGTCTTAAGCTGGGTGTAATGAGGATCCTGTTGACCTTGACTGCCGTGGGGGTGGTCCTTTCCAGGTAGGAGTCAGTCCTTGGGTGGTAAATTTCTTTACCCAAACAGAGTCATCAGGTTGGAAGGGATGAACCGGATTAGAAGTTGGTGCAGGCAGTGTCTCAGATGTGTTTCTGGACTGCTTTCTGGGTGGACTGTAAAGCCTGTAAGAACTTGAGTAAAGATTGGTTATGGATTTCAGCTTTTCTAGATTGGGTTTCCATGTAAGCTGGTGAGGTGGGTAGGTGGGGTCTGGAAAAGTCACTAGAATCTGTAGAAGCCCCACTGGTTTTAGAGCAGCCTCCTGGGCTGCTTTCTCTGCAGCCTAGTTTCCTCTTGCTTCTGGGGAGTCCCCTTGTCTCACATACGTAGAGGTGGAAAGACTTAGTTACATTTGGTAGAGCTAGTTGGCCCATCATCTTTGCTCTGCTCATGTTTGTCTTACTGCCTAATATATTACCTCAAGGATCCTGGCTCTGAATTTTTTTAGGGAAAATGAATGTTGGATTTCTTCTGTAATTATCTCTTACTGAGGTGGGCCAGAGTTTTCTTTCAGAGCTAAGAGATCCTTGCTGTCTGTCAGAGGGACAATGAGGCCTGGGCACAGAAGGAGGTGAGCTTGTGACCTGGCGGAGACAAACTGTAACAAATGGTCCGGTGGAAGGGAAAGAAAATATTTCAGTTTTAATAACTTCTACTGAAATAGAATTTTTCTCCTTAAAATTATCCTTTTGTTTATTAAAAGACTAATTTATCTATTGTATTCAATTTGGCCTGATTGTTTGCATAAACATAATAAGAATAGTAATTGACCACCTTTGCTGGAATTTTATGATTGAATTTTAATGTGCACCATAGGGCCAGGAAGCCAAGCCAACAAGCTGCCGTGAGGCTTGCCTGCAGTATCTGCTGAGTTAGGTGAATTCCTCACCTGCAGTGGCTCTACCCGGGCCCATGCCCTAGGCTTCAAGACCCATCTTAGCAGCCTTATTACCCATTGTGGCCTAGAGTGTGAGGGGGTTCCACAGGGACACAGAGGCGCCCTTATTGCTCCTCTTCTACTCTGACCAACTGCCATCGATGGTAGGATATGGACCTGACATTCCAGCACCAGCTATTTTCAGGGCTACTAAGCAGGATACCAGGCTTTCTCCGTGTCACTCTTATTGGCTTCAAGTCTTCAGAGTTCAGACAGGGCTCTTTAAAACATGACACTCCAGTCAAAGTTTTCAGTCAATAAAACCACTATTGGAAACCAGTCTTATTGAATTTATGCAAAGAAATGTATTGCCATGATTTATTTATTAAGAATTGCCAAATTTCAGAGGAATTGTATAAGAAGAAAAATATACTGACCTGCTTTAAGATCTTCAGATTTTCCTTGCCAGTCCTTTTTATGGACCCTCCAGAGTAATATTTTATAAAGTAACAAAATATTAACTGTTGGATTTCTTTTATCAGTCCCCCCCGTAAGTACTTTGGTATAACTATTTATCCTCTGTTTAGGGATGCAGAATGTAAATTATTTACTCTTCCTGGCTTACTGGCCTGTATTATTTAATTAATTTCCTTTTAACATTTCTCTTCTTATTATTACATACACAACCTTTATAAATTTCATATTTTCAAATTTACCTTTAAATCTTCTTTCTATGTTCTTAAAAATGCATAACCATACCTTGGACCTTCTACTTAGTAATTCCTTATTCTTAGAAACTTCAATCCTTTAATGATTACTAAAAAGTAAACAGCCAGCATTTCTTAGATTACGAAGAGCAGGTAAATTAAAACTTGTCTAGTAAAAACTTTCATATTCTTTCTTATGCAATTTTTAATTTAGTACTGGAAGGGTTAAAGAGAACAAAATGGGGCAGAGAAAGCTTAGTGTGCCTTATTAGCAGCTTGTGGCCTTGAGTCCAGCATAGTTCAGATCAGCAAAAATCAACAAAAACCTATCTCTCCCTGCTCTCCCCGCCGACACCCCCCCCCTTTTCTGTATTAACCATTTACTCTGTCCTTAGCTGCTCTTCCTCCAAGATTTTTCCTTCTTTACTCTAAGTCCCAGAGGATCTCAAATCCTCCCCCTCCTTTACCACTTTTAATCTCTCTGACCATCCCCCTGTCTCCCAGCCCAGGGCTCCTTCATCTCAACAGGTTGAGAGCCTACCACCCTACCCAGCAAATCCTATCACCACCACCCTATCTCCCACCCACTCCAGAGCAGTTTTCGGCTCTCTTCCTCCCCCAGGCAGAGTGGCTGCTGCCCCTAACAGAGACCCACTGTATAGCTATCAGGAAGGGCAGGCAGGTTGCAGGTCTCAGGACTACATGATAAAAATCCTGCAGTCCCTCTCCCTCGCCCTACACAGGCCATGAGAAAATGTACTAATCTTAACCCAACAAGCCTTTGTTTAAACTTCTCTGGGTTGGCAACCTTCACAAATTTTATACCTTTAAATGAACCTTAGACTTCCAAAATTTTAACCTAATACAGCAACATCACAAATCAGGGAAAGGCAAATTAAAAGTTCTCTACTGTCTTCCTCCTAAAGTAGGGTTTGCCCTATCTTTAAACAAATTAAACAACAGAAAAAGATAACAAATACTCTCATGTGTACAGCCACATGCCACAAAGTAACTTTTGCTTTACAAAGACTCTCACACTTGCATTTATATACCAGACAGTCTGTTTTGACTTTTTATGCCTTAACTCGGACTGTATTTCAGCAGACTTTACTCAGAGTTTAAACAGTCCACCTGATTCCTGATTAATTTGCCTGAGGAAGCCTATGACTTCTGGGGAGGTGATCAAGCTCCCCCTTCCACTCATTTGTAGTGGGCCTGACTGATAGGTGCTCCTACCTTAAAGTTTCTGTTGACAGGTCCAGAAGTGTCCGTTCACTCTCTCCAGATGCCGGCCAGGTCCTACGCTGAGGTGTGGGAGTGCCCGAAGTTCCCCGGTTCAATTCTGCTAAATCAGCAGAGAGGCACCTCCCGGAGGCCTGTCTGGCTCCCCCAGGCACCAAACCCGGTCCACTCACTGGAGGCCAAAAGTCCAGCATGTTTGGCCTTCTCATGGTCAGAGAACCATTAATGTTGCAGAAGACCAGAGAAAAACCAAGCCACACTTAGAGAAAGGGAGTTACATTTTAATTATATTTATGCACAGGCCCAGAGAAAAATGTATCTTTCAAATTCTGAGCCCCCCAACATGGCGGAAACTCTCTCTATTTAGACTTTTTTCACTCCTTCCTCTCCCAAATTTGGAATGAGACTTCCGGGCCTTCTGAGAGAGAAGGCCTGTGTGCTGGGAAGGGGCCATGAGACCATATCTCAAGGCCTGGCTTGGTGCCAGCACTGACAAGTCTCAACTTTGTCTGGGGCATAGTTTACGGCCTCTCTGGAATGGGAGTAGTCTTATTTTCCTTATTTAAGCAAGCAAGTGTTTACAGAAGCCAAGATATCAGGATTAAAATTTCAAACAGCAGTTTTTATGTAAGATGGATGCTTCACCAAGAGAGAAAAATCATAGCATTACAGGCCTACCTCAAGAAGCAAGGAAAATCTCAAATAAACAATCTAACACTACACCTTTAAAAAACTAGGAAAATACAAACAAATAAAGCCCAGAGTAAGGAGAAGGAGTAAATTAATAAAGATTAGAGCAGAAATAAATGATATGGAGACTAAAACACAAAAGAAAACAAAATCAATGAAACCAAGAGTTGGTTCCTTGAAAAGATAAAAAGATTGACAAACCTTCCACTAGATTCAATAGAGAGAGAAAGAGAGAGAGAGAGAGAGAGAGAGAGAGAGAGAGAGATCCCAAATAATTAAAATCAGAAGTGAAAGAAGAGAAATAACCACTGGCACCACAGAAATAAAAAGGATTGTAAGAAAACATTAAGAATTGTATGCCAACATATTGGACAATATGGGAAAAATGGATAAATTTCTAAAAAACATGCAATCTTCCAAAACTGAATCAGAAAACCTAAATACACCAATTACAACTAATTAAACTGAATCAGTAATCAAAAGACTTCCATCCCTGACCAGTGTGGCTCAGATGCTTGGAGCATCATCCCATATGCCATTCAGGGTACATGCCTATATACCAAAGCTGCCAGTTGGATCCCATGTCAGGCAACCGTTAAATGTTTCACTGTCAAATCTCTGTCTCTCTCAATTCTCCCTCTCTCTCTCTCTCTCTCTCTCTCTCTCTCTCTCTCCACCCTCCCCCCTCTCTCTAAAAATCAATTAACTTGTCCTTGGGTGAGGATTATTAAAACAAAACAAAAAAGAACTTCCTGCAAACAAAAGTCCTGGATTGGATGGCTTCCCAGGTGAATTTTACCAAACATTCACAGAACTAATTTCAAAAAATTCAAGAGGAGGGAAGACTCCAAAGATCATTTTATGAAGCCTGCATTATCCCAATTCCACAACCAGATAAAGACATTACAAAGACAAAAAATTATTGACCAAAATCTCTGATGAATACTGATGCTAAAATTATCAACAAAATATTAGCAAACCAGGTCAAGCAACACATTAAAAAGATCATATACCATGACCAAGTGGGATTTAATTCTGAGGCTGCACATACAATATAATGTATATATGATGTACTATAAAATTGTACCCTGAAACCTATATAATCTTATTAGACAATGTCACCCCAATAAATTAATAAAAATTAAAAACAGAAAACATTGAAACATTTTCACATTATTTTCAATTTTTTATTCTTTAATATATATTTTTATTGTTGATAGTATTATAGATGTCTCCCATTTCCTGCCTTTACTCCATTCTCCCAGCCCCTACCCCCCGCCCCCAGGTCTTTACCACCCTATTGCCCATGTCCATGGGCTATGCATATAAGTATATAAGTTCTCACATTCTTTATGAAGTTCAATCAGAGGAGGATTTAATTTGAGCCTGTGCCCTCAAAGAGTAAGTAAATGGGATATTTGATATATGTGTTTTAATTTATTTGGCTTTCCCAAAAGAAGAACCAATTTAAATGAATTTTCAGACAGCCATTATAAATTGCCTTAGGCAGTGTCCTTAGCAATATATATGAATCTCATTCATACCTAAAAAAACAAAAAACAAAACAAACAAACAAATAAACAAAAAAACCAAACTTCTCTAACCAAGGTCACTAATGTACTATTGATAATAAACGTAATATGTTGAAAACAAAGATGGCGGCATAGGTAAACACCAGAAATTGCTGTCTCGCACAAACACTTCAAAAATACAACTAAAAGACAAAACAGACATCATCCAGAACCATAGGAAGGCTGGCTGAGTGGAAATTCTACAACTAGAAGGAAAGAGAAAAGCACACTGAGACTCAGAGGAGGTGTGGAAATAAAGTGCAGAGGTAGGGAGGCACACGCGGAAAGGGCTGGCAATTGAGGAAACGGTTGTCTTTTTCAATCAGGAGGAAGTCTCAAGCTCCTGACTGCTCTGAACTCCAGTTCCGGGTGAGTCTCTTGGGACCCAGACTCATATGGGGAGAAACTGGACTGTTGGGCATCGGTTGAAACTCGAGGGCGGCTTTCTCCCAGAGGTCCTTGCAGTGATTACTGGGACACTGAGACGCAGGGCATCTTAGGGTAGGACTGAGGAGCAGCCATAGCTGCTGGCTCTGCCCTGTTGATCCCCTGAGGCCCCACCCCACCCATGCTGTACGCAGAGGCTTTTGCATATGAAAGGCCTGGCCCTTTGCAA
>NW_005371523.1:43198-47477 GCF_000412655.1 Myotis brandtii
TAATCTTTTGATAATAAATCTGGTACCATTACAAAGACCCCATTTACTATTGAGATTTCTCAATAGCATGATGATTGCACCCACTTTCAATTTTAATATATGACACGGCATTCCCGAAGGAGTAATACTATTAAGAAATTCGATGGGAAAATTTTCCTTTTCATCATCATCTGTGGAATCAATGGAATCATAGCAGTGGTTCTCAACCTTGGCTGCACATTAGAATTGCCTGGGAATCTTTTTAAAATCCTGATTCCTGGGCCTCATCCTCCAGAAATTGTTTCTTTGTTATGGGTGGGGCCACAACATTAGTAACAAAGAAACAGAATTAAAACTTTATTGTGGGGAGCCGCTACAGTGCTTTGGACAGGTTCAAGCCTTGGACTGATGAGAGGGCACAGTCCTCTCATTGCCACTTGCAAGTCCCAGCTTGGAGGGCAGGGCCTTCCCAGCACAATTATAGCCAACAGCTGTAGTTGTAAGCTTGAACCTATGGTCTGAACATGTGGCCCCACGTGCCTGAGTGATGTAGGCTTGATAGAGTTCAGGTGAATGTAGTTGAGTAGTATTGAAACCCAGGAGAATGTTGTAAACATCTTGGTCATGCCCTTATGTTGCCTTGTAGCATCTGCTATAAAATAAAGGCATGGCTGTGGGCATGGTCGCTGTCTTTCAGAGAAGCAGCATCCCATGGAGACCCAGCTTTCATTCTCTTGCCTGTCTTTTCTAAGCTTTTCAGCCACCCCCACTCAGGTTCACCCCTGGCAGTACTGGCACGTGCACACTTTAGAAAGATCTGCCTCCACGTTCTGAGGGCGGGTTCTTGCCTCAAACCCTGCCCTTACAGGAAACAGCTATGGGAAACAGCTCTGGGGAGGGCACAGGCATTGCCAAGACAACCCCTGCAGGACTGACTTTGTTCTGGTTGGTCGCCAGCCAGACCCCGGTCGTGATGAACACCACCTATGGTTTTTATATAAGTAGATGTTTAAAGGTATCCTTTAAGAGGAGGAAGAAGAAGAAAAAGGTAAAGATACAAATTATGAACAACAAATATACATCTATCAACAAGTGAATCTAAAAATCAAGAGAATAAATAATCTGATGAACAGAATAAACTGGTGAATATAATAGAATCGGGGCATAGAAAGGGAGTGGACTGACTATTCTCGGGGGGGAAATGGGTGTGGGGGGTACCGGAAAAGACTGGACAAAAATCGTACACCTATGGATGAGGATAGTGCGGGGGGCGAGTAAGGGCAGAGGGTGGGGTGGAAACTGGGTGGAGGGGAGCTATGGGGGGAAAAAAGAGGAACAACTGTAATAATCTGAACAATAAACATTTAATTAAAAAAATAACGTAATATGTTGTTCTTGGACCCTATATTAATTGTGTTCTTCTGTAGCATGTGACATCATTGACCAGTCTATCTTTCTGAAACCCCCCCTTTTTTTTCTTTTAGCTTCTATGTTGATATCTTGGTCCTTTTACTTCTGTAAATGTTTCCATTTAATTCATTGGTCCCTTCCCTTACGCTCACTTTGTATATATTGGTTTTATATAGAATCTGGCTGCCTTCTCATCCTTACTGTGCACTCCCCACATTAGAGATTCCAGGTATCAAAGGAATTTTTCTAATAGATATTGCTTTTCTTCATTATTCTGTCACATCATTTCTTCAAATGTGCTGTGGTATCCTTGACAAAAAAGGGGAATAGACAGTTATGATATATGGATAGCTTTTTCCAACCAATTCATGGTTCACCTGAAGAGTTACAGATAGTCAATTGTTTATAATATACAGGATAAAAAGATGTGTGTCTGAGATTGAGAAATGTTATGTTCTCACTATGGAGGGCAGTCATAAACTCTTCTGTGGTCAAGGAAGCAGGGCAGAGAAAGAGATAATCCTTCTAGAATTATAATTAAACAAGGAAAATATTTGGCAGTCTGAGTAAACATGTGTATGGTAGAATTTCTTATCTCTTTTGATTTAGGTTCAATACACTTTATTTCATTAAGCAAGATAAAGCAATAAAGAGTAGGCTAGCAACTGAAATTGATTTGGCCTTAAGAGTACAAATTCTGATGCTAACATCCTACAAGAAAGTGGATAACATAAATAGGTCCATCCTTGTAAGAACATTTTAAAAAGCCTAAACAAAACAAAACAAAACAAAACAAAAATAAAGACAAACAAGCAATCCTCTACAAATGACAGGTTGGTCACTGTGTGAAACTACTCACCTTCACTTTCTGTTTGTTTAGATGATGTGGTCAGATCTGATGAAACTCCTTGGCTTTCTCTACCGTGAACAAAGCACTAACTTTGCACAAACAATGATTCTTGAGAAGGCATTCATGTTATAAATATCAACAACCAGTTATAAACCAAAGGACCACATACAATAATTGTACCCATGATGGAAGATGAGGGCATATGATGGGGACTTTAAATAGCAATTCTGAGACACTGGTAAATGGATATCCTGAAAAAGTGTATGGATAGAGGGATTAATGATTGGCTAATGATTAGTTGTTTTTTAAAATATATTTAATAATGAATATAAAATCAATGTACAATTATACAAGATAAGGTTGAATGAGTTAGGTAATAAATATAAGTTGGACAGTTGTAATGAGAAGTTAAGATCAGTATTCACAGGTTTTGTTATTTAGGATATCATAGTATTTCTTGGGCTGAGAATTTCTATATGATGATTTTGAAGTTGACTCTTAAGAATGTATTTCTTATTTTAAAATAATTATTCTGTACCAGAGGCCCAGTGCACAAAATTCATGCATGGGTGCGGTCCCTAGGCCTGGCCGGTGATGACCATACTATTTCTTATTTCTGTCAAAATCTCAAATGGAATTTTAGTTATGAAATGATTGACCTAAGTGTAGGAATATCTGACAAATTCTAAGGTCTTAAATATATCTTAAGTATGCCCTCTAGATAAGGTAAAACTATTCACACAGAAAAGTCTCTACTCAGAGACTAAAGGGAATAAAATTTAGAGCATTGTTAATATAATTTAGCCTACATGCCATCCACAGCAGAGATGATTAGAGTACTTATTAAATATTCTGATTCTTGAGCCTCTTCCCAGAATTTCTTAATGAGAACATCTGGGATCTCCACTGGGATTCTAAATTTAAAAAAAAAATCCACATGTGATTTATTTTTTTAAAGAATATGAAAATCTGAGAAAAACTGCCCTACTAGTGATCTTTGGCTCCAGCCCAAACTATCTCCAAGTGAAACCATTATTGATACCTTTGCCACAATAGCTTTGCAAAACAGAAAAAGAAGGTCAGTCATGGCTGTATTAATGGTAATGGTAAGAATAGTCAGCATTTGAAAATATATTACCAGGTTGAACTCCTCTGCTTTAATCAAGGTAAAGATTTATTAACTAATAAACATATATTTCATACTTTATCACAAAATCCAACTGTTATTATTAAAGAAAATTATGCCTATATTTATATTATACTTTACAAAATTGTCTTTTTAAAAATCCTCACCCAATGAGTGAGAATATTTATTTTTTTCCATTGATTTTTAGAGAAAGTGCAAGGGAGGAGAAGGGGGAGAAAGAGAGAGAGAGAGAAACAACAGGGAAACATCAATGTGAGGGTGACACATTGATCAGTTGCCTCCTGCACGCACCACGACCATAGAGGAGATTGAACCTGAAACCCAGGTACATGCCCTTGACAGGCATCCAATCCAAGACCCTCTAGTGAGCAGGCCATCACTCCAACCATTGAGCAAAATGGGCAGAGCTACAAAATAATCTTTATTTCTAAAATCTTATGAGTTATGTGGCTCTCTTCTGAGTTTAAGCTAATGAGATTGAGGATGAGTTTGGAAGATGTTAAGTTATCATTGTATTTGTTAGTAAACATTTTTGAAATACAACGAGAAGTTATAGTCATTAAATTTTGACCATGATTATTTCTGATGAATAGGATTTGGAGTGATGCTTTCTCCTTTAAAACAATTTTTTTTTTTTGCAGTGCTTGATTTCCTCTTATACACTTATTTAAAAACTAGAGGCCCAGTACATGAAATTTGTGCATGGATAGGGTCCTTAGGCCTGGCCAACAATCAGGGCTGATGGAGCCATCCAGCTGCCGGCCAGGGCCTTCCTTCATTCTGCGCTGCCCCCTGGTGGTCAGCGCACGTCATAGCTAGTGGTTGAACTCCCAAGAGGACAATTTGCATATTAGCCTTTTATTATATAGGACTAGAGGCCCGGTGCACAAAAA
>NW_005371523.1:48596-53447 GCF_000412655.1 Myotis brandtii
GCTGAAAACATAGATACAATGTTGAGGTCTGAGCCCGGCTGAATGGAAGCCCTTTTCTGGGGTTTTGTTTAGCTTCTTATTTGCAACATAGTATATAGTTGCTTAGAGTTGCAACTGAGAGGCTGGCAAGTTAGGCGGGGAACGTTGGAATCTGCAGCAAGCAAGCCTCCCTGCTCGCTTTAGTGCTTGGCTGCCGGCCGCCATCTTGGCTGACAGTTAATTTGCATATACTCACTGATTAGCCAATGAAAAGGGTAGAGGTCTTACGCCAATTACCATGTTTCTCTTTTATTAGTGTAGATAACTCAATCTTTATATTTTCCATTTTACATAAAATATAAATGAAAGTAGTGAGAGGAAAATAAACAGTGCTCATTAATATACTTTAATTTGGCATTCAAGCCATCTTTAAGTGATTTTCTGAATTATAATTTTTTAAAAAAATATATTTTATTGATTTTTTACAGAGAGGAAGGGAGAGGGATAGAGAGTTAGAAACATCGATGAGAGAGAAACATCCATCAGCTGCCTCCTGCACACCCCCCACTGGGGATGTGCCCACAACTAAGGCACATACCCTTGACCGGAATCGAACCTGGGACCTTTCAGTTCACAGGCCAACGCTCTATCCACTGAGCCAAACCGGTTCTGGCTGAATTATAATTTTATTGAATTAATTGGGGTGACACTGATTAACAAAATTATACAGGTTTCAGGTGCAAAATTTTACAACACATTATCTGTACACTGTATGGTGTGTTCACCACACCTAGTCAAGTCTCTCTCCATCACCATTTATCCCCCCTATGTCATCAGCCCCCTCCCCATCCTCCCTCTGGCAATCCTCACTGCTGTCCATGTCCATGAGTTCTTTCCCTTTTTTTGCTCAATCCTTCCACCCCCAACCCGGTGCCCCCCACACTGACAGCTCTCAGCCTGCTCTCTATCTGTGAGTCTGTCTCTATTTTGTTTGTTAGTTCATTGTGTTCATTAGATTCCATATATGAGTGAAATCATATGGTACTTGTCTAAAATATTTTAAAAAATTAAAAAAACATTTATTTAATTATAAAACATTTTATTTTTTATTTATTTATTTTTTAAATATATTTTATTGATTTTTTACAGAGAGGAAGGGAGAGAGATAGAGAGTTAGAAACATCGATGAGAGAGAAACATCGATCAGCTGCCTCCTGCACATCTCCTACTGGGGATGTGCCCGCAACCCAGGCACATGCCCTTGACCGGAATCGAACCCGGGACCCTTCAGTCCGCAGGCCGACGCTCTATCCACCGAGCCAAACCGGTTTCGGCAATTATAAAACATTTTAAAAGAATGTTCTTTTCCTTACAATAACCTTCATTACACATAATATACCATATGGAATATTTATTATTGCATTATGTTAATTATTCTTAATCAAATTTTATAACAAACAGAAATTTTACGCATATTTAACCCAATATTGTTATTATATTTTAAAACTATTCTTCAGCATTTCATCTTCCAATGTCATTTTTCAATAATTATCTAACATTCTTTATATTAAAAAATTGTGGTAATAACTCATTAGCATGATATATTTCTTGAAGTACCTAAAACTTAAATAAACTTTTCTACCTATTTAAATTCCATATTCTGCAAAGTAGGAGACATACAGTGTATTACCTGTTCTACAGTTCCTGTGTGAAGACACAGCATGATGATACAGAAACTCAGTAGCAAAGTAGAATAATGAAATCTTGGTCTCCTAAGTCCCAGTTTATTGCTTTATATAGCACATGAGATTTTCACTGAATTCTGATTTTACTAACCTTTTTTACATTTAAAGAGATATTTTCCCAAGTGAGAAAAATCAAGCATTAAATAAGAGAGTCAAAAATCCGAGTGAACGAATTCTCTTGGTATCTATCTAATCCTTGGACTCCATCATCCATTCACTGAATAGAAGCCTCTGATATTTATGACATAGGCTGTTGGTTGCCTACCATGCAGGCATTTTCTTCACCTTCTTCACTTTTTTGTGAACTTTTATTTTGTTTTAATATTCATCCTATTATAAACCCAGGAAAGTTTACCCCTTCCCTCTCTCCTGGGGCAAATATTGAAAAGTCTAAATCAATCTTAGCATTCCCATTTCCTTGATCAATAATTGGTTGAAGCAGTGGCATGTGACAGAATTTTTGCCAAACAGAGAGAAGGGTAAGTTGGCTGGGAAACTTCATTAACTGAATCAGCCATTATACCACCATGAGAAGCTAACCAAAAGTGATAATATGTTTGAGACTAGAGGAGCTTACCAGAAAATGCACAAACTACAGACCCCTTCTTATGTGAGACAATACATGTTCTTAACATTGAATCATTTTAATTAGTTATTTTGTTCCTTGCAATCAATAGCATTCAGACAAATAAAATATGAAAAGACTGCTTAGTAAGTATACATAGTCCATTCTATATTGACTGCATCATCAATACTAATACAATTTTCCCAAAGTCCATAACAAACCCTTTCTGCAGATTATGTTTAACTGACTTTTGGAACTTCCTTTAATAAGATTCCAAACTCATATTGGCATGTTCATACAAAACATTTCAAACAGTACAGATAGCAGTTTTATCAAAGTATTTGATTTTTCTTCAAATATTTATGAGATTCTGAACTCTTAACAGAGAAAACATAAAATAATGTTTGTAGATTTAAAAGTGTTCTATCATCTTACTCTTTAGTTCATTTAATTGCATTTATATTCATATGTACAACCTAATTAGGTTGTTTGACTAGTTACAACTGGGAATCATTTCATAATCATTCTCTTCCTATTCAGGTATTTATTTTCAAACCATTATGACTTTTTGAAATTAGAATTTATGTTTTATATTTAAAATATTTTATTGATTTTTAGAGAGAGAGGAAGGAAGAACGAAAGAGAGAGGGTAACATCGATGTGAGAGAGGAACATCGATCCACTACCTCCTATACTCCCCCTATGGGGGATTGAGCCTGAAAACTTTTGGTGCTTGGTTACACACCCAACCAACAGAGCCAAACCAGCCAGGTCTGGAACTAGAATATTTTTAAATGTAGAAACTCGGTCAGGAGATTAAAATTTTTTTAAGTTTCACTATTTATTATTGTAAAGAACTTTTACATATTTATATTAATATTTTTATTTAAAAATGGATTATATTCTATATACAGTTATGCAATTTGCTTTCATGATTGTCAATATATCTTGGTCATATTTTAATATAAACCCACAGATATCTCATTTGTTCTTTTAAATGTTTGTAGTATTCTGTTGTGTGGTTGCATTTTTTATATTATTGTTGTTTGTTTGTTTGTTTGTTTTAACCATGTCCTTACTTATAGTCATTTAGACTATTTCTAAATGTTCAATATTGCAAATAATTGGGTAATTAATATTTGCTAACTTGCATACATTTGAAATAATGAAAAATGCTGAGTTCAAGTTGTGAATATTTACAACAGTCATAGATATATCCAATTGTTCTATAAAACTGTTGGAAACTTTATGTTTCCTCACATATTTATTAAAAGTCACAATACTGATTTATTTTCTGTTTTTGTCAATATGATGAGCATAAAAATTCTTCATTTTAACTTGCATTTTCATGTTTATTAGTGATGTTATGCTTGTATGCATATATGGCATTTTTAGTTTCTGTTTGTATATAAATTATTTATTTATGCCACATGCTATTTTTATTTTATTTGTATATTTGACACTTTTAGAATTACTTTTAAATTTTGAGGATAATAATTATATATCCATTGATATATTAAATCGTGTACTAGACAGGAGCAAAACCAAACAACAGATTTAAAAATAAGTTTTAGCATCAAACTATGAACCAGGAGGTCATTCCTGGGTTGTGAGCTCAATTCCCAGTGTGGGGCTTGCAGGAAGCAGCCATCAATGATTCTCTCTAATTATTGATGTTTCTATCTCTGTCTCCTTCTCTCTGCTATTTGAAATAAATAAAAATACCTATTTTTATTTTATTGATTAAGTTATTACATATGTGTCCTTATCCCCACATTACCCCCCATCCCCTCCCACTCATGCCCTCACCACCCTGTTGTCTGTGTCCATTGGTTAGGCCTATATGCAACTATATAAGTCCTTTGGTTGATCTCTTTCCCTTACCCCCACACTCCCCTACCTTCCCTCTGAGGTTTGACAGTCTGATCGACGCTTCTCTGTCTCTGGATCTGATTTTGTTCATCAGTTGATGTTGTTCATTATATTCCACAAATGAGTGAGATTATGTGATATTTATCTTTCTCTGACTGGCTTATTTCACTTAGCATAATGTTCTCCAGTTCCATCCATGCTGTTGCAAATGGTAAGAACTCCTTTTTTTTCTTTTTTCTTTTTTACCGCTGCGTAGTATTCCATTGTGTAGACATACCACAGTTTTTTAATCCACTCATTTATTGATGGGCACTTAGTCTGTTTCCAAATCTTAGCTATGGTGAATTGTGCTGCTACGAACATAGGGGTGCATATATCCTTTCTAATTGGTGTTTCTAGTTTCTTGGGATATATTTCTAGAAGTGGGATCACTGGGTCAAATGGGAGTTCCATTTTTAGTTTTTTGAGCAAACTCCATACTGTTCTCCACAGTGGCTTCACCAGTCTGCATTCCCACCAGCAGTGCATGAGGGTTCCTTTTTCTCTGCATCCTAGCCAGCACTTGTCCTTTGTTGATTTGTTGATGATAGCCATTCTGATAGGTGTGAGATGGTACCCCATTGTTGTTTTGATTTGCATCTCTCGGATGATCAGTGACTTTGAACATGTTTTCATATGTCTTTTGGCCTT
>NW_005371523.1:54076-70345 GCF_000412655.1 Myotis brandtii
AAACAAAATCAGAAATGAAGGAGGCGAAATAACAACAGACCCCACAGAAATACAACGGATTGTTAAAAAAATACTATGAACAAATCTACCCCAACAAACTAGACAACCTGGACATATTCCTAGAAAAATACAACATTCCAAAGCTCAATCAAGAAGAATCTAATAATCTCAATAGGCCAATAACTATGGAAGGAATTGAAGCAGTCATCAAAAAGCTTCCAGCAAACAAAAGTCCAGGGCCAAACAGGTTCACAGGGAAGTTTTACCAAATATTCAAGGAAGAACTAAAACCTATCCTCCTCAGACTATTCCACAAAATTCAAGAGGAAGGAACACTTCCAAGCACATTCTATGAAGCCAGCATCACCCTAATACCAAAACCAGATACAGACAACACAGTGAAAGAGAATTACAGGCCAATATCCCTCATTAACATAGATGCCAAAATACTCAACAAAATTCTAGCAAATCAAATCCAGCAGTATATCAGAAAGATCATACACCATGACCAAGTAGGATTTATCCCGGGGATGCAAGGATGTTACAATATCCACAAATCAATAAATGTGATACATCCCATAAACAAATTGAGAGCTAAAAATCACATAGTCATATCGATTGATGCAGAAAAAGCATTTTTACAAAATCCAACACCCTTTCTTGATAAAAACGCTCAGCAAGGTGGGAATAGAAGGATCATACTTCAACATGATAAAAGCCATATAGACAAATCCACAGCCAACATCAAACTCAATGGGCAAAACTAAAACCATTTCCCCTAAGAACAGGAACAAGACAGGGATGCCCACTCTCACCGCTCCTGTTCTACATAGTACTGGAAGTACTAGCCATTGCAATCAGACAAGAAGAAGAAATAAAAGGCATCTAAATTGGAAAAGAAGAAGTAAAACTGTCCTTATTCGCAGATGACATGCAGCAATGTAGCAGGATACAAAATTAATGCCAAGAAATCTATGGCATTAATATACACCAATAATGAACTTACAGAAAGAGAGTCTAAAAAAGCAATCCCATTTACCATCTCACCAAAAAAATTAAGATACCTAGGAATAAACTTGACTAAGGAGGTAAAAGACCTATACGCAGAAAAATACTTAAATTTTAAAATGAACTCTAGCCTTTTAATTAGTGTAATTCTGCCCGTTTTTGGATAAAATGATGCATTGCAACAATTCTTTAAAAACCTTTTAAGTAATGAGCAGTCATTTTATTATTAATAACAACATTATCTTGAATATATATATATAAAACTATTTTTGATTAAAACATTTCACATAATAGACATGAAGACAACTAATAGACATTCATAAATTTGAATTTAATGGGAGAATGCTAGAGTATGGAATGATGCTAAATAAATTGATAATGAATCACAATGATGCCTTAAGCGATTACTACGTGAGGGCATCCACCTGTTTACTATTTTATTTTGTATTTTAATCAAGTTTATTGGAACTCAATTGTGCCTATTTGTTTCTGTATTATTTATGACAGCTTTCATGAAACAAAGTGGTGAGAAGTTACACCATAGCCTATATGGATTGCAAAGCTGAAAATATTTACTATGTGGCCAGTTAAGAAAAAACAAATGCTGACTAATGCCTTACATTTAAAAAGATTTAACGAAGAGTTTTCAAATATATTAAGCTTATCAACAAAAACTAATACCATTTATATCTGCAATACCATATTTTACTGCCTGAAACTAGAATGATGCACAGGAAACAAACTTGTAAATGAATTAACAAATGATGACTGTTCAGGATGAAGCCATCAATAAAGGAATGCTTACTTAAAAGAGTCAAACTCATTTCTCTCATCTCCCACTCCTGCTAATCTTCCTTTTCTTCTTCTTCTTCTTCTTCTTCTTCTTCTTCTTCTTCTTCTTCTTCTTCTTCTTCTTCTTCTTCTTCTTCTTCTTCTTCTTCTTCTTCTTCTTCTTCTTCTTCTTCTTCTTCTTCTTCTTCTTCTTCTTCTTCTTCTTCTTCTTCTTCTTCTCTCGCTCTCCCTTTTAATTTGTATTTCTCTGCATCTATCTATATATCTCACTTTAATTTCCCAGATAATTTTAGAATTGTGTCTTCAGGCAGAATTTATCCTGCAGCATTTTACCTTATTGTGCGGGGATGGGGATCAATTCTCCCTAGTAATTAATTTACTGAAGGGATAAAAAACTGTGACTCTCTGTGATAACAAAAACAAATGATCAAGATAAAAAGCCAGTTTTTAGTGTGTACAATGGATTTAAGTACTTTTAATTTAAAAGAAAAATGAATATTTGTACAATACAATACAAAATGTGTTGTATAAATGAAAAAAGGAAATAAAGGTTATAGGTTGGAATCAGCAGCTTGTTGAAGAAGTCAAAAGCTTGAAATTCCAGCTATCTTTATAAAAAATAAATATCCAAGAAGAAAAACAGGGTTGATATTCAACTATAAGAGTCAATCTAGAGGTAGTACAATAAACATGTGTTAGTGTAAATTGCCACAAAATCTAAATAACCCTTCACATGTTAATTTAAATTCTAAATTGAGGGTAGTTTTTCTATTATTGCAAGCTTAAGATTTTGATTGGTATAGATCCTTTTTTGGTTTATATTTTAGTAATTGTTTTAAAACATTTTGAAACATTAGAACTTTATCACAAGACTCAGCACACTCATTGGGTTGCTGTGTGAGTTTTATGCTGTCATTAAACACATGTAAATAGTTCCTGAGTCATAGAATTGTAGCATAATAATTGGAGAACAGGAGGAATAAATGTTGGCAGTGTAATAAGCTCCGTGGAAAACACCAGTTATCTTTGAGAATACTTGTATAATTTCTACATATATTAACTCGATCTGGTGCCTATGCTTATTTTGCTAATGTTCACGTTTTAAGACATGCCACAATTGCAGTCAGTGGTTTACCTATACTCTAGGCGATGCTCTTTGTGCATCTGGTGACTGAACAAACAAACATTAAATCAAGTGGAAATAGCCAACTTGTGTGGCTTTTGAACACTATTAACATAGAGCTTACATAATAGGTTAACTTAATTTCTGCAGGTATAATTACAAAAGGATAATTAAGACAATTTAGAAAAGTAAATATCCTAAAATTATGAAATGCAACTTAAAATAGACATTGGAATTTTCCTATAATTCTAATTTTCCAATGAACACTGCACATTATTTAGTAGGATAAAGAGTGAATTGCTACTGACAGAAACCATGAAGTGAGACCTATATAATTAACATGCAGAAGTAATTATTTAGACTCATTCCTGTCTCTTTAAAGACATTGATCTATTATGTTATTTTCCCTTACACTTTAATTACTCCCTCTTCATTGATTCCTTCATTTTGCCACAAGCATGCTCCTGCTTCCTCATCTTAAAACAAAACAAAACAAAACATTTTAAAGGCATTCCCTTAACATAAGTGTTGTATTAAACTACTCTCCCACCTCTTCCCTTCATTGCAACACTTCTTAGGAGATAAATCTACTCTGACTTATACCTTTTGGCTCACATTTACAACCTCCCACACTACTGAATATGTTCTCTATAAAGTCTCTGAAGATTCATTAAAAAATATTCAATCATTGTTTTTTGTTTGTTTTTGCGATCTTACAGAATCTCTGCAACATTTATTGCTGCTGACTAAAATAGTCTCCAAGATGAAGCAGTCCTATCCTCAGTACAACCATGCATTTTATGCTCCAACGACAAGTTGCCATTCACTATGCCTCAAGTATACCCTGCATGTGCATTTCTTCATAACTTTAAGCTAAAATCTTAGACTTACTATCCTATCCCCATCCCTTCATTTTAGTCTCCTTTGTGTTTTATTTACCACTTCTAGAAGACTTAGTCTTATCCTATCTTATCCCATGTCCTTCATTATTATTCAATTCCTCATAACTTTGAATAACCTTTTTTATGTTCCTATTTGACAATTGTTTAAAAGGTTTTCAACACATTGTGCTAGATCAATAGAATATCCACAAGAAAAACAAGTGACCATAACACATTGCCTCTCATTCCACAGATAAATTTATATATCCTAGAACTAAATGTTGAACCTAATTGTTTTTACTAAAACTGGGGAAAAATAAGAAAAATTATTTGCATGCACAGTAAGACAAGGATTTTTAAGATAGAACACAAAGAGCAAAATATAAAAGAAAAATAACAATTTAGACTTTATCAAAATTAAATGTTTTCTTCAGAAATACAACATTAAGAATATAAAAAGTAATGCCAGACAATGGAAGAAAATATCCCTAAAATATATATATTTAACACAATAAAAGTGCATCAGAATATATAAAGAAAACTTGCAGTGCAATAGGGTGGGAAAATTTTTAAAATAGACAAAGAATTCAAATAAACACTTCATCAAAAAATACATATACATTGCCCACAAACATACATATAAAATGCTCAAAATCATTAATCATCAAGTAAATGAAAATTAAATCCATAATGAGGTACCTTTACAAATTGATTAAATGGCTAAAATTAAAATGAGAGTGATGATATTGAATGTCAATGAGGATGGTCAGCAACAGGAACTCATACATTACTGGTTGCAACACAAAATTGTACAACTACAGTTGGAAATATTTTGGTAGCTTTTTAAAAATATTAATTTTGTACTTACCATGTGATTCAGCTTTCTCACTTCTAGCCACTTTTCAAAGAGTAATGAAAGCATAGGTCCAGAAAAAGGCTTGTATATGAACATTCATAGCAGCTTTATTTCATAACCTGAAACCAAATAACTATTAAAATGTCCATAAACAAGTGCACAGATAACCAGTTGTGGTATATCCATACAGTGAAAAACTACTCAGCAAAATAAGTAATTAATTAAATAAATACTGATACACAGAACATCTATGGAAATCAAAGTTATACTGAGTGAAAGAAGTCAGTCTCTCTCCCCTGCCAAAAAAGTACATATTGTACTATTATATTTATATGAAACTCAAAATAATTTATAATGAGCACATTAGTGGTTTCCCAAGGATAGAAATGGAAGGATAAACATGTTATAAATAAGCATGAGAAAACTGAGGGGTGGTAAAAATGTTTGTTACCTTGATTGTGATGAGGTTTTAACAGTCATACATTTATACACCTATATAAAAACTAACCAAATTGTACAGTTATGGATTTGTAGTTTATTATTATTAAATTTAAGCAAAATAAAGTTTAAAAAAGAACAAAAAGAATTATGATATTGTGGGAAGAGTATATACTTTGTAGCTAGACAAATGTGCATTTGAAATAATCTGCTAGTTAGTAATGGTGTGATCTTGACCAAACTACTTAACTTCTATGATATTCAACTTTTCAACTGTAAGAGGAGGAAATTATAGTTGATTTGAAGATTAAATTAGCTCCTAAGTAATACATATTAAATTTACACATAGCAGTGGCTTCAAGGAAGAGGTCATAGTGAGAAGCTCCAGGAATTCTTCCTGATTTCCTACAGAAAGCTCCCTCCATTAAAGCAACCATTGAGTTAGAAGGAAAGCAACTATTTTGGAACTCTGGAGTCTACAAAAATTTTTTTCAGATTTCAGGGGTAGATTTGATGAGGAGAGATACTGCTAAATCTTGGTGAATTTTGCTATTATGTGTTATGCTCCCAGCTTAATGGCAGGTAGACTGAAGGTAGCAATCTGTAATCCAGGTGTGCATTATTGATGACAGAGGGGGCAAGAGATACCTTGCCCTCTAAGAATTGGATTTCTGGATTTTGATCACTGCTTTTGATTACTGATTATCTAGAACAGCAGCCAGACAATTTCAAACCCATAGGCTAAAACAGTTTCCCTGGTGGAGATCATCAGAGGGAACTTACAGAGACAGACACCCTTTTGTTCTTTTTCTTATTGAATCCAGGCATTTGAGGAAATATTGACAGCTTATTTCGCTGAACATAGATAGAATAGAACAGAATTCAGTGACTACACATAGCTATTTTGCAAAAATAGTTTGAAAAAGTCACTAGACAAAGGGATAGCTAACTATCCAGCAAACAATCTTGAGGGAGGAGATAAAATCAGAATCCAAAGTTACCACATTAGATTACTCAAAATGTCCAGTTCTCAACAATAAAAAATTACAGGCATACAGAGAAACTAGAACGTATGCTTCACTAACAAGAAAAAAGTATTAACTGAAATCAGTTCTGAGGAAGCCCCACGCATTGAATTTACTAGACAAAAATTTTAAATTCACCGTCTTAAATATGTCAAGCAGCTGAAAGAAATCATTAACAAAGAACTAAAGAAAATCAGGAAAATGCTATCAATAACATTAAGAGATGGAATGTTGAGTGATAACAATAAAAGACAGAAATTACAAAAGGAAGTTGTATAGGAATTCTAGAGCTAAAATACAACAGCTGAAATTTTATAAATACACATACACAAATGCTAGAGAGGTTCAACAGAAGATTTAAGCAGAAAGAAGAAAAAAATCTGAGAACTTTAAGAAAGGATAGTTTAAGTAACATTCTGCTGAGTAGAAAAAAAAAGAATTAAAAAATAGTTCTTAAGGGACGCCATTAAGTATGCTGTCATATACATTATTAAAATCCCAGAAGGAGAAGAAACAGAAAGAGGAAAAAAATACTTGAAGAAAAAATGACTGAAAGCTCAAATATGACAAAAGACATTACTCTATACATCCAAGAACTTTACTAAACTCCAAGAGGATAAACTCAAAGAATCCCACACCCACCAAGACACAGCATATATGGTTGAAAGACAAAGAGAGAATCTTGAAAGCAACAAGAAGAGAAGCAACCCATCAAGATATTCTTTGTAGGATTTCTCATCAGAAACCATGGGGGACAGAAGACAGTGAGATGATGTATTTAAAAAGTTGAAAGACATGTCAACCTAGAATTGTACGTCTGCAAAACTATTCTTCAAAAATGAAGAGAAAATTAAAACACTTCCAAATAAACAGAATCTATGTACTACAATAAATGCTAAGGGATTCCTTTTGCCTGAAACTAAAAAAAATACTAGGCATTAACATGAAGCCATCCAAATAAATAAAAATTACTGGTCAATATAGCTATATAGATATATGTAAAAGCTACTATTCTTGTATTTTGGTAATGTAACTATTTTTGTTGATTCTTATATGATTTAAAAGTATAATCATAAAAATATGTTAACAGGCACATATCATAAAGATGTAGTTTGTGAAAAATAACAACATAAGTGGTTAGAGTTAGATCTAAGCAGGTTTCATGTACACAATATACATTTGAAGCCGCATTGGTATAATTTTACACTGAGTTGCTATAAATTTAGAATATTAATTGTATTTCCCATGGTAGCTACTAAAAATTTATATATATATATGGAAATGAGCCCTAGCCAAGTTTGGCTCAGTGGATAGAGCATCAGCCTATGGACTGAAGGGTCCCAGGTTCAATTCCAGTCAAGGGCATGTATCTTGGTTGTAGGCTCCCAGCCTTGGTCAGGGCATGTGCAGGAGGCAACCAAACAATCTCTCTTTCTGTCTTTCCCTCTCCCTTTCACTCTCTCTAAAATCAATGGAAAAGATTCTCAGTGAGGATTACAAAAACAAAAGGAAAAGGAAATGAGGAGAGAATAAAAATGATACACTAGAAAAACATCAATCAAAGAAGCTGTATAAAAGAAATGAGGAACAAAAATATATTTGAAATGTCTGGAAAATATCATAATGGCATAAGTAATTCCTTAATTATCAATAAAAGTAAATGTATTGAACTCAGAACTTGAAAGACATAGCAATCTATAAAAATGTATCCAACTATATGCTGTTTATAAGAAATTCACTTTACACTTAAAACAAAAACAAGTGAATAACCATATGATTTCACTCTTATGTAGCATATAAAACTGCAAGTAACAAATGAACAAATAAGAAAAGCAAACAAACCAAAAAAAACCCCCTCATAGACACAGATAACACTATGGTGGTTATCAGAAGGAAGGAGGGTGGGGTAATAAAGTGTAAAAGGGGTCAAATATATGATGATGGAAGATGATTTGACTTATGGTGTTGGACACACAGATCCTGTATCATAGAAATGTACACTTGAAACCTATATAATCTAGTTAACCAATGTCACCCCAATAAATTTAATAACAAATAATAAGGTTAAATTGAATAAAGGGGATGGTGGGGGTGGGTAAGAGATCAACCAAAGGACTTGAATGCATGCATATAAGCATAACCAATGGACACGGATAATAGGGGGGTGAGGGCATGTGCTGGGGGGTGGGAGCAGCTGGGGAGAGGTCAATGGGGGGAAAATAGATATATGTAATGCTTTAAACAATAAAGAATTTAAATTAAAAAAATAAGGGCCCCATCTCCCCTAAAAAAAGAAAGAAAAAGATAAATACTAAAAAAATAAAATACAAATAGGTGGACAATGAAAGGAGGAAGAAAATATTATATGAAAATAGAAACCAAAAGAGACCTATACACCCAAAATAGACAAAATAGATTTTAAGTAAAAAATTGGAAGAGACAAAGAACAACACTTTATATTCATGAAAGCATCAGTTTATCAAAAATATATCACAATTATAAACATGTATGCAACCAATAATAGAGCCCACGATGTATTGATCAAGCCTTGGCAAAATTGAAGGAAAAAGATAGTTCAACAATACTAGTTGGATATTTGGATAACCTATTTTCAATAATGGATACAACATCTAGATAGACAATAAATAGAAAGTAGAAAATTTGAATAATATGATAAACTAACTAGATCTGACAGAAACATACACAGCACTCCCCCAACAACAGCAATTTATACATTCTTCTCACACGCACATAGAATATTCTCCACGATAGACCATATTGTTAGGATATAAAACAATAGTAATAAATTTTAAAAGGTCAAAAGCATACAAAGTATCTTCTCTGATCACAACAGAATGAGGTTAGAAATTGATAAAATAAAGACAATTCACAAATATGCAGAAATTAAACAACACTTTATTAAACAACTAAAGGGTCAAAGAAGTATCAAAAAACAAACTCTGCATAATGAATTAAAAACAAACAAACACACACAATAGAATAAGTTTAATGCAAGGCTTTGACCTGCCATCCTGGATACTCAACTATTGGAGCAATGAGTTTAAAGTTATTCATGAGCTACAGAATTTTTATGAGATTAACACAGTTTATATGACTTTTTCAGGTAATTGATTATCTAGTGGTCCTCTTTCTTATTTGTGTCAGGGGAACAAAAGATTCCAGAGATGGCATGGACAGAATTGCATTTGGAGATTGGCTGATGTCCTCTGCTGATATCTAAGAAGTATAAATTTCTGTAAGATTGGCGCAACTTTACTTGTCTGCATTGACCATCTTAATTTTATCCCTAACATAAGTGATTCCATTTTATTTTGGTTCTACATTGTCCCCTTTTGATCAAATCCCCATAAGGAGGCATTAATCACCTAATGCACTGCTAGGTGTTTCTTCTGTCTGAACTTGGCCTTTTGATTGATCATTCATTTTTGTTATTGTCATGATCGGACACCTTTCTTTAAGGTGAGAGAAGCTTTTGAGGTTAGTAGCAACTAAAAGATGACATTTGAGCAACTCCTTATATTAGGTTAAAATGAGAGTCAAGGTAGGGAGGTTTTGTCAAGGATATATGTTTTAGGTATCATTTTAAAGCATTAGACAAGCATCAGTCTATCTAAGTGTTACATATCATTTCAAAGAATTGGACAAGCATCAAACTATAAGGTTCTTGTGTTTACAAATGTTGTATGGACAACAGCTGAATACTTTCAAAATAACAACACAATATATAATGAAAATGGGTTAGAGAAACCAAATTCATTTACACATCTAAACAATGAGCCCAATACTGTTTGTTACCAGCTGAATAAGTAAAAAAATCCAAGATAAGTTACATTGGATCTGTGGTAACCAATGGGCTTGTACTTGGATTTTGTGTAACTGAGTTTTAACTTCCCAAGAAGTATTACTTCAAATGATGCAAGTGGCATTGACTATGGCACAAATACCTCCTTGTTTAATTAAAAGATAGTCTAGGTCTATTTGATTATCAAAAACAACTTTGGCCTGAGTGTTTAAAAATATTTGTTGGGCAGCTATTGCTTTAACAATGGATTCTTGCAATATTTTGAAGTGCTAAGGAGAGATTCTTGATTATAGTCTCATATTTACTTAATACTAGCCAGTGGATTAGTGATCTATCAAAGGAAGCAATTTTTAAATCATTAATACCATCTGGTAATTCCTGTTTGAATCTGTGGTTCAGGACTTGCGAGGTGACAGCCATTAAGCCCAGTAAAATGAAGGGTCTGTAGATGGCACAAGTAATTTTATTTTGGTTACCCTTGCTTTCAGTCTATTGCTTTGTACAGAGCATGGATACAAGTTTCCAGGGTTTTTGATTGTTAACCAGACATGGGAAAACAGATCCCCAGGGTTAGAGAGCCTGACACAATGGAGAGGGTGCTGAGTTTTTTCCAGAGAAATGAAAGCAGTGAAAATCAGAGAGAAGTCTGTGATGGGCAGAACTACAGAATCACAAGCACCTTTACAATAGTTGTTTGGAGGTTGGAGTACACCACGGCTCCCTTTGTAATGGCCTGGGATATGTGAACAATGGCATTTTCTTTCCATGCCAGAGCAAGACAAAAGGATCATGATTATCATGGTGTAAGATTTAGGGAAAGGATGATCAGTGAAGAGAGAAGGAATGGAAAGAAATGTTCTTAATCTGACATATTGGGTGGAAACAGTCTACCTCAATGTCTGTTATTTCTCTCCCTAGTCAATTTGATTTTGAAGTTACCCGTGTTTACACAGAACAAGATGTCAGGAGAGACATCTTCAGTTAGTGAAAGATGCACCCAAGATTTGACACTGTCATTTGGCAGTGGTGTCAGTCATTAAGACTTATTGGTAGGGTTCTTTCCATGAATTTCACTTTTGAAAAAGCACTGGAGTAAAAAATAAATAAATGACTGTAAATGACGAAAGACTTAAAAATACACATTGTTAAATATCTGATGATGTTACCAGGAAACCCCTGGGTGGGCTCGGGCTGCCTGCCGCTGTGTCCAATAAGGAAGACAGGGTTGAATCATGTAAGGTGTTTATTGAGAAGGCCAGCCAACCAAAAATACAGGGCACTTACAAGCATTTAAATCAGTGGTTCTCAACCTTCTGGCCCTTTAAATACAGTTCCTCATGTTGTGACCCAATCATAAAATTATTTTTGTTGCTACTTCATAACTGTAATGTTGCTACTGTTATGTAAATATCTGATATGCAGGATGGTCTTAGGCGACCCCTGTGAAAGGGTCATTCGACCGCCAAAGGGGTCGCGACCCACAGGTTGAGAACCGCTGATTTAAATCATGCCTTACAGCAAGGTGCAGGGGACGGGATTATAAAGGGGAATGAGCTAGGGTGAAACTGGGAATGGAATGCAGCTACATGCAGCCCTGGAGGTCCACAGAAGTCAGCTATTGTCCTTAGTCATCAGGCAATGATATGATGTTTGATTCCTGGTTAGTTGGTCTGACCATGCTTATTGGTTCTGCTTGCTGGAGTCACAGCTGAGTCACCTCCTTAATGGCTTTGCACAGGTCTTGAAAAGGAAACAAGAAAAATTTAACCCCATATTCACATATAAGAAACTTAACCCCCTATTCACATAAGTATATGTGTTCTAAGATTTAAAATAATATGATTATTTTTCAGATTAATTCAGGTGCTCTATCTATCAGATAATAAGTCCCCCTATCAAGGAGAGACCATTATAATATAATTGAAAAGGAAATGATTATTTCTATGATATATAACATTTTAAGATAATATCTGGAATTATGATATAACATTGTACTAGGACATATCAGAATTCTAGGATTTCATACAATTTCTAGAACACTTGCATTAATAATATGTATACATACAAATATAAATAAGATTAAACATAACTTCTTATTTGATAAAGCTTCCCATGTAATTTAACATATCAAATAAAACTAATTAGTTTAACATTTTACCAAGTGAGAAACAAATTTGTTGAGTATTTCCAGGGGCACTTTTAAAAATATCTAGGTTACTTTTAGGTAAAAATGACTCCGATTAAAATTTGATTTTTGGGAGTTGTCAAAATGTCAAAAGGTGAGAACACTTGACTAAATAAGATCACAGATCATTATAATATAACTAGAGGCTTGGTGCATGAAATTTGTGCACTGGGTGTGTGTTCCTCAGTCCAGCCTGCAACCTCTCACAATCCGGGACTGCTGACTCCCAGCCACTCGCCTGCTTGCCTGCCTGATTGCCCCTAACCACTTCTGCCTGCCAGCCTGATCACCTCCTAACTACTCTCCTACCAACCTGATTGATACCTAACTGCTCCCCTGCTGACCCAATTGCCCCCAACTGCCCTCCCCTGCAGGCCTGGTCACCCCCAACTGCTCTCTCTCTCCTACAATCCTGGTCACTCCCAACTGCCTTCCCCTGCAGGCCTGGTTGCCCTTAACTGCCCTCCCCTACAGGCCCAGTTGCCCCCAACTGCCCTCCCCTGCAGGCCCAGTTGCCCCCAACTGTCCTCTCCTACAGGCCCGGTCACTCCCATTGCCCTCCCCTGCTGGCCCGATCACCCCTAACTGCCCTTGCCTCCAGGCCTGCCCCCCCAACTTCCCTCTCTCCCCTGCCAGCCTGGTCACCCCCAACTGCCCTCCCCTGCTGGCCATCTTGTGGTGGACATCTTGTGACCACATAGGGGCATCTGTCTTTGACCACATGGGGGCAGCCATCTTGTGCGAGGGCATGATGGTCAATTTGCATATTGCCTCTTTATTATATAGAAACATAATTGCTTATTTAACTAAACAATAGAAGATGTTAAAGCAACTACAAAAGATTACACGGCTGTAAACAAAACTTAGCTCTCTTAATATTAAGAAAACTGGGTTTTCTTAAGTAATCAAAGAACTTATAATAAAACAACTTGAAGTACATTAAATTATTTTGGTAAAGCACAAAATCTTTGCTGTCACACATATTACTTCAAAGATAAATAAACTTTCACAATTTCTTATCAAAGAGGACCAAAAGTCCAAGTAAATTTTGTCATTGTTAGCAGAGAGAAAAACAAATTCTACAAAAACACAAATCTACTCAACATTACCCACCTTGTTCACAAATAAAATTCCTTTCCAGTATTTCTTTTCTAGAAACCTTCCACAACGTTTTAATATTCACTCAGATTGTGTCCCTTTCTCATTTAAGAACAATAAATCATTTTAATTTCCTTAATACTTTATCCTCAATTTACTACTTTATATCAGGGATATGACAGAAATCAAAAGATATGTGTTCTAGATTTAAAGCTGTGTCTTTGAAATATTTTCATAATCACCCCATAAAGTCTTTAAATTTGTTTTTTTGTTTGTTTGTTTGTTATTTCCCTCTGGGTAGATGGTTTTATTTTAGCTTAGAGAAGAAGGCCTAAAATATTCCTATCTGGTTCTGCATATCAATTTCTAATTTGGCCAACTTCTTACATGTAGCTACTTAAAAAAAATTCAAATATCTTGTCATGTTTCAGCTGGAACAAACAGTAAATATTCCTGAGAGTATTAAAAGGTATTACCAAGAATTAAAACCACACTCAAAGATAGCCTGGGCACTGCAGAAAGGGATCCAGGACAACGGACTCTGGTAAAAATTCTCACCCTTCACTGGCTTATGCCAGTTTCCCAGGATCCAATTTGCAGGCTGTTGAGCAAGTGGGATCTAAAGTTACAGAGTATAGCCCCAGTATCTACCAGATTTTGGCAAGGTGTTCCATTAATTTTAATTTTAGCTTCCCCTTGGCTGTTTAAGGGAAAAATTGGTAGCAACTTAATAGAGAATTCCTCAAAGTCTTATCAAACTTGAGAGGAGTCTATATAAGAGCCCTCCTTTGAGGGTAGATATGGGGGTGTCTATCTGGTCACTAGCTTGGTGAACTTTTGTTTACAGTGTTTTAGTCTCTTCAGAGTGGAGAGACAAGTCAGACAGAGAATTGGTAGTCTTTGATTATTCATATAAAGGATAGAGGAGAACAATATGAGTCATGGCAGTCTTATAGTCTTTTGCTTTAGGTAACTCTTTTATCTTTAATTTTTCATTGGCTATTTGGAAGATATTTTTTAATGAAGCTTTTTGGAATCTCCTGTATGCAAATAAAACAGGAATCTCATTATGTTTGTTTAATTTAAGAAAACTTGCCTTCAAGTGCACTTCCTAAATGAATGATCTTATCTAATTGGAACATTCCTCATTTTGGCTATTGTAATTCAAGGCTCCCTTTTTAAAATTTCAACATTTTTGTAGATATCTAGAGCTTCTGGTATCATGGTTCATAGATTATAAAGTAAGTTGTGCCTGAAGTTGGCATGCAAAATTATTTGAAATATTTATGTATACTTTTATTGTTGATAGTATTACAAATGTCTTTAAATTACCCTTGCTTTACTCACCCCCCTCAGGTCTTTACCACCCTATTGCCTGTGTCCCTGGGCTATGCATATAAGTATATAGGCTCTTTGTTTTACCTTTTCTCATCACCCCAAACCTACATCAAGGTATGCTAGTCTGTTCCATGCCTCCATGCTTCAGGTCTTATTTTATTGGTCAATACCTTTTATTCATTAGATTCCATAAATAAGTGATATCATGTGATATTTGTCTTTCTCAGATTGGCTTATTTCACTTAGTATAATATTCTCCAGGTCCATTCTGTCCCAAAGAGTAAGATATCCCTCTTTTTTTATAGCTGCATAGTATTTAATTGTGTAAATATCCCACATATTTTTTTGTCCATTCTTCTACTGATGGGCACTTGGGCTGTTTCCAAATGTTAGCTATTGTAAATAACACTGCTATGAAGATAGGGGTGCATATATTCTTCCAGATTGGTGTTTTGGGATTTTTAGGATATATTCCCAGAAGTGGGATCCCTGGGTCAAATGGAAGTTCCATTTTATGTATATATGTATGTATGTATGTATGTATGTATGTATGTTTGTATGTATTTTAAATTTAAGTTCTTTATTGTTCAGTGCATTTCATTGACTTCTCCCTGGCTGCTCTCAACACCCAGCAAATTCCTTCACACACACCCAGTCTGTGTCCATTGATTATGCTCATATGCATGCATACAAGTCCTTTGGATGATCTCTTATGCCCCCACCCCCGCCTTCCTTCATAGGTTGGACAGTCTATTTGATACTTCATTGACGCTGCTTCTGTTTTTGTTCATCAGTTTATGTTATTCATTATATTTCACAAATGAGTGAGATCATGTGATATTTATCTTTCTCTGACTGGCTTATTTCGGTTAGAATAATGCTCTCCAGTTCCATCCATGCTGTTGCAAATGGTAAGAACTCCTTTTTTATCATTGGCTCACAAAGGGAGCTGGGCCTGAACTCCAGATGACCTTCCCTGAGAAGCAGAAGACTACACTCAAGTCCGCTGTGACACCCTAGAGTAGCGGTTCTCAACCTGTGGGTCGCGACCCCTTTGGCGGTTGAACGACCCTTTCACAGGGGTCGCCTAAGACCATCCTGCATATCAGATATTTACATTACGGTTATAACAGTAGCAACATTACAGTTATGAAGTAGCAACGAAAATAATTTTATGGTTGGGTCACAACATGAGGAACTGTATTTAAAGGGCCAGAAGGTTGAGAACCACTATAAAGGTGTCTATTTAGGACCCTTGCCTATTTTTTATTGGATTGTTTATCTTCCTTTTGTTAAGTTGTATGAGTTCCTTGTAAATTTTGGAGATTAAACCCTTAAAGGAGATAACATTGGCAAATATGTTGTCCCATGCAGTGGACTTTCTTATTCTTTTGTTGATGGTTTCTTTTGCTGTGCAGAAGCTTTTTATTTTGATGTAGTCCCATTTGTTTATTTTTACCTTAGTTTACATTGCTCTAGGAGCTGTATAGGTAAAGATATTGCTAGGACAAATGTCTGCCATTTTGCTGCCCATGACTTCTTCTAAGATTTTTATGGTTTCTCCCATTACGTTTAAGTTCTTTATCCATTTTGAGTTTATTTTTGTGTATGGTCTAAGTTGGTGATCTAGTTTCTTTTTTTTGCAAGTGTCTGTCCAATTTTCCCAACAGCATTTATTGAAGAGACTGTCTTGACTCCATTG
>NW_005371523.1:70434-71211 GCF_000412655.1 Myotis brandtii
AGCACCAGGCTTTTGAGAGCAGTGGCTTTGTAATACAGCTTGATATCTGGTATTGTGATCCCTTCAACTTTGTTCTTCTTTCTCAAGTTTGTTGCAGGTATTTGGGGTCTTTTTCTATTCCAGATTAATTTTTGGAAAGTTTGTTTTAGATCTTTTAATTCTATAGATTGCTTTGGGTAGTATGGACATTTTAATGATGTTGATTCTACCAATCTATGAACACATTATATTAGTCCATTTGTTTATCACTTCCTCTATCTCTTTTTTCAGCATCTTGTAATTTTCGAGTACAGGTCCTTTACCTCCTTGGTTAAATTTATTCTTAAGTACCTTAATTTTTGTGTTGAAATGGTAAATGTTTTTTTTTAAAGTTTCTTTTTCTGTGAGTTTATTATTGGTGTATAAAAAGCTATAGACTTCTGTTAATTTTGTTAATTTTGGATCCTGCTAGGTTGCTGAATTCATTTATTAAGTCTACTAGTTTTTTGATGGAGTCTTTAGGGTTTTCTAAGTACAATATCATGTCATCTGCAAATAATGACACTTTTACTTATTTTTTTTCCAATTTGTGTGCCTTTTAATTTTACTTCTTGTCTGATCACTATGGCTAGTACTTCCAGTACTATGTCGAACAGGAGTGGTGAGAGTGGGCATCCCTGTCTTGTTCGTGTTCTTAAGGGGAAATGGTTTCAGTTTTTGCCCATTGACTATGATGTTTGCTGTAGGTTTATCATATAAGGCATTTTTTTAAATTTCTTTATTGATTAAGGTATTACA
>NW_005371523.1:71703-79082 GCF_000412655.1 Myotis brandtii
GCACTTAGGCTGTTTCCAAATCTTAGCTATGGTGAATTGTGCTGCTATGAACATAGGGGCACATATATCCTTTCTAATTGGTGTTTCTAGTTTCTTGGGATATATTCCTAGAAATGGAACTCCCATTTGACCCAGTGATCCCACTTCTAGGAATATATGTCATATAAGCTTTTTATTATGTTGAGGAATGATCCCTCTATTCCCACTTTGCCGAACATTTTTTTTTTTTATCAGGAAAGGGTGTTGGATTTTTTCAAATGCCTCTTCTGCATCAAACGATATGATTATGTGGTTTTTGGCTCTCCATTTGTTCATGTGGTACCACATTTATTTATTTGCAGATATGGTACTATCCTTGCATTCCCAGAATAAATCCCACTTGGTCATGGTGTATATTTCTAATGTAATGCTGGATTAGATTTTCTACAGTTATGTTGAGGATTTTATCCTCCATGTTCATCATGGATATTGGCCTGTAATTCCCTTTCTTTGTAGTGTCTTTATCTGGTTTTGGGATTAGTGTAATGCTGGCTTCATAGAAATGGCTAGGAAGTGTGCCTTCCTCTTGAATCTTTTGGAATAGTCTGAGAAGGATAGATTTTAGTTCTTCTTTGAATGTTTGGTAAAACTCCCCCGTGAAGGCATCTGGCCCCTGGCTTTTGTTTGCTGGAAGCTTTTTCTTGAATGCTTTAATTTCTTCCTTAGTTATCGGTCAGTTGAGATTTTTTTTTATTTTTCTTGGTTGAGTTTTGGAAGGTCATATTTTTCTAGAAATATGTCCACTTCCTCTAGATTGTTCAGTTTTTGGAATAGAGTTCATCATAGTATTTTTTTTTTTTTACAATTCTTTGTAGTTCTGTGGGGTCTTTTGTTATTTTGCCTCTTTGATTTCTAGTTTTGCTTATTTGGGTCCTCTATCTTTGCTTTTTGGTGAGCCTGCCTAGAGGTTCATTAATCTTGTTTATCCTTTCAAAGAACCAGCTCTTGGTTTTATTGACCTTTTTATCTACATATATTTTTTAGTCTCTATCTCATTTATTTCTGCTCTGATCTTTATTACCTCCTTCCTTCTGCTCACTCTGGGCTTTTGTTGCTGCTCTCTTTCTAATTCTTTAAGTTGTAGAGTTAGATAATTTATTACCAGTTTTTCTTGTTTATTTGTTTTTTTGTTGTTGTTGCTGTTTTGTTTTTGTTTTTGTTTTTGTTTTTTTGTTTTGTTTTTTGTTTTTTTTGAGATAGGCCTGTAATGCTATGAACTTCTCTCTCAGGACTGCTTTCACTGTGTCCTATAGGTTTTTTATTGTTGTGTTTTCATTGTCATTTGTTTCCCGGATGTTTTTTTATTTCTTCTTTGATCTCTTTGATAACTCAATCATTGTTTAATAGCATGCTATTAAGCCTCCAAGCGTTTGAATTTTTGATTGTTTTTATTGTAGTTGATTTCTAATATTATGCCATTGTGATATGAGACGATGCTTGATATGATTTCAATCTTCTTGAATTTGGAGACTTTGCCTGTGACACAATATGTGATCTATCTTTGAAAATGTCCCATGTGCACTTTAGAATAATGTATAATCTGTAACTTTGGCGTAAAATGTTCTGAAGATGTCAATTAAGTCCATCTGACCTAGTGAGTCATTTAGGATAGCTGTTTCTTTGCTGATTACTTGTCTAGAGGATCTATCCAGTGATGTCAGTGGGGTATTGAAATCTTCCACTATGATCGTATTGCTGTCGATCTCTGCCTTGATATCTTTCACAAGTTTTTTTATGTATTTAGTTGCTCCTGTATTGGGTGTATATATGTGTACCAGAGTTATATTCTCTTGTTGTATCAATCCATTTAGTATTATGAAGTGGCCTTTGTTATCTCTTGTTATGGCCTTCACTTTGAGGCCTATTTTGCCAAATAAAAGTATTGCTACCACAGCTTTTTTTAATTTTCATTTGCCTGAAAGATATTTTTCCATCCCTTTACTTTCAGTCTGTGTGAGTCTCTTGTTCTGACGTGGGTCTCTTGTAGACAGCATATATATATATGGTTCTGGTTTTCCTATCCATTCAGCCACTCAATGTCTTTTAATTGGAGCATTTATTCCATTTACATTTAAAATTATTATTGACTCGAGGCCTGGTGCACAACATTTGTGCACTTCTGGGTGGTCCGCAGCCCAGCCTTTGTCCTTTCCCAGTCCAGGAGCCCTCGTAGGATGTCCCACTGATGGCTTAGGCCCGCTCCATGTAGGTCAGACATCCTTAGCACTGCTGCAGAGGTAGGTGATTCTCCCACCACTGCTGCTGCACTGGCCAGCCTTCAACCCGGCTTGTGGCTGAGTGGTGCTCCCCCTGTGGAAGCAGACTGACCATCAGGGGGCAGCTTCTGCTTTGAGCATCTGCCTGCTGGTGGTCAGTGTGCATCATTGCAACTGGTCATTCTGCCCTTTTGTTGATTTGCATAGGTAATTGTTTGTAGCCATTTTTTTTGCCTGTGTTTCTTCTCTCCCTCCACCCCCCCGCCACCTTTTTTTCTGCTTATTTTTACAGCAGTTTCTTTAGCATTTCTTGCATTGCTGGGTTGGTAGGGATAAACTCCCTTAGCCTTTCTTTGTCTGTGATGCTACTAATTTCCCTTTCAATTTTGAATGATAGTCTTGCTGGATAGAGTATTCTTGGTTTCCGTCCCTTGCTTTGCATCACTTTGTATACTTCCTTCCATTCCTTTCTGGACTGATGTATTTCTGTGAAGAAATCAATTGTTAATCTAATGGGAGATCCCTTGTAGGTAACTTTCTGTTTCTCTCTTGCAGCCTTTAAGAGTCTCTCTTTGTTGTTATCGTTTGCCATTGTAATTACTACATGTCTTTGTGTGGGTCTTTTTGGGTGTATCTTGTTTGGGACACTCTGTGCTTGTGTGACTTTTTTCTTCCCCAAATCAGGAAAGTTTTCTGACATTATTTCTTCAAATTGGTTTTCAAGCCCTTACACTTTTTCTTGTCATTCTGGCACCTTTAATATATGTATGTTGCTTCATTTCATGTTGTCCCAAAGCTCCCTCAGGCTCTCCTTCTGATTTTTGATTTTTTTCTCAAACAAGAAATGACATAAGTTTCAGTCTTATATGTTCCCACCTGTTGTGTATGGGTTCCAATTCACTCTTACTCTCCCCCACTTTACATATTAATTCTCTTTCCACATGCTTACCCCATGAATTCAAACACCAGATTAAGTGGTAAAAGCAATAACTTGTTTACACAATTATATAATGTCAAATACCTTTATCAATTCTAGCATCTATTTCTTTTATATATATACTAGAGTCCCGGCACACAAAAATTTGTGCACTGGCGGGGGGGGGGGGGCCCCACTTGTGCGCTCTCAGAGTCTGGGACCCCTCGGGAGATAACGACCTGCTGGCTTAGCCGGCTCCTGGGTGGAAGAGGGCAGGCCCAATCCCTAGGTGCCTGCCCCGCAGCCCCTGGTCGGGCTCAGAGCAGGGCCAATTGGGGAGTTGGGGCGCCGCCCCCTGTCATGCACAAAGCAGGGCTGATAGGGAGGTTGCAGCCCCGCCCCCTGTCACACACAGAGCCACAGGGCAATCAGGGGGTTTGGGCGCTGCCCCTGTTATGCTGCCCCTGTCATGCTGCTAATTGTTAAATAGATTTGTAAATAAATGAACAGTGAAATCATTAGTTATTCAATATATCTAACAGGGATGACTAAAATTACCAAAGACCCATTCTGATAACTAGGTCACAAATATTTCATTTCTCATTATACTAGTAGATCATAAAATATATTTGAAGCAATGTGCATATTTAAGCCTGAAAATATTAAGTTGAATTCCCTGTGCCAGAGAAAGTATTTCAGTATATTCCCTTAGCTCCAGGACTGGGACTCACTAGTAAGATGAACACTTGGAATGAGTGAGTCAACTAGAAATTTATATTAAAATAGAAATGAAATCGTACTTAATTTGATCATCCCCTGTCAGTGTATACTCATGGTAATAACATATAAACATAAACTTAAATTTCCCAAATATTACTTCTTAACTCTCATAAAAGGTGCATTTGGTCAATAATTCATTTAAGTCTATTTATTTTCTCCATTTGGTTTAGTAAAATTATCATAATTGTGGCTTAAATTACCACCTCTATACTGACATCCTCATATATTTATATTTAGCTGCAACCTCTCTAATTTTAGTTCTATTTTCATAAGTCTAAGTGTTGGCAGTAATATTATTTGGAAGTCCAATTGTTTCCTTACTCCACATACATAAAATAAGATTCATCTCCTCAGCTCTTCAAAAAATATTTATGGGGTTTGCATTATTATTCCTAATTTCATTACTTCCACCAAGGGCAGCAATCGTCTTTCAATCAGGGTTAAATATCTAAAACAAATTTTATCCTCAACTCTTATTGATGTGCTCTTCAAAATTACTACCCATTCAATCCCTTATGTTCTACATACACCACCAACTTCCTTAATGAAAGCAAGGACTGTGCATAGGTGCAATTTCCCTTTACTGTAGTTCACTTTGCTAACTTCAATAAAGAAAAGGAGTCTTAGGGAATATTCATATCTATAGCTTCTTATTTTATCTGATTTTTATCATACCCACATGTGTGTGTTTTTGTTTTTTCCTATATTTATGAGGGATCATTAAGAAAGAAAATATATGGGAGAAAAATCTAAAAACAGGCCAAAGTAGCTCTCTTTCCTTTGTACCATTTAAACTTGTTTCCTTCTCCAAATGTGGGTATTATGTTATTATAACTCATACTAGAGGCCTGGTGCAATTCGTGCACCAGTGCATGCACCAGTGGGATCCCTCAGCCTGGCCTGCAGGATCTGGTTGAAATAGGCTCTCCGATATCCCCCACGGGGTCCCGGATTGTGATATGGCACAGGCCAGGCTGAGGGACCCCACTGGTGCACAATTGGGGCTGGGGAGGGATGCGGGAATTTGGCTAGCTAGGGAGGGGCGTGGGAGGGCTCTAGAGTGTGTCCAGCCCATCTCTCTCAGTCCCGATCAGCTGGACCCCAGCAGCAAGCTAACCTACTGGTCGGAGCGTCTGCCCCCTGGTGGTCAGTGGATGTCATAGAGAGTGGTTGAGTGGCCTTAGCATATCATTAGCATATTTCGCTCTGATTGGTTGAATGGACTACCGGATGACCGGACACTTGGCATATTAGGCTTTTATTATATAGGATTTTTACTCCCTATAAGGATCACACATATTATAAATTTTGAAAATTCTCATTAGACATTGTAGAATAATACAATATAATATGGGTAGCTTAATAAGTAAAATTCTAGTTTACATTTCTGACATAAAAGCAAACAGTTGTTTTTTCATCTTTAAATAACTTCAAAACTATTGGTTGAGGAATAACATTTTTTAAAAAATATCTAACTTTGTTGGCTTTTTTTTTTTACTTTCACAAATATAAATTTATTCATATCTTAGAATGGCTACAGAGTAAAGGGAAAAAAAAAAACAACTATTAGAGAATAATCTATAGGTATGCAGAGGGAAGATGAAGGAAATACAAAAACTACCGGAGAGGTAAATTTATGTATTCAATGTTTTATGCTGTCTTATGTCTTGCATCCATTGTGGGAAGTTCTTTGTTCTAGAAAAAATTTTGTACTTGTGAAGCTCAAGTACATTTTATGCTAGTTTATTCTTTTAGAATCACTGTTAATAATTATTTAACAAAAAATCCATTTAACAATAACACAGGAAAAATAATATGTTTATTTTTATTTTTCAAAAATAATTACTTCTTTAATCTTGCATACTTAATTTTTTTTTTGTTTGTTGTTGTTGTAAGCACATATCTTTTAACCCTTGGGGGGAATTTTGAGGTATAATTTTGTGCAAGGACAGAGAAATCAAATAATAAATTATAAAGGCCATTAAAATTATGAATCATTATTTGACTCTCAAATATGGGTCGAATACTTCTGGTGTTCTGTTTTATAATACAGATATTTTTCAAAGCATTCCTCAGGTCTATATGCAGTAACAAACTGCTGGTATTAATTCTGACCAAATAAAATATGATTTGGAAGGATTAATAAAATTTGTATTATAGTTACACATGTATTCCCTATCAGTCACCAAAGTTCTAAATGGATTTATGTTTCCTCTACACATTCTTCATTTTTCTCTATTCCACCATTAGAACTGTACTATGTATTTGTTAATACAATTGTATATATGGCTTTTGCTTTATTACTCTTATACTATAAACTATGAAAAGGTGAGGCCTCCTCCTGGCAACATAAACAAACTATAATATTATTCATGTATCGCCTTTCTTTAAAAAAAATATACTGATACTCTGAGAAGTAAAGAAGTAAATTTACACAGCTGGTGTGTAATGTTTTGAATATAACAAAATTATTTCAACTTGATGCATTCCCACCAAGAATGTCTTGGCTAAGTTTCCTACACTTTCAGAGATTTTTATGTTGATACACCACACATATTGGTTTTACAAGTGATTTAAAAAAAACTGCAATTTAATCTAAAATTTCCTTTGGTAATTGAAAAATTTTATCCTCCATATAGAAATTCTTAACGTATTGTGCTTTTCAGAATGTTTAAATTTCCTCTTCTTAAACTAAGGGAAATATACATGCTCACTTAAAAATTTAACTTAAAGCTATTCTATACCTGATAATTGCACTAATAAACCAAAGGTTTATAACCATCAGGGCAATCTTTAACAATACATTTCTGCAAAATTGTTACTGGAGTAGCTGAAGTTAATTACTCTTAATCATGTATCTGATAGCTGACTGATTAATTTATGATTCTTTTATTTCTGGTAGAAATTGTTCAGTAGAATACTGAGAATTCATGACTGATGAGCTCATCACCTTTTTAAAAAATTTATCTTCGCTGAAACTGGTTTGGCTCAGTGGATAGAGCGTCGGCCTGCAGACTGGAAGGTCCCAGGTTCGATTCCGGTCAAGGGCATGTACCTTGGTTGCGGGCACATCCCCAGTAGTAGATGTGCAGGAGGCGGCTGATCGATGTTTCTAACTCTCTATCCCTCTCCCTTCCTCTCTGTAAAAAAAAAAAAAAAATCAATTAAAAAATTATCTTTATTGTTGAAAGTATTACGGATGTACTCTTTGTTTTTTATTCCTATTGACCCCCTGCACCCCGCACTCTCCCCTCCTAAGCCTCCACCACTCTATTGTCTGCGTCCATGGTCTATGCATATCTACACTAATAAAAGAGAAACATGGTAATTAGCGTACGACCGCTACCCTTCCCATTGGCTAATCAGCATATCCTTATGCAAATTAACTGTCAGCCAAGATGGTGGCCGGCAGCCATGCACTGAAGCGA
>NW_005371523.1:80366-88349 GCF_000412655.1 Myotis brandtii
CAGGCCTAAGCCAGCAGGTCGTTATCTCCCGAGGGGTCCCAGACTGCGAGAGGGCACAGGCCGGGCTGGGGGACCCCCTCCCCCCCGAGTGCACAAATTTTTGTGCACTGGGCCTCTAGTATACATATAAGATCCCCTATTAATTACTCCCCCCACCTCCCCACCCCTACCTTCCCTCTAAAATTCTTTAATCTGTTTCATGCTTCTATATCTCTGAATCTATTTTGTTCATCAGTTAATTTTGTTCATTAGATTCCACATTTGAGTGAGATCATATGATACTTATTTTGCTTAGCATAATACTCTCCAGTTCTATCCATGCTGTTGCAAATGGTAAGAATTCCTTCTTTTTTTACGGCTATATAGTATTACATTGTGTAAATGTACCACAGCTTTTTTATCCACTCATCTGCTGTTGGTACTTTGGCTGTTTCCAAATCTTAGCTATTGTAAATTGTGCTGCTATGAACATAGGAGTGCATAAATTATTTCTAATTGGTGGGTTTTGGTTTCTTAGGATATCTTCCTAGAGGTGCAATCACTGGGTCAAATGGTTGTTTCATTTTAATTTTTTGAGGAAACTCCATACTTCTTTCCACAATGGCTGCACCAGTCTACATTCCCACCTGGGTTCCCCTTTCTCCACATCTTTGCCAACACTTCTGGTTTGTTGATGGTAGCCATTCTGACAGGTGTGAGGTGATACCTCATTGTTTGTTTTTTTTAATTTGCATCTCTTGGATAATTAGTGATTTGAGCATTTTTTCATATGTCTCTTGGCTTTCTTTATGTCTACTTTGGAGAAGTGTCTATTTAGGCCCTCTGCCCATTATTTATATTTTTTTATTTAATTTTTTTATTGTTTAAAGTATTACATAAGTCTCTTTTTTACCCCATTGACTTCTCCCCGGCCACCCCTACTGCCCAGCACATGTCCTCACTCCCTCCCCTATGCCCATTGGTTATGCTCATATGCATGCATGCAAGTTCTTTGGTTGATCTCTTACCCCTTCACTCCCTGCCTTCCCTCATAGGTTGGACAGTCTGTTCAATGTTTCTATGACTGTGGTTCTATTTTTGTTCATCGGTTTATATTGTTCATTATATTCCACAAATGAGTGAGATCATGTGATATTTATCTTTCTCTGACTGGCTTATTTCACTTAGCATGATGCTCTCCAGTTCCATCCATGCTGTTACAAATGGTAAGATTTTTTTTCTTTTTTACCACAGCATAGTATTCCATTGTGTACATGTACCACAGTCTTATAATCCACTCATCTGCTGATGGGCACTTAGTCTGTTTCCAAATCTTAGCTATTGTAAATTGTGCTGCTATGAACATAGGGGTGCATATATCCTTTCTGATTGGTGTTCCTGTTTTCTTGGGATATATTCCTAGAAGTGGGATTACTGGGTCAAATGGAAGTTCCATTTTTATTTTTTTTTTTTTTGGAAATGCCATACTGTTTTCTACAGTGGCTACACCAGTCTGCATTCCCACCACAGTGCAAGAGGATTCCTTTTTCTTCGCATCCTCTCCAGCACTTGGTTGTTTGTCTTCCTTATGTTAAGTTGTATGAGTTCCTTTTACATTTGGGAAATTAACCCCTTATCTGATATATCATTTGCAAATATGTTTCCCCATGCAATGGGCTCTCTTTTCATTTTTTTGTTGCTTTCTTTTGCTATGTGAAAGCTTTTTATTTTGATGTAGTCCCATTTGTTTATTTTCTCCTCAGTATCCTTTGCCCTAGGAGCTGTATCAGTAAATAAATAGCTAAGAGAGATGTTTGCGATTTTGTTGCCTATGGTTTCTTCCAGGATTTTTATGGTTTCACAACTTACATTTAAGTCCTTTATCCATTTTGAGTTTATTCTTGTGCATGGTGTAAATTGGTGGATAGTTTTATTTTTTTCATGTACCTGATTTCTAAAAGTTTAAACAACTGTGTTACAATATCAATAGATTGAGACCAACTAAATTTTTTAAATTAAAAAAATTACAATTTACAGTCCATACTATTTTATATTAGTTTTAAAAATGATATTTAAATTTTAAAAATTCCAATTACAATTTATAGTCAATACTATTTTATAGTAGTATAAAATAGTCGTTAGACAATCATATACTTTACAAAATGTTTCCCCTCTATATTTCCAGTATTTACTTGGCACCATACATTATTGCTACCATATTTTTTTACTGTATTTCCTATGCTGTACTTTACATCCTTATTAAAACTTTGTAATTACCACTCTATAATTCTCAATCCCTTCACCCTGGTCTCTCACCCCCCTCCCCTCTGGCAACCATAAATCTGTTCTCTGTATTTATGAGCCTGTTTTTGTTCTGTTTGTTTGTTTGTATCATTCTTTAGATTCCACATATAAATGAAATCATATGGTGTTTGTCTTTCTCTCACTGACTTATTTCACTTAGTATAATACACTCTAGGTCCATCCATGCTGTCACAAATAGTAAGATTTCCTTCTTTTTTATGAACGAGAAATATGCCTTTGTAAATATATAGCAACATTTTTTTCATTTTACTCTTTTTTAATATATATTTTTAAATTGATTGGGGTGACATTAGTCAACATGAACAAATAGGTTTAAAGTGTGGATTTTTATGTTATAAGATCTGTATATTGCACCATGTACCTACCACCCAAACTTAAATCTTCTGTTATCTTATATTGAGACAAACAATTTTTTTACTTGCTCTAATATTGATGGGCACTTGGGTTGCTTCCATCTGTTAGCTATTGTAAATAATGCTGCAATGAACATAGGGGTATATATATTATTTCAAATTAGTGTAATGGGTTTCTTTGGATATGCAATCAGATGTGGAATCACTGGGTCATAAGGCAGTTAATTTTTTAATTTTGGGGGATCCTCTATTCTGATAGTGGCTGTACCAATCTTTATTCTCACCAACAGTGCATGAAGGTTCCCTTTTCTCCATATCCCTGCCAACACTTGTTGATTGACTTAATAATGGTAGCCATTCTGAAAGTGTGAGGTGATATCTCATTGTGGTTTGAATTTGTATTTCTTTGATGATTAGTGATATTGAGCATTGTTTCATATGTCCATTTGCTATCTGTATGCTCTCTTTGGAGAAATGTCTATTCAGGTCCTCTGCCTATATTTTAATTGGATTGTTTGTCTTTTTGTTGCTACGTTTATGAGCTCCTTATATTTTTCCTATATTAACACCTTATCTGATGTGTCATTGGCAAATATCTTCTACCTTTAAGTAGGGTGCCTTTTCTTCTGTTTGATGATTTCCTTCCCTGTGCAAAAACTCTTTAGTTTCATATAGTCCCATTTATTTTTTTCTTTTGTTTCCCTTGCCCAATGAGATATATTCAAAACAAATATTGTTAACATAAATGTCAATGAGTTTACTGCGTATTTTTTCTTCCAGAAGTTTTATGGTTTCAGGACTTACATTTATGTATTTAACTCATTTTGAGTTTAATTTTGAATCTTATATAAGAAAGTGGTCTAGTTTCATTTTTTTCATATATTAAATTCAGTTTTCTTAAAACCATTTATTGAAGAGACTGTCTTTACCTGATTGTATGTTCTTGACTCCTTATTATAGATTAATTGACTAATAGGTGTGAATTTATTATTGGGCTCTACTCTGTTCTATTGACCTATTTGTATGTGTTTTTGCCAGTGCCATGCTTTTTGATTACTATAACTTTGTACTGTAGTTTGATATCCGGTAAAATTATTGCTGTTGCTATATTCCATATAAATTTTTGATTATTTGCTATATTCTGTGAAATGTGCCATTAGTATTTTGTAGGAATTGGGTTAAATCCATAGATTGCTTTCTGTATTATGGACATTTTAATGATATTAATTATTCCTAGTCATGAGCATGGCATGTACTGGTACTTCCACTTATTTGTTTCTTCTTCAATTACTTTCTTTTGTGTCTTATAATTTTCCAAGTGCAGGTCATTTAACTATCTTGTTAAATTTATTCCTAGTTGGTTTTTCTGGGGGGATGAAATTGTAAATTGGATTGCTTTCTTAATTCCTCCTTCTGATAGTTCATTATTGATGTATAAAAATGCAACTGATTTATGAATATTTATTTTGTATCTTGCTACATTACTGAATTTATCTATCAGTTTTAGAATTATTTTGGTCTACATAATGATAGTTGTATTTCTTCTTTTGAATTTTAAGTACCATTTACTTCTTCTTCTCATCTGATTGTTGCAGCCAAGACTTCCAGCACTAAGTTTAATAAGAGTGGTGAAAATGAATATCTATATCTTGATCTTAACGGAAATGTTTTTAGTTTTTTTTCCCAATGAGTAAGATGTTGGCAGTGGGTTTGTAATATATGGTCTTTAATATATTGAGGTATTCCCACTTTCTTGGAGAGTTTTTAGGATAAATGGGTACTAGATTTTAACAAATGCTTGTTCTACATCTATTTATATGATCATATGATTTTTATTTTGTTTATGTGGTATATCACATTAATTGATTTGTGAATATTATATCAACTTTGCATCTTATGAATAAATCATTCTTAATCATGGTGTATGATCTTTTAAATGTATTGCTGAATTTAGTTCGTTAATATATTTTGAGGATTTTTGCATGTATGTTCATAAGGGATATTGGTCTATAATTTTCTTGCTTTTTAATGTCTTTATCTAGTTTTGGAATTAGAGTAAATCTGGCTTTGAAAAAAAATGAGCTTTGGAGTCTTACCTCCTTTTGAACTTTTTGGAATAGTTTGAAAAGCATAAGTGTTAGTTCATATTTGAATGCTTGGTAAAATTCACCTACAAATCCATCTGGTCCAGGATTTTGTTTGTTGGAGTTTTTTATTGTTCTTGTTGTTGTTGTTTTATTTTTTATTACTCCATTGATTTTATTAGTTGCAATCTGTCCAGATTTTCTGTTTCTTCTTGATTAATTTTAGAAGATTGTATGTTTGTAAGAATTCATCAATTTTTCCCCGGATTATCCTATTTGTTGGCATATAGTTTTTCATATTTTCTTATAATCATTTGTATATATGTGGTTTCAGTTGCTACTTCTGTTTGATTTCTGATTTTATTTATTTGGATCCTCTATTTTTTTTTCTTAATGAATCTGGTTAATGTTTATCTATCTTGTTTTTCTTTTCAAAGGACCAGGTTTTGGTTTCATCGATCTATTTTATTGTTTCTTTTATTTTAATTTATCATTATTGCTGAAAATATGGCAAATGTCCCATATTTTCCTACCATTATTCCTCTCAACCCTGCTCCCCTGCAGGCCTTCACCACACTATTATTGATTTTTTATGTTCCACTTTACTTATTTTTGCTCTGATATTTATTTTTCCTTCCTTATACTCACTTTGGTGTTTGTTTGTTGTTCTTTTTCTAGTTTCTTTAGGATGTACATGTTTATTTGATAATGTTTTTGTTTCTTAAGGTAGGCCCGATATGCTATGAATTTCCCTATTTAGACTGCTTTTGCTGTATTCCATAAATGTTGGGTTGTTGTGTACCCATTTTCATTTGTCTCAGGGAATCTTATGATTTCTATTTTTCATCTCATTTTTAACCCATTCATTGTTTAGTAAAATGTTATTTAGTCTTCATGTGTTTGTGTGTTTTTCAGTTTTATTTCCCGTAATTAATTTCTAGTTGCATAACATTGTAGTTAGAGAAGATGCTTGATATATTTTCAATCTTCTTAAATTTGCTAAGATTTTCCTTTTGTGTCTTGACATGTGGTCAATCATAGAAAATGTTCCAGGTGTACTTGAAAATAATGTATATTCTGCTGTTTAGAGTGAAATCCTCTAAAGATATGCATGAAATTCATCTGGTCCTGTATGTCATTTAAGTCAATAGTTTATTTTCTGTCTATAAAATTTATCTGTTGATGACAATGGAGTATTAATCTTCCTTACTATGTCTGTATTACTATTGATTTTTTTCCTGTATGTCTATCAAGTTTTGCTTTATCTATTTAGGTGATCCTTTGCTGGGTGCATAAATATTTAGAAGGATTACCACGTCCTGATGGCTTATCCCTTTATCATCATGTAGTGTTCTTCTTTGTGTCTTATTATAGCCTTTGTTTTAACGTCTACTTTGCTGTTATAAATATTGTTACTCCAGCTTATTTTTTTAATTTCCATTTTCATGAAATGTCTTTCAAATCTTTCACTTTTAGAATGTGCATGTCTTTCATTCTGAGGTGGTACTATTTTATTTTTTTGAATATATTTTTATTGATTTCAGAGAGGAAGGGAGAGAAAGAGAGAGATAGAAACATCAATGATAAGAGAAAATCATTGATCGGTTACCTTCTACATGCCCCGCATTGGGGACCAAGCCCACAACCTGCACATGTGTGCTGACTGGGAATCGAACCATGACCTCCTGGTTCATAAGTCAATGCTCAACCACTGAGCCATGCCAGCTTGTCTGAGGTCTTACTATTTTAGACAGCATATATATCAATCTTGTTTTCTTGTCCTTTCAGCTACCTTATGTCTTTTGATTGGAGCATTTAAGCCATTTATATTAAAAGTGATTATTACCCTGGCTGGTATGTTAAGTGGTTAGAACATCAACCCCCACACTGAAGGGTCATGGGTTTGATTCCTGGTCAAGGGCACATATCTGGGTTGCAGGTTAGATCCTGGGTCTAATTAGGGCTTGTGCAAGAGGCAACCAATTCTTGTCTCTCTCACATCAATGCTTCTCTTTCTCTCTCACTCTCAGCCCCTCCCATTTTCTCTAAAAGTAATGGGGAAAAAATTCCTCAGGTGAGGATTTTTTTTTAAATTCATTATTGATAGGTGCATATTTATTGCCATTTTATTCTTCATGATTATGTTTCACTTTTTTTTCTTTCTTGTTCTTAAAGAAGTCTCTTTAACATTTATTGTAATATTTATATGGTGGTAATGGACTTCCTTAGCTTTTTCTTATCTATGAAGCTCTTTACTTTTCTTTCACTTTTAAGTGATAGCCTTGCTGGGTAGAGTATTCTTGGTTGTCGGTTTTTTCTTTTCATCACTTTGAACACTTTGTACCAATCCCTTTTTGTCTGAAATGTTTCTGTTGAGAAATCAACTGACAGTCTTTTAGCAGCTCCCTTGTAGGTAAATAATTGTCTTTCTCTTGCTGTCTTTAAGATTTTTTGTCCTTAACCTTTGCAATTTTAATTATTATATGTCTTGGTGTGGATCTTTTTGGGTTCATTTTGATTGAGATTCTGTGCTTCATAAACTTTTGTGTCCTTTTCCTTCACCTGATTAGGGATGTTGTCAGTTATTATTTCTTCAGATATGTTCTCAATCCCTTGCTCTCTCTCTCTTCCCGTTCTGGTGTTTCTGTGATGTAGATATTGTTATGCTTCATGTTGTCCCAAAAGTCCATTAACAATTCTAATTTTTAAAATTCTTTTATCTTTTTGTTGTTCTAATTGGGTGTTTTCTGCTACCTTGCTTTCGAATTCACTAATTCAATCCTATGCTTCATCTAACCTACTGTTGATTACTTCTAGTTTATTCTTCATTTCAGATATTGTATCCTTTATTTCTGACTGGTTCATTCTTGTGGTTTCTGTTTTTTTATGCTTATTATTATTATTATTTTTAATTTATTTATTGGTTAAGGTATTACAAATGTGTCCTCATCCCCCCCATTAACCCCCAACCTCCCCCCCACTCATGTTCTCATGTGGTTCCTTTTTCTCCACATGTTCTTGTCCATGTCCATTGGTTTGGCTTATATGCATGCATACATGTCCTTTGGTTGATCTCTTCCCCTTACCCCCACCCTCCCCTACTTTTCCTCTGGGGATTGACAGTCTGATCACTGTTTCTCTGTCTTTGGATCTGTTACTGTTCATCAGTCTATGTAGTTCTCTATATTCCACAAATGAGTGAGATCATGTGGTATTTATCTTTCTCTGACTGGCTTATTTCA
>NW_005371523.1:92219-96481 GCF_000412655.1 Myotis brandtii
CTTTGAAAATGACCCATGTGCACTTGAGAAGAAGGTATATTTTGTGGATTTGGGATGAAATGTTCTGAAGATGTCAATAAATTCCATCTGATCTAGTGAGTCATTTAGGATTGATGTTTCTTTGCTGAGTTTTTGTTTGGAGGATTTGTCCAATGGTGATTGTATTGCTGTCAATCTCTCCCTTGATCCCCTCCAGAAGTTTTCTTATGGTGCTCTTATCTTGGGTGCATATATGTTTACCAGAGTTTTATCTTCTTGTTGGATTGCTCCCTTTAGTATTATGAAGTGGCCTTCCTTATCTCTTTTTATGTCCTTCACTTTGAGATCTAATTTGTCAGATATAAGTATTGCTACCCGAGTTTTTTTTTTCATTTCCATTAGCCTGAAAACCCTTTTTCCATCCCTTCACCATCAGTTTGTGTGTGTCTTTTTTTTCTGAGTTGGGTTTCCTGTAGACAGCAGATATATGGGTCATGTTTTCTTATCCACTCAGTTACCCTATGTCTTTTGATTGGGGCATTTAATCCATTTACATTTAAAGTTATTATTGATAGATAATAACTTGGGAATTACAGAGCATTCAAGAGTTTGTGGCTGCTTCTGCTCGGCCTGAGTGTGCATGGTAAAGGGGCAAGCTGCACACCAAAATTGGCTTCCACCAGCATGGAGCTTGGGGGTAGGTCTGCAAAACGTTCAAGGCACCCTGAAATTAGCTTCAGTCTGACTTTGATAGCCAGCCTCATGTTAGGCTCGTTCACTGAAAGAGCCTCTTGTGGTACACCAGTTATGTCAGGTTGGTTCTCAGTGAGTCACAAGGTAAGGGTGAATGGTGTTCACCAGTTTGATACAGGTTCAAACTCAATGGCAGTGCTGGGTCTGAGGCCACTCAGAAAGACTCTCAGGGATTACCAAGGCCAGCTGCCACACATCATCTGCCTGTATACCTTTGTGGTAGGGTAGGTTCTTAGGAATTTGTTAGGGTGTAGCCAGCAGATTTCATCAGGCCCAAACAGACAAAGATTTCTGTGTAAAGTAGGGCTTGGCACAGGAACAGTCACACCAGTTGGGTGTGAGATAAAAAAAAATAGCCCCCACCTCAGAGTCACACAACTCAGTCTGTTCCAGTTTCTATCCAGATCTCGAAATCTAGCACTGGGAAGAGCAGGGGTGTCAGAAGTCAGGAAAGTGGGGCTAGTTGATCTCTTTTGGGGATATGGTGCCAGTCAGGCTCACAGGAAATACGGGAAAAGGCTCCTTCCCCCGAGTCAAACATCTCAGTCTCTGACACACCCTGAATCTGCCTGGACCTCTATATCATGGGCCCAGGCAGCTGAGTCTCCCCTAGCACATGAGCTATGCTGAGGGAGGTGATAGAGAGACAGAGGAAGGTGAGGCTATTGCATACTTACAGGCTAATGTCATATGGCAGGGTGTGCTCCACTCAAGAAAGATTTCCTGCTTGGGCAGTGTGGGAGGGGGACTCAGCACAGGGACCCTGGTGGCTTTTTCTTCAGAACTTTCTTAGGAGCCATATAACTCAGTCTGTCATTGCAAGGCTCTATTTTGCTCTGCGACTCCTTCCCTCTGCCAGAGACCTTGTAGAGTAGCTACAAATAAGATTTTGTGCACTGGCCCTCTCCCTGGTGGAAAGAATCCCCGCTGATTTTTTAAAATTTATTTATTGATTAAGCTAATATATATGTGTCCTTATCCCCCACATTTCCCCACTGAATTTTATAGCCACATGTTATGTAGGCTCCTCCCCCCGACTCTGGTACCCTAGACAGGGGAGCCTGGCTTGGAGTTGAGACATTTTGCTCCTCAGCGTGGAACTTTGCAGGTGAAACATTTTTCCAGATTTTCAGCTGCTGCATCTGGTTGTGGGGACAGCTCTGCTCTTCCTACCACTCCAGATGAGGCTTCTTCTGTAGATGTTTGGTTATAAGATTTCTGTTCAGCTAGTCTTCAGTTGGCTATTCAGATTGGTTGTAATTACAGTTTGGCCCTAGGAGTAGGGGAATGCAACTTCTACCTACTTTGCTGCCATCTTGAACTTATATGAGACCAACTAAATTTAATATGGGCTTTTCTTTCTCCTCCTATTCTATTTTTTCATTTCTGAAGAGATATATGTGTCAAGGATACACTTTCCCAACTATGTTATGCTACAATGCCTCATAATATTGTTCATGTCTGCCTAGTGCTTAAGTCATCCATATATCTTGGATTGTTTAAAAATTGTTAGTGTTTAATTATCATGTATTTCAGGTAGTTAAATATTTTAAATTTCCATTGTAATTATGTTTTTAAATTTTGAAATCAATATAAACAAGTCTCAAAGAAAATACAGTAAATACTGTAATGAAATCTAGAGAATCTGAAGTCAGTTTAAAGCGATTTCATCAAAAATTTTTTAAAAAATCAAACAAGTAATTTTACATTTTCCATGTATTGTAAGGATAACTATAAAAGCAATATAACATGCTATTTTCCAGTTTATGCAGTGAATTATGTACTGTTTTTCCTTCTGTGACTGGCTTATTTCACTTAGCATAATGTCCTCAAGAGTCATCCCTGTTGTACCATATGCTTCTTTTTAATGGCTAAATAATATTTGGTTGTATGTATATACCACATTTTCTGTATCTATTTATCCATTAATTATAATTATATACCAAATTTTCTTTATTCATTTCACATTAAGGTTGTTTATATTTCTTGGGTATTCTGCACAATGTTGCAGTAAATAAGGGGGTGTAAATAGTTTCTCAAGATTCTGAGTACCATTCTTTTGTACAAATACCCATAAGTATGGTAGTTCTATTATTTATAATTAAGAAAATTCCATAAGGTAATTTATGGTAGTTCTGCTATCTTACATTTCCACCAATAGTGCACAAGAGTTCCACTTCTCTACATTTTCACTACTAGTTATTTTCTTTTTTTTTCATAATTGCAACCATAACAAATGTGAAAGGATAGTTCTTATAGTTTTGCTTTTCATTTCTCTGAAGATTAGTGACATTGAACATCTTTTCATATACCTATTGGCCATTTTTATATTTTTCCTAAAGAAATGTGTCTTTGCCAATTTTAAATTGTATTAATATTTTTTCGCTACTGAGTTATAGGAGTCCTTTATATATTTTGGGTATTAATGCTTTGTCAGATATATGGCTTGCAAATATATACTTTTTTTTTTCATTGTGTAAGTTGCCTTTTTACTTTATTACTTCTTTCCTTGGATGTGCAAATTTTTAGTTCAATACAGTCCTACTTACAGAATTTTGCTTTTGTTGCCTGTGCTTTCTGTGACACATGCAAGAAAACATTGCTAGGGCCAATATCATGAAGATGTCCTCCTATTTTTTCTTTAAGAAGTTTCTGGTTTTATATTTACATGCATAATACACTTCGAGTTAATGCTCATGTGTGTTATATGATAAAAGTCCAATTTCATTCTTTTAATTGTGGATATCTAGTTTTTCAAATACCATTTATTAAAAAGAATATCCTTTCCTTATTGTGTATTTTCATAGCCTTGTCAGAGATCAGTTCACTCTGTAAGTGTGGGTTTACTTCTGGGCTCTCCACACTTTTCCATCAGTCTCTATGTCTGTCTTTATGCTAGTATTATACTGTCTTGATTAATGTAGCTTTGTAATATATTTTTGATTCAGAAAGTGTTTGTTTTCCTTTTTCAAGAATTTTTGGCTATTTGAGGGCCTTTGTGGTTGCATATAAACTTTAGGATTGTTATTTTCTATTTCTGAAAAACTACCATTGAGATTTTGATAAGGATTGTATTGAATCTGTAGATCACTTTGGTTAGTAAGTGCATTTCAGCAATATTTTATATTTCAATGCATGGGATGTCTTTATATTTATTTTGTGTCTTCTTTAATTTTAGAAATGTATTATAGATGTTAGTGTACAAATTTTTGTGTCCTTGTTTAAGCTTATTACTAAGTATTTTATTTTATAGGTTTTTAAAATGTTTTCTTATTTTTTTCAGTATGCCCAATGTTAATGCATTAATATGAAAATCATTTTAAATGATATTTTATTTTTATTGTGATTTTATATTCATATTATAGTACTAGAGCAGGGGTGGGCAAACTTTTTGACTCGAGGGCCACAATAGGTTCTTAAACTGGACCTGAGGGCCGGAACAAAAGCATGGATGGAGTGTTTGTGTGAACTAATATAAATTCAAAGTAAACATCATTACATAAAAGGGTACGGTCTTTTTTTTTTTTTTT
>NW_005371523.1:97011-104492 GCF_000412655.1 Myotis brandtii
TTCTGCTGTTAGGGTCAATTTGCATATTACCCTTTTATTATATAGGATAGAGGCTTGGTGCATGGGTGGGGGCCAGCTGGTTTGCATTGAAGGGTGTCCCAGATCAAGGTGGGGGTCCTGCTGGGGTGCCTGGCCAGCCTGGGTGAAGAGCTGAGGGCCTTTTTCAGACTGGCCACACCCCCTTCAGGGTGGGGATCCCCGCTGGAGTGCCAGCCCAGCCTGGGTGAGGGGCTGATGCCTGTTTGCAGGCTGGCCACAGTCCCTTTAGTGTGGGGGTCCCCACTGGGGTGCCTAGCCAGCCTGGATGAGGAGCTGAGGGCCGTTTTCAGGCTGCTCAGAGCCCCTTCAGGGTGGGGGTCCCCACTGGGGTGCCTGATCAGCCTGGGTGAGTGGCTGATAGCTGTTTGCAGGCTGGCCAACCCTTCTAGCAGGAACCCTCACCTCATGAAGGGGTGGCCATCCTGGGTGAGGGGCTGATGGCTGTTTGCAGGTTGGCCATGGCCCCCACCCACCCAAGCTCCCAGTGGAGGCTGGCTGGAAGCAGGTATCTGGGGTTTGTTTATCTTCTATAATTGAAACTTTGTTGCCTTGAGTGGAGCTCAGAGTTGGCCAGAGCCTGCAGGAAGCTTGGCTTCTTCTATAGCTGGGGCAACCAAACCTCCTGCTTGCTCCAGCTCCGTGGCTGCCAGGCGCCATCTTGATTGGGTTAATTTGCAATAGTCACTCTGATTGGCTGGTAGGTGTGGCTTGGGGCATAGCGAAGGTATGGTCAATTTGCATGTTTCTCTTTTATTAGATTAGATAAACAGATTTACTTGGTTTTCTCCTTGTGGAAAGAAGACCCTGAGGATAATTTTCTGAGTACATAAATTGCTTTATTTCTTCTCCTGTTTTAATTTTTACAATATTTGCTACTTCAAAAATTTGTTTAACAATGCACAACATTACATCATATAAAATATATTCTAATTTTGAATCAACTGATGTAACCATACTATTTAAAAAGAAAAACAGTTCTATATTTTATTGAGTTTATAATTGACAGATATAATCCTGACCCTGTGATAGCATCAATAAGATGTTCTTGTCTACAATTGGTAAATAGAATACATTGTGCTCCAACATGACATAGAGGGAAATACAATTTTTAATAGAAAGGCAATTAAATCATTTTTAGAAAAATTAAGAAATAATTCAATATATTTGAAAAACGAAGGCACAATTTATAATGATGTCTGAAAAATGGGACTCATTTTTGTTCATTTACTTTGTATCCTGCACCACTGCTGAATTTATTAGCTCTCACAGTTTCTTCTTTTGGAATCCTTGGGGTTTTCTATATATAAGATAATGTTATCTGCAAACAGATAATTTTACACATTCCTTTCTAATTGTGAATACTTTTATTTTATTTTTTTCATGCCTAATTTTTCTGTCTAAGATTTCAAGTACTGTGTTGAATGGACTGGTATAAGTGGGCATTCTGTCCTTATTAAAAATCTACCTTAAAAATAATTCAGATTTTTACCATTGAGTATGAAGTTACTTTTAACCTTTCAGTATATGAACTCTATTAGTTTGAGGTAAATTTCTTTTTTAAAAAAAATATTTTATTGATTTTTTTTTTTACAGAGAGGAAGGGAGAGGGATAGAGAGTTAGAAACATTGATGAGAGAGAAACATCGATCAGCTGCTTCCCGCACACCCCCTACTGGGGATGTGCCTGCAACCAAGGTACATGCCCTTGACCAGAATCGAACCCGGGACCCTTCAGTCCACAGGCCGACACTCTATCCACAGAGCCAAACCTGTCAGGGTGAGGTAAATTTCTTAAATACCTAGTTTGTTTTTTTGTTGTTGGTATTTTTAGTTTTTATCGTGACACAGTGTTAAATTTTGTCAAATGCTTTTTCTGTATCTATTGAAATGATCATGTGAGGTTTATTCTTACTTCTCTCAGTGTGGTATATATCATTAATTGATTTTCTTATGTTGAATCATCCTTGCATCTGAGGTAAATGCCACTTGATCAAGTAATATTATCCTTTCAATAGGCTGATGGATTCAGTTTGCTAGTATGTTGTTGATGATTTTTTCATACATGCTCACTGAGGATATTTGCCTATAGCATTCTTTTCTTATAATATGTTTGTCTAGCTTTGGTATCAGGATAATGCTCGCTTTAAAAAATGAGTTTGAAAGTATTTCATTCTCTTCAAATTTTATGAAAGAATTTACAATGGGTTGCTACTTATTCTTCAAAAGTTTGGCAGAATTCACCAGTGAATCCATCTGGTCATGGGCATTTTTCTTGAGGGCAAGGAGCTTAATTTCCTGATTTAATTGCCTTACTACTTATATTTCTGTTCAGAATTTCTATTTATTCTTGATTTTGTCTTAGTGTGATTTTTTAAAGGAATTTGTCCAATTTCTTGAAATGCAATAATAATCTCTTATAATTCTTGTTTTCCCATAGTATCACATGTCATGTATTTTCTTTCATTTCTAATTTTGATGTTCTCTCATTTTTTCTTAGTCTAGAAAAATATTTGCCAATTAAAAAACAACTCATAATTTCATTTCATTTTCCATTATGTTTCTATTCTCTACTTAATTTATTTCTGCTTTAATCTTTATAATTTTATTATTTTTGCTAACTTTGTGCTTGTTTTTTTTCTTTTTCAGTTTTTTTTCTTGTATAGAGTTGTTTGTATATTCTTTTTTAAAAAGTAGATGTTTATTGGTAGAATCTTCGCTCTTTGTACATCTTTTGTTGCATCTCATAAATTTTTGTATGTTGTATTTTCAATTTTTTTGTCACAAGATATTTTCCAATTTCACTCAATTTGTTCTTTGATACATGGTTGTTCAAGACTGTGTTGAAAGTTTCCATATATTTAATTTTCTAGTTTTGCTTCTGTTATTGATTTCTGGTTTCATTCCACTATGGCTGGAAGAGATATTTGTTATGATCAAAATATTCTGAAATGTCTTAAAGTTTTTTTGGTGAGCTAACCTATAATCTACCTTGGAAAAATTCTGTGCATATTTGAGAAGAATTTGTATTATTCTGTTGTTTGGTGATTTTTTTTTATATGCCTAAAATAATCATTTGGTCTATATAGTTATTAAAGCCCAATGTATCCTTGTTTATTTTCTGTCTGTATCTTGTATCCATTATTAATAGTGGAGCATTGAAACCTCTTACTACTATTGTGTTGCTATTGCTATCTCTCTTTATCTTTGTCAAAGTTTATTTTATATATTTAAGTTCTCTGATGTTTTATGCATATTTATTTCTGGTTGTTACATCTTGGTAAATTGATTTTTTATCATTATATAATAGCCTTCTTTGATTCTTGTGACAGTTTATGACTTAACGTCTATTTTGTCTGCTCTCTTGATTGACATTTTCATGAAATATTTTTCCCTTTTTTTTCATTTTAAGCCTAAGTGTGTCATTAAATCTACATTGAGTCTCTTGTAGACAATATATAGTTAGATCTTGTCCTTTTTATCTTCAGCCACTCTATGTATTTTCATTGAGAACTTTATGTAATTTATTTATTGTTAGAAAAAGACTTACTATTGTTTTCATGTTAATTTCTTTGTCTGTCTTGTATCTCTTTTGTGACACTTTTTCTTCTATTCTGTCTATGTGTTTTCTTAATGTTTTGTAATGACATGCTTTGATTTTTTCTCATTTTTTTATCTTTTAGATATTTTATCTGTGGTTAACATGAGGCTTACATAAAATATTTTCTAGTTATCACAATTGATTTTAAGCTAATAATAACTTAAATGCATACAAAATTCTATATTCTTATTTAATCTCACACACACACACTTTCTGTTATTAATGTCCAAATTTTATTCATGACACAGATTGATCATTATAAAAACTAGTTGTATTAATATTAAACTACAGAGTGAAAGGCTATTTTCTGTTAAGCGTTAAGTTTGCTTGGTGTTTAAATATTCCTGAAATACAGACTTTAGATGGTTGGTTGCCTTCCTTTGCAAATGGCTACTATGGGTTTCTATTGCTTACTAATTGAATTCCTATATTCTCAATTTGATGATCAGATATTTATTCTATATAATTTCAGTCCATATTTCATTTCTATACTTCATTGATATACTTAGTGCTCCCACCAAACTCAGCTACCCATTATTTACTTTGCTTGTCATGCTTATAACCCTTCACCTTTGCGTGACTGTACTGTGTCTTCCCCAAGCACCAATAAGCAAGAAATAATTTATCTGCCTTTGATTTTTTTTCTAATTCTTTTATCTGTCCAATTCTAGAGCAAGTTGGTAGAGTTTTGCACTGATTATTTTGCTTAAAAAGTATTTGTCAAACTAAGTTTATGTTTCCCACACTAAATTGTCTTTAGTACTGTGGTTTTCATCTTTTTTTTTTAATTACATGTTCTCTGTTCTGTAAAAATCTTCTGTTCCCTTTCTTCAGATCTGTGTCCTTGTAGCTTCTAAATCATTGCTTGATTTAACACATAGTAGTCTTGGTGAAAGCCTGGCTGTGATACTAATTTAGTCTTATAGATGTAGAAGAAAGAGCAGACTATTGTCCCTTTAGGCCAGGTTCAGAGGTAATTTTTCAAACTCTTAAAAGTTTTGGAAGCCTGACAACTGGATAAATTAACTAGTATTTGATTTTTTTAAATGAAGGTCTTTGAAGGAGCAGAGTGAAGAACTGTATAACCTCTTAAATGATCTCTTACATTTATTTTTAATGACTTATAAGCAGGGTGTTAATTGGATGAGAAAATCTATTAGTTTCTGAATATTTCTATCCAAAAATAGAATTTGAAATACAGCTCGAATTCTTAGGATAAATATTTATGTATTTATCTTAATATTTTGTTGTTAATACACACAGAAACATACAAATGAGCACAAAACAGTTCACACAGTTGGAATGCTATTATGTGATATATTGAGCTAAGCATTCAGAAACCAGAAGCATTAAGCTCAATCTGAAGTAGTCTTAGCATAATCAGTTTAACATAAATACTCATTATATTCAGAGAGCAAACTGTATCCCCGGAGCTTTTATAGGTTTATACCACTGAACTTGGCTGTTAATTCATCACCTTTATGAAATTATCAGGGTCTGTGTGCTATAAACATTGTGTTCTGTAAAGCAAACCAAAGTATAATTGTAGCTTATTGAGTTGTCTTCCAGAGCCACAAAATAGGTTTGCTATTTGTAGCTAATATGCTTATAGGATAGTACTCTGGCATTTAGACTTAGGTCAAAAGTTAGAGGTCTGTTGCTCTTTCTTCAGGGAACTCAAAGTAAATCAGACAGGGAAAATACTGCTTTGTATCTCAGAAAAGATGAGCAACTTGATTTTACAGACCAAGAAAGAATCATAAGAATCCTATATAATAAAGAGGTAATATGCAAAGTAACCCTCACACCTTCACAAGATGGCTGCCTACAACCAGACTGGCAGGGGGTTAGTGAGGGATGACCAAATGACTGAACAGCAGGCTGCATGGGGTGACCAGGCTGGTGAAGGGGCAATGAGGGATGACCAGGCTGGCAGTGGGTGGCAGTTAGGGGCAATCAGGCTGGCAGAGGGGGGCAGTTAGAGGTGACCAGGCCAGCAGGGGAGGAAGTAAGGGGTGACCATGCCAGCGGTGCGGGGGTGCAGTAAGGGGCAACCAGGCTGGCAGGGGGATAGTTGGGAGTGACCAGGCAGGCAGGCAGGTGGGGGATTAGGAGCCAGTGGGCCAGGATTGTGAGAGGGATGTCCAACTGCTGGTTTAGGCCTGGGATCAAGCCTAAACTGGCAGTTGGACATCCCCTGAAGGGTTCCAGATTGAATAGGTTCAGACTGGGCTGAGGGGTCCTCCCCCCCGGTGCATGAATTTCGTGCACGGGACCTCTAGTGCTTATTATATGGGCAAACTTCATTCATTCAATTAACATTTACTGACAAAATATTTTAAGTTATATATTATTGGCTATTTAATACATTGAGAATCTAATGTAAGTATAATCAATGACATACTTTTCAATAGTTATGGTACACTTTTTGACAGATTTTTCTATGTTTTGAAATCTTTCCATGGTTAAATGTTTTCTTTTCTTCTTCATTACCTCTTTCTTAATGCCCTTCCAGTCTTCGTATTATAAAATACTGATAGATAAATACTGATAGTTTCAAAAGCTATTTTTATGGTAGACAGAATAAAAGTGAACATATTTATTATCCTAATATATATATAAAGAGCTAGGTGCTGTCATGACCGAATGGGCGGCCAGTCACCATGAAGTGCATGGAGCACCTCTCGGTACCCCCCGTCCCCTGGCCTCCGATCCACTCACCATGAGGGAGGGCTGGTGGCGGGGCAGGACTGGGGACTGTTGAGTGGCGGTGGCGGGCTACTTCGTGGGGTGGCCATGAGCTTAGGGGAGCAGTCATCTGGGTGGCAGTGAGTTTCTCAAAGCAGTCACAGGGCGGGGGAGTTTTGTGGGGCAGGGGAGTTCCGTGGAGTATCCAGCAGTGAGCTTCACAGAGCAGCAGCAAGCGTCCAGGAGTAGTCGATGGACGGTGGGGCCTCGCGGAGCAGTCGCAGGGTTCACGAAGCAGTCAAGGGGTGGGGGGTGCATCACAAAGTAGTCGAGATGCTGCGAGCATCGCAGAGCATCCTGGCACAGGGAGCTTCACATAGCATCACAGGGTGGCAGAGGTCATGTAATGGAGGCCAGGCTAGGCCTAGGGACCCTAACTGTGCACACTGGGCCTCTAGTACAACGATATCTATGTAAATGATCAGTCACCAACTCTTCTAATCCCAAATTAAAATATATAAGTATAGAAAATATGACTTCCAACACAGTAGAATGGTAGACATTTATGAAAGTAGGATTACTGGGAGACTTTTATATAATGTTTTCTGAAATAAAAAGGTGTTTTTTGTGTCTGAACATATTTGGGTAGCTAGTGGAGAAACTAGGTCCTTAAAAGGAATACCGTCTTCCACCAAAGACAACTCATTAATTAAAATTTGCAGTTTTTTTTTCTTTTCTCTTTTTTCCCCTCTTCTGTATATGATTGAACCAAGCTCTAGGGGAAAAATATTATTATTTTTTAAAAAGTTTAGTGCATGTCAGGCATAAGGTGAAAATATTTTATATTAATTATATTCATGATATAGTGAATTGTTTAGAATTTGTAGATGAAGGAAACTTAAGTTTGGAAATTAATTGGCCATAGAAGCATGATAGGTCAATGATCCAGTCACTTTCAAACCTGAAAACTTTAGGTTTATTTTTTATGGGTGCAAATAATATGGTTCAGACAATCAGATTTTTCAGAGCATAATGTTTCTGTTATAACTAAAGAATATATTTTTGAATTGTTTTGTTTTCTAACTTTATAAATATATTTTTTCTAATGTATTATTATTTTGAGTCTTCCTGTATGCTTTAATATATATATATCTAT
>NW_005371523.1:104682-106228 GCF_000412655.1 Myotis brandtii
AGCAGTAATATTTATGATCAATCTTTAGCAGTAAGACATCAGATAACTTTTCTGATGTTGGGAATGTTCTGTGAAAAAAAAAAAGAAATGGATATAAAACAGATGGTTTTACTTAAGTTCTTGGCAACATTCTTTTTCATTTTTTAAAAACTTCCAAGAGTTCATTATTGTGGTTGTATGATTTGGAGTAGATATCTGTTTGGTTTTGTAATTCCTGAGAGTATATGATAATACACTACACATGGGTGTTAGATTAATAGCATCTGAAAATTCTCATCTTAAATTTTTTGTCAGAGATTTGGCCAGTGTGGATCAGTTCGTTGGTCATTGTTCTTTGCATCATGAGGTCACTGGTTGCCTTACAGAACACATGCCCAGGTTCCTGATTCAATCCCCAGTAGTGGATGTGCAGGTGGGTGGCTAATTTATGTTTCTCTCTCTCTCTCTCTCTCTCTCTCCCTCTCTCTCTAAAAATAAAATTAAAAACATAAAATATTTTCTATCAGAGAAAAGCATTACTTTTATCATGTTGACTAGACCAGCGTTTACTCTTGTGGCTGCACAATGTTAATGATAGGCAGCTATAGAATGTTTTTCCTGCATCTATGACTACTTTCTAGGCATCTTGGATCAAACTTTCATGATTCACTTTTACCTCATCTTTTTTTAAGCAATTATAAAAAGAATAAAAATAAATTATGAATTGGAATGGTAAATGTGACAGTGAAAAGACTCTTACCTCCAGATTACTTAAAAGATGGCCACTATAGATTTCCAGCTTGAGTTTGCCAGCTATTTCTGGATTGAGCACACACAGTTCCATAGCCATGCACCTCAGCCCTTCCCATTACCACACACACACACACACACACACACACACCCCAATACTCACACATACAACTGTTTGTAATGGACAAAATATAAGAATTCTGCTAGGATAGTATGTGTCTGTCATTCCACAAGAGTCAAATTTACTGAAAAGCTAATAAAGCTTCACATCAGAGCCCCTCACATCCTCGGCCACTTCTAAAGCCCTGAAAGGGTCCTGCAGATGTGTTCCCATGGGTTGTATGTTCTTGTGTAAAGTTTAACAATAAGGTAATTTAACCATAAATTTTAAGATTGCTATTGCTTTCCATTTCATATTCCTCTCAGTTCTACTTCCTCTCATTTTAGAAAAGCAATGAACATTTTTAGATCTAGAGGAATACGATTTGGGGGTACATTTAGATATGTTTACTAGTGTATGGATAATGGTCATTTCTTGATATATTTAAACTAGAGGCTTGGTGCATGAATTCGTGCATGGGTGTGGTCCCTCCTGGATGATCAGGGCCATCTCACCCAGTCCAGATCAGAGCCAAATAGAGCCTGCCAGGGCTGGGGGAGGGGAGGTTGGCTGGCCATGGGAATGTTGGCTGTGAGAGCACACTGACCACAGGGGAAAGCTCCTGCATTGAGCATCTGCCTCCTGATGGCCAGTGCATATCATAGCTACCATTCGGTCCTCTGGTCATCTGGTCATAATGGTCACTTAGGCTTTTAT
>NW_005371523.1:106697-107134 GCF_000412655.1 Myotis brandtii
CTGTCACACTCAGGGCAGGGCCGATGGGGAGGTTATGGCTCAACCCTGTCACACACAGAGCAGGGCCGTGGGGGGAGTTGGGGCACTCCCCTCTATTACCCACAGAGCAGGGCCGATCAGGGGGTTGGGGCACTGCCACTGTCACACTCAGGGCAGGGCCAATGGGGAGGTTATGGCTGACCCCGTCACACACAGAGCAGGCCCCGTGAGGGGGGGGGTTGCAGTGCTGCACCCTGTCACACACAGAGCAGGGCCGATCAGGGGGTTGGGGCGCCGCACCCTGTCACACACAGAGGCACAGGGCGATCAGGGGGTTGGGGAGCTCCCCGCTATCAGGCACAGAGCAGGGCTGATCAGGGGGTTGGGGTGCCTTCCCCTGTCACGAACAGAGCAGGGCGGATAGGGAGGTTGTGGGCCCGCCCCCTGTCACACACAGA
>NW_005371523.1:107487-115323 GCF_000412655.1 Myotis brandtii
AGGCCTCGGCTGCTGAAAGCAGGTATCTGGTTTGTTTGGGTTCTATAATCGAAACACTGTTTCAACTCCAGCTCTGAGATCCTGGCTGGCTGAAAGCAGGTTTCTGGGGTTTTGTTTAGCTTCTATATTTGTAACAATGTTTCAAACTGCAAGCTCAGAGGCCCGCAGCTGCAGGCGGGGAACGTTGGAGTCCTCCATCACTGAAGCAAGCAAGCCTCCTGTTCGCTTCAAGCTGCCTGGCTGCCGGCCGCCATCTTGGCTGGCAGTTAATTTGTATATAGCCCTGATTAGCCAATGGGAAGGGTAGCGGAGTGACACCATTTTGCATGTTTCTCTTTTATTAATGTAGACTAGAGGCCTGGTGCACAAAAATTTGTGCACTTGGGGGGTCCCTCAGCCCAGCCTGTGCCCTCTCGACGTCTGGGACCCCTCGGGGGATGTCCACCTGTGGCTTAGGCCCACGTCCGGGGGATTGGGCCTAAGCTCCCAGTCAGACATTCCTCTGGCAGCCTGGGAGCCCTTGGGGGATGTCCACTTGCCAGCAGGGAGTAGGCCTAAGCTGCAGTTGGACATCATTAGTGCTGCTAAGGAGGCGGGAGAGGCTACCACCACCACCATTGTGCTGGCAGCCGTCAGCCTGGCTTGTGGCTGAGCAGAGCTCCCCCTGTGGGAGCGCACTGATCACCAGGGGGCAGCTCCTGCATTGAGCGTCTGCCCCCTGGTGGTCAGTGTGTGTCATAGTGAACAGTCATTCCCAGTCATTCTGCTGTTAGGGTCAATTTGCATATTACCCTTTTATTATATAGGATAGGGGCCTGGTGCATGGGTGGGGATGGCTGGTTTGCCTTGAAGGGTGTCCCAGCTCAGGGTGGGGGTCCCTCTGAGGTGCCTGGCCAGCCTGGGTGAGGGGCTGAGGACAGTTTTCAGAATGACCACACCCCCTTCCGGGTGGGGGTCCCTGCTGGAGTGCCTGGCCAGCCTGGGTGAGTGGCTGATGGCTGTTGGCAGGCTGGCCTACCCCCCCAGCGGAACCCCTCACCCCATGAGGGTGTGGCCAGCCTGGATGAGGGGCTCATGGCTGTTTGCAAGTTGGCCACAGCCCCTTCAGGGTCATGGTCCCTGCTGGGGTGCCTGGCCAGCCTGGGTGAGGGGCTGAGGGCTGTTTTCAGGCTGGCCACACCCCCTTCAGGGTACGGGGTCCTGCTGGGGTGCCTGGCCAGTCTTGATGAGTGGCTGATGGCTGTTTGCAGGACTGCCAAGCCCCCCAGTGGGGCCCCTCACCCCATGAGGTTGTGGCCAGCCTGGGTGAGGGGCTGATGGATGTTTGCAGGCTGGCCACAGTCCCTTCAGGGTGGGGGTCACTGCTGGGGTGCCTGGCCAGTGTTGCTGAGGGGCTGATGTCTGTTTGTAGGCTGGCCACAGCCCCTTCAGGGTGGGGGTCCCCGCTGGAGTGCCTGGCCAGCCTGGGTGAGGGGCTGATGGCTGTTTGCAGGTTGGCCATAGCCCCTTCAGGGTAGGGGTCCCCACTGGGGTGCCTGGCCAGTTTGGGTGAGAGGCTGATGGCTCTTTGCAGGGTGGCCAAGCCCCCCAGCGGGGACACTCACCCCATGAGGGTGTGGCCATCCTGGGTGACAGGCTGATGGCTGTTTGCAGGCTGGCCACAGCCCCTAGCCACCCAAGCTCCCAGTGGAGGCTGGCTGGAAGCAGGTATCTGGGATTTATTTAGCTTCTATAATTGAAACTTTGTTGCCTTGAGCGAAGGCCACAGCTGGCTAGGGCAGGCGGGAAGCTTGGCTTCCTCCATTGCCGGGGCAACCAAGTCTCCTGCTTGCTCCAGCTCCGTGGCTGCCGGCCGCCATCTTGGTTGGGTTAATTTGCATATAGTCGCTCTGATTGGCTGGTGGGCGTGGCTTGGGGGCATAGCAGAGGTGCAGCAATTTGCATGTTTCTCTTTTATTAGATTAGATAGATTATTGCTAGTCAATGTGGAATAGAATTAGCCTCCCAGAATATGACTACTTCCTACTGTGCCAATTCATTGTGCATCATGACATGAAGTTGCAATGTCAGAAGTCATATTGTGATAATGATCTTTTTCAAAAGTACTCAATACTTGAAAATATGTGGGTAGTGGAAGAGTAACAAAGTTTGGAATGTGTTTAACCAAAGTTAAGCTTTATAATCTTATTCCAAATCGTATTGTTTATGTATGAAAGAGACTTTGTAACCACTTTAAAAAAATTGACCACAATCTCATACTTTACATTACCAACTCTGATTTATAAGGCTGAAATAAACTTTTCTAAACTATGCTAAGGGTAAGACTGAATTATTACTCTCTACATTCAATAGAAAATGATGACACAAAACATTTGTACTATGAAGAGGTGATCAAAGGGTATGTAGCAAAAAATGTAGGAAAAATAATATAAAAGAGATGTGTTAGACAGTTAATTAAAAATATGTTCTTTTTCTGGATGTTGTAATGTTTGTGATATTTGTCAGCTTTTATAAATTTGTTATTTCAGGTTATTTATTTTTCTTATTCTAAAGAAACATTCACTTTCATATCTGATTTTTTCATTTCTTTGCTTAAAGAGATCTCCCTCAAATCGAATAAGTCTCAAACTCTACAAGGCCTGGATCTACCACTGCATATACATATGAGATCATTTTTGCTTATTTCTCTTGTATTTATTTTGTCTATAGCAGATATTTCTTTTTTACTTCTCTCTAGAGTATAATTATGCATGGTTCTGTGAAATCTTTCTATTACTACAGATCCTGGGATGGAAAGATTTCAGTAGGATTTTGAATCTTGAACCTGGATAACAGCAACAACACAGCAACTTTACATGAATTTTTGGCATTGTTGGCCACATCAAAATGTTTATATTATTCCTGAATGATGGGATCTGACTCAGTTTTTTTTTTTTTTTTTGGAATATGTTTTTTGTGCATAGAGTGGATGCCTAGAAGTTCTTTGGCAGCATTTTTTTTTTTTTTTTTTTTTTTTTTTTTTTTTTTAACTATTTACTTTTTTTACAGAGAGAGAGATGATTGATTTGTTGTTCTACTCACTTGTGCATTCATGGGTTGATTTTTGTATGTGCCCTGACGGGATTGAACCCCAACCTTGGTGTATCTAAGCCCCTGCACTACCGGGCCAGGGCCTAATAGCACCAAGCTGGAAGCATGCCAACTCTACTGCTCTCCATATGTTTGGTATTGTCTTTCTATCTCAAACAATGATGATTATTTTTTCCGCTGTAAATGATTGCCTTTATGTTACAGGAAATGTTAGATTATAATGGCTAGATAGGTTTATTATACACTAGAGACCTGGTGCATAAAATTCGTGCACAGGTCGGGGGGGGGGTCCCTTAGCCCAGCTTGTACCCTCTCCAATCTGGTATTGGGCCTAAACTGGCAGTTGGACATTCCTCTCACAATCTGGGACGCTGGCTCCTAACTGCCTTCCCATGCTGGCCTGATCACCCCTAACCACCTCTGCTTTGGCCCCCTCCACCGTGGCTTTGTCTGGAAGGAGGACCGGACAACCGGAAGATGTCTGGTCAACCTGGTCTAATTAGCATATTGCCCTTTTATTAGTATAAATGGGGCACAAAAAAAGCAACAACATCAGAACAATGACCTACATTTGACATATTTTGTTAATTTGTTATTTATTAGTCGTGTTGTGGCAAAACTTTTTTTTTTTTACATAGGTGCACTTTATTTGTAAATTTAACTTACAAGACCATTGAGCATTGAGTACTATTAGAAAAAGTTTCACTTTCAGTAACTAAATCCAATATTACACCAATTCTATAATTTAGATTTTCATTCATGGGTATGTCTCTTAATTTTCCAGTACAAATTTCAGGTTTTAGCAGTTTTCATTATTGGAAATTTATACTTGAATATAGACTCACCTTTTCTTGATGCAATGCTTCTTGGTTTCTGGTTGAACTGTGGTTGGTGAAATTGGTGGTTGACTAATTATGGTTTTGTTTTAACATATTTTATTTAAAAGTTTTAAAGCATTTAAAAAGAATAATCCAAAAATTTGTACAACTCTGTAATGTAAGTATGATATTTGGCCTCTTATTTGGAAATGTGGACAATTTAGAAGAAAGAATCACTTAGCAAAAAGCATGGGTAAGAATGATACAACAGTATTATAAAAGCATGAATTAGTATAGCTAGAATTCATTTATTTATTTATTAAATACTAGAGGCCTGGTGCATGGATTTGTGCACCGGTGGGGTCCCTCGTCCTGGCCTGTGCCCTCTCGCAATCTGGAACCTCTCGGGGGATATTGGAGAGCTGGTTTCAGCCCGATCCCCCAGGCCAGCCTGAGGGACCCCTCTGGTGCACTGGGCCTCTAGTTAATTATAATACTAGGTTTAGGTTGTTTAAAGATGCCATTATCAGACTAAGAAAGTTTCCTTCTATTGCTAGTTTCCTAGGAGGTTTTGCTTTCATTTTTTGAAATCATTAAGTGGAAGATGAATTCTGTCAAATAATTTTTCTACTGACAGATCATACATACAGTTTATCTTATTTTTTTGCTGTTATTATAATAAATTACATTGATTAATACTACATTCCTGTGATTAAATCCACTAGGTCAAAAAAAAATCCAGTAGGTCATATTTTTTTTCTTTGAATATATGGCTGGATTATATTTGCTCACATTTTGTTGATTCTTGTGTTCTTGGCAATATTGGCCAGTAATTATCTTTACTTCTGATGTCTTCATCAGATCTAGTATTGGTGTTACTCTGGCCTAATAAATGAGTTTGAAAATGTTCTCTCTGTTCTACATTTTTAAAAATAAAAGAGTTTGTGTAACATTGGTATTATTTCTTCCTTACGCCTGCCTGCCTGATTGCTCCTAACCACCTCTGCCTGCCTGCCTGATCGCCCCTAACCATTCTGCCTGCCTGCCTGATTGTCCCTAACTGCCTCTGCATGCCTTCTATAATCGCCCCTAACCTCTTGTCTGCCAGCCTGATCTCCCCTAACCACCACTGCCTGCCTGCCTGATCACCCCTAACCTCCTATGCCTCAGCCCCCACCACTGAGGCTTCGTCTGGAAGGATATCCGGAATGATGTCCAGAAGGTTGTTCAGCTGTCCAGTCTAATTAGCATATTACACTTTTATTATTATAGATATGTTTTTATTGATTTTTTTTTTAGAGAGAGAGGAAAGGAGAGGGATAGAGAGATAGAAACATCAATGAGAGGGGAATATCATCAATTGGCTGCCTTCTGCACATCCCCTACTGTGGATCGAGCCCACAACCCAGGCAGGTGCCCTGACCAGGAATCAAACCCGAGACCTTTTGGTTCCTGGGTTGATGCTCAACCGCTGAGCCATACCAGCCTACCAGTATGGCTAGAATTTAGAGACAAGGAAGTGGTTTCTAGTTAGGTTTAATAGAGCACAATTTTAGACTTTATGATTGACTGGGAAAAAACCAAAAAGGACTCAGGCCAACTTTCAGAGGCATCTTCTAGTTCACACAATCAAATGGTCTAAAAGAAAGTTTGGAGATAATTTGTGTGTGTGTGTGTGTGTGTGTGTGTGTGTGTGTGAACTTTAATAGGATAGAAATTTCTCATAAATAAAAGCTTCCACTGTAGTTACCTTGGTTAGTTCTTGGTTATTCAATCAATCAATAATTCATTAATTAAATTATTATATACAACCCACTGCTCCAGGAGTTATACTAGAGTAAAAATAAAAAAGACAGAGCTGTTTTAAAATTAGCTATCAGAGTAGATGAGACAAACGATGTGTTCATAAATAACCACAAATAAGGTGGAATGTAATAAATGTCATTAGAGGAGAAAAGATAATAAACAACCTGAATTCAGGTGAAAAAAATTATTTGCAGCAGGATGATAAGACAAAGGGTTGAAGAATGGAAAGATTCAGGAATGTGAATCAATGAAAAGTAATTCAGTCATGGTAACAGTGTAAGCAATAGAACAGAGTAAGCAAAGCACAGACCATATACATTTGTAGTGCTTGTCAGACATCCAATTAGAAATGAAAAGTAGGGAATGGGGTCAACAACCAAAGTGCAAAGGGGTTTTCTTAAGAAGAAGAGGTACGTTTCTGAGAATTGCACAATAGAATAAGAATGGTAAAATATTTTAATTGAAATTAAGAGACGTCATTGTAAAGAAACCTTATTTGTCTTTTCAAAACTGATTCTCAATATAATAGGAAGCAAGGCAATTCATTTACAGAGTATGGACAGAGATAGTGGTGAGGAGGTGGAGAAAATATTAGAAATAGGTCCTATGAGAAATATAATACTTAAAGATAAATTAAACATTTACTGAAAGTGTTGAGAGTCAATATGAAATAGAATAAAATAAATTTGAATTGAAACAAATTGGTCTGCTCAAAATTAGTTGTTTCTCTCTCTTCTCTTTTTCAATTAATGGAACCAATTAGTTGCTGAAGCCAAGAAACTTGGGGTTTTACTTGTCTACTTCCTCTTTTCACCCCTTCCCAAGAAAGGTAAGTTGTTTTATGTACCCCAACTAGTATGAAACTCTTAACTTTTATTAAATCCCATTGCTATGACCCTAGTCCAGAGCATTAATAAGATTTGCTTGGTTTCAGTTCACATATTAATTATTTTAGGATGCTTTCTTTAACCATCCTGACTCTTTTTATAAACATTTCCTTAACACACTCCACTAGTTCTGGAAACATTACCCATACAGCAGCTTCATCATCATTGAAGAGATACCAGTGACCACCCACAAAGGCTAGCATGCTCTTAGTGGGATGCTTCCTATCTTTTTATTTGTCTGAAAATCACCATCTACACACTGGCAAGGGGAGTCCACAAAGGTTCTCATCTTTCCTTGTGACAGCAATCTACTGATGGCCTGTAAACACAAAAGAGAAGAGAAAGTCCCAGAGCAAATATGTCTGCCTGGAAAGAACCCTTACTCATCCCTCCCCACTAAGACTCCCAGCCTTCACAGTATAGTTTGCTTTAGAAATCATCAGGATTAATCCCACCATGTCCTCCTTACCTATTTTTATCAATCACTCCAAGAATTTCAAGATTTCCAGGTCTCTTCTACCCATCCAATTTTTTATATCCACATTTCTCTCATTTCCCCTAAACTATACCCATCCTCTCAATTCCCAAACCCACTTATTGGGACTGTGGACTATAAAAGTAATTAGTAAAATTTCTATATCTTTTATCTCTACTGTAAATGTTTCACTTATTTCCTTCCTGGGAACCCTCTCTGCTGATTTTACTGTTACAATTGCAAATCTCTCAAATGGTGAATTTTGTTTATTTGTTGTCAGGGATTGTTGTCTTCCTGTTTTTTATTGCCAAACTCCATGCTATTGTTCTTCCCTTCATAACTTCTGTGCTAGATTCAGGCTACCAGTCTATTCCAACAATTTTCCCTTCCTTGTTGCAGATACATATTGCATTAATTTCCTAGGGATGCAATATTAATGAAGCAACAACTGAATGACTTAAATAACATAAATTTATTGCATTAAAGTTCTAGAGACTAGAAGGCTAAATCAAGGCGTAAGCAGGGCTTCCTTTGAAACCTATAGGAAAGAATCCTTCCTCACTTCTATCTTGTGTTGCTTTCCAATAATCTTTGTCATCAATCTGACCTCTCCTTCTTTTTTTTAATTGTTTTATTGCTTAAACTATTACAAAAAGTATTACATATGTCTCCTTTTTTCCCCGCCCTTGACAATCCCCTGGCCTTCCCTACCCCCCAGTGTCTTATGTCCATTGGTTATGCTTATATGCATGCATACAAG
>NW_005371523.1:118710-127758 GCF_000412655.1 Myotis brandtii
TTCTTCCCCACCTCAGGGAAGTTTTCTGATATTATTTCTTCGAATAGGTTTTCTAATCCTTGTTCCTCTTTCTGTTGTTCTGGCACCCCTATTATTCGTATGTTGTTTCATTTCATGTTGTCCCATAGCTCCCTTAGGCTCTCCTCCTGTCTTTTAATTTTTTTCTCTAATTGCAGTTCAGTTTGGGTGTGTTTTGCTTCCCTGTCTTCTAATTCACTAATTCGGTCCCCCGCTTCTCCTAGTCTATTGTTGAAACTTTCAATGGTGTTTTTTATTGCAGCTATATCACTCTTCATTTCTTCTTGGTTCTTACATAATTTGTTGATTTTTTCATCCTTTTCTTTTTGATTTTTACATAAGTTGTTGATTTTTTCAACCATTTCTTCTTGTTTCTTGCGTAAGTTGTTGATTTTTTCCTCCATCCAGTTTATGCATTCTAGGACCCTTAATCTGAATTATTTTTCTGTCATGCTGAATGCCTCTGTTTCACGTAGCTGGTTTTCTGGCAAGTCCTCCTTTTCTTTCCTTTGGGGGTTTCTTTGTCTACCCATGCTTGATCTCACCAACATACCTAGATGCTTAGTCGTTCAGTGGCTGCTCCTTGTGTGGCAGTGGCTTCTCAGGCTGTGGTTGCTCCTCGGGCAGTTGTTGTAGCAGTTGCTCCTCAGTTGGCAGCAGCTCCTCTGGTGGGTGCTGTTCACAGCTGTGGTGGCTCCTCTGGCTGTTCGGGGGAGGCTTCACACACAGCTGCTCTTCCTCAGAGGGTGTGCTGATCACGAGGCTGCTGTTCCTTGGATGGGGGCTGGCTACACACGCACCTGCTACTCCTTGAACTAGGGCAGACTGCTCACGTGGCTGCTGATCCTTGGATGGGGGCTGGCTGCACGCTGCTGTTGTTCCTCTGATGTGATGGGCTGTTTGTGGGGCTCCTGCTCCTAGGACTTGGACAGGTTGATTTCGAGTCTGTTGCTCCTCGGATGGGGGTGGGCTGCTTGCGAGGCTGCTGCTCTTTGGACGGGGGTGAGCTGCACGCGTGGCTGCTCCTCCTCAGGCAGGGACCTGTCATTCACCTGGCTGCTGCTCGTCGGACAGGTGCAGGCTGTTATGGCTCTTCCCCTCAGAGCGGTGTGTGCTGCGCAGGGCTGCCGCTCCTCGGATGTGAGTGGTCTGCTTGTGTGGCTGCTGGTCCTCGGACTGGGGTGGGCTGCTGCTGCTCCTCGAATGGGGCCAGGCAGCTCGCAGAACTGCTGCTCCTCGGATTCGGCAGGCTGCTCGTGCGGCTGCTGCTTCTTGGACGAGGGCAATATGCTTGTGCAGCTGCTGCTCCTCGGACTAGTGCAGGGTGTGCGCAGCTGCTGCTCCTCAGATGGGGGCAGGCTGCGCAAGGCTGCCGCTCCTCAAACGTAGGAATACTGCTCATGGGGCTGCTGCTCCTTGGACAGGTCGGACTGCTCGCGTGGTGCTGCACGCGTGGCTGCTCCTCCTCAGGCAGGGACCTGTCATTCACCTGGCTGCTGCTCGTCGGACAGGTGCAGGCTGTTATGGCTCTTCCCCTCAGAGCGGTGTGTGCTGCGCAGGGCTGCCGCTCCTCGGATGTGAGTGGTCTGCTTGTGTGGCTGCTGGTCCTCGGACTGGGGTGGGCTGCTGCTGCTCCTCGAATGGGGCCAGGCAGCTCGCAGAACTGCTGCTCCTCGGATTCGGCAGGCTGCTCGTGCGGCTGCTGCTTCTTGGACGAGGGCAATATGCTTGTGCAGCTGCTGCTCCTCGGACTAGTGCAGGGTGTGCGCAGCTGCTGCTCCTCAGATGGGGGCAGGCTGCGCAAGGCTGCCGCTCCTCAAACGTAGGAATACTGCTCATGGGGCTGCTGCTCCTTGGACAGGTCGGACTGCTCGCGTGGTTGCTCCTCCTCAGCGGGCCGCTCACACAGCTGCTGCTCCTTGGACAGGGGCAGGCCACATGAGGATGCTGCTCTTAGGCTCGAGGCAGGCTGCTCACAGGGCTGATGCTCCCTGGACAAGAGCGTGCCACTCACGTGTCTGCTTCTGCTGCTCACGTTGTTGAAATAATAATGTGAAAAGAAGTAGGAAGTAAAGGAACAAACAAAAAAAAAGGGAGAACAAAGAAAAAAGCAAAAAAAGCTAACAAAATAATAATAAAAAATAAAAATGAAAAATTGAAATGTCATTTCTTTGGCTGGCTTAAGATCCCAGTTTTCTGGAATCTGACCTCTCCTTCTTTATTCAAATGGTCATCCTCCCCATCTGTGTCCTTCTCCTCTTTTTATAAGGGCCCAGTCACATTGTATTAAGGACCAACCTTGCTCCTATATGACCTCATCTTTATTTAACTATTTCAGGTAAAGTCACATTTTGCAGTAATGGGGGTTAGGACTAGAACATATATTTTAGGAGCACAAAATTCAAATCCTAACATTCATTTTCCGTTATCTCTCAAATATTTTATTCTTTGTCTATCCAGCTCTACTCTTGATCCTTAGTAAAGTTAGTATCATTGTAGATGATACTTTTAATCCTCTGTCTTTTCAGTTCTGTATCCTCCTCTTCTCTAATAAATCTGCACTTCATCTTAACTCATTATCTTAATCTTACTACACTTGATCTTCGGCAAAAGGCCGAGAAGCAATCAGTCTCTTACGTGTATCATCAAATCTAAGAACTTGTCATTATCAATAACTATGCCACTCTGTAACCTTGGCTTTATACATCCTAGTCTCTAATTAATAAATCTCCTTGTTCTAGCCCACTCATTCTAATATCCGAGTTACAACAATTATACAACTGTACCAGGATTTATAATCTGTTGGTGTGACCAACTTTTCACTCTCTCTTACATCATCTCATGTCCTCACTTCTTTTCTTCCTAGGGTCAATTACTATTCTCACTGTTTTAGTATACTCCACTCTTTTTCTTCTCTCTCATTTTGTTGTACTCACTTCATCAAACTACAACACTAGATGAACCTATTTGCTCGATCTTATAAATTCAAACTCAACTAGAGATAAAAACACTGATAGAACTATTTTAAATATATAGTAATGAATTTAAATGGTTTTCAACATTTTGTATCAATCATACTATATTCTCTGCCCTATTCACTCTGCTACATTTCAGGCAACTCTTTCACACATTCTCTTGTAATATGCCTCCAACAATTCTCCCTCATCACTTTCAGCTAATGTCCTTAGTTCATAATACACTAAGAAAACAGAAACTATCAGAGGAAAACATTCACCAACTCTCAACACACCTATCAAGTTAACTTCATGTGAATGGATCCACTCTACGTTTGCACTTTTATTGTGGATGAACTGTATGTCTTTAGGAAATACCACCATTTCTTGCTTGCTTACTTAATCCCAACCACTGTTGCTTATTTAAAGCCATCTCTCCCACAATCTCTTCCTCTCCCTCCTACAAAATATACATTTTCACTTTCTATCAGACTATTTATATTTACACTCAATGTAGTTCATTATTTCATCTCCAACTTATAAAACAATGTATGTGTTGTGCTAGTTACCCAATACATATTTTTTGAATGGATAGATAGGTAGAGTTCTGCCCAAATCTGAATTTTGTGATGTAATAGAAGGTTTTAGGTAAGGGCCTCTTTTTTGAGGGGGAGGGGTATCAATTTAGAGATTGCAGCCAGATCATTATCAACAATTATATCTGGGAGAAATAGTTATGTTCATAACCAAAACTCACAGGTATTTAATGCCATTTATAACAATAATTACTAAAATTCACTAATCTATTTTTTCTGTCCCTCTCAAAGTGAACTCAACACATTGTAGAAAATACTTGAGAGGAGGAAAGAAAGAGTAGAAGGACAATATGTAAATGAGATGGTATATTGCCATCTAATTAAGAGTTGGCAGTAATTGAATCTAGTGGAGGGAAATGAACCTTCTTTGTTGGGAATTAGCATTTGAAGCCAAACATTTTAATGATTAAATTTTGTTGTTTATGTAACCAACTCCTTAAATGTGAATTCACTTGTAGAAATATTACCATCATTTTATAATTCTAACACAATTATGTAGGATTTATTATTAATGAATATTGGCTGTCTATCTTCTTTACTTACCAATCTACTTTTTATTACTAGTGTAGTTTGTGATTTCTTTGAAATTTACTTTTGAATCTTTGACAATAAAGAATCATGTTATTTTAAGAAGCCAAAATTTATATTTAGAGGAACAACTTTATTAGTAACTATTCTGATTTAACCTTTTACCATTGGTAATGTTTTATCATTACTTATTAATAGTATCCTCTATACCTGTGCCTTCTATGATGGAATTTGACAGATAAAAGCATATTAAAGAAGCTCATCTTGATGTTACCAGGTTAGGGAGTTCATGTATTTAGTGATGAAGAAAATTGTTGACTTCTTAAAGAGACACTTGAGCTATTTACTGTGATTGAAGAGAAAAAATAGCTTGGCTTCTTGCAGTCTCTGTATGACAAGTTATTCTTTAAAGGATAGCCAGAGGCTGCCTACTCTGCTCTGGATAAAAATAATTTTAGATAACAACAACAGGAATATATAGGAAATCTACAATGTCATTTAAAAGCTACTTTTCACACATTGAGTCTATACAGAATTTAAGCACAGAAAAGAATGTTAAATGCCTTGCTTATAATTTTGTTAACCTTTACATTAGCATGACTATTTTTAAGCAAATGAAGGGATCATTGCTGAAATAGTATACAAGAAATACTATTTTTAGGAATAAATAGCAATGCTACTAAAAGCTGTATCACAAGGAGGAAATGATGAATCTGCTCAGCATCTTGGTCCTAGATGTCCCATAAACACTGCTCAACTTTGTATTCAGAAAATATAGTAGGATGCCAATGAGTTTATTATAGCGTTTTAAGATATAGGAGAATAAGGGTCAGTGATATTTATTGCTTATATTTTAGGGTAACAGCAACATAACTGTCCTTCTGCCACTTGTAACCATAATTTAAATCAGAATTTATATAGCCAAACACTTATTAATGACACTATTCACAGTACTTTTACTGCACCATTTTTGGAAGCTACATTTTTATGCCATCAAGTGGAGTGATTAAACAGATTTTCCCCTACAAAATAGGTACTGCTAATTGTTTTTTTTTTCTAGCAGATTTATTTATATCAGATAATTTTATAATATATATTTATATAACTAGCAGAATAGCATATATTGTTCTTCCTACATCAATATCCAAACATTAGGGGTGATTTAAAGAGAATCTGGGAATATAAAATGGAATGCCTTTATCAATAGTGTAATGATATGTGAGCAAGTGTATTGCTTATGGTCTATGGAAAGGGGGATATTAATAGATACTCATGAAGTAATTTTACTATTAGAGGTGTGGGTGTACATGTATATGTATATATAAGTATATATACACTTAACATACATGCTTTTATAGTGATTAACACTACATGTAATACATACTAAGCATTTATTAAATATTACTGAAATAGAGATGATTAGAATTTTTAAAATAAAAGAGAAATAGTAGCCATACATGTGATACCAAATCTTCTGGATGAAAAATTATTTCAATTGTTTATTTATTAATAATTATTTTGCTCTTTATCATGCTCCAAATGTTGATGCACTCACAGCATTTGAAAAACAACTACTTGAATAAAATTTCTATCCTTAGCTGAAAATTCCTTCAAGTTTTGAGAAAACAAATGAGTCAAAAAGCAGATGCAGTGAACTCTGTTTATGCCCCTCAGCAAATTCACTTGGCCCCAACTACCTCAGGGGACAGCAGTTATTCCTTAGCAAAGTTCCAGCTGTCACCTTCATTCTCTCATCTCCTAACTCTACCAGCTGTTTCGGCTTTCTTCTGGGCCTCATCAGACCTATTATGGCCAATTGCAAGGGTAAATCCGCACTTGGGAAACAGAAATATCCAAACTTTTTTAAGGCTATTCTTTATGGGATCTGCACTAACACAGATCAACTTCAAATACCATCATAGTTCTTGAGTTAGAGTTGGTGATAAATTGGGTCCAGTAGTTCCATAGACCTTCACTGTGATTTTTTCCCAGGTCTCTAAATGGCAAATTGGGATAAATAAACTTAACAGCTTGCATAAACTTTACATTGATGCTGGAGTAAATGCTTTTGTGGCAGGAAGTGTTCAAGTGAAAACCCTGAAATTGTCCCACTTCAAGCACACACACCAAAAAATTAAATCAGAAGCAATACCAAAATATTAGAGGAATTGTGCAGATTAAAAAACAACATCAAATAGTTTTAGGGTATAGGGATAATGGGTTCACTATTATCTCTTCTTGGTTCAATAGTCTGTTCCCTGAAATATCCAGATGATAGATTACCATAAACAGTGATAGCTTCAATTACAGATGCTGTGTGAAATATGATATCTTCACTGGAGTATATCAACATGGACCCAACAAACTGGGACCATCATAAGCACCTAACAGTATCTATGGTAGATAAGTATACTTCGTGGTATCATTGGCAAACCCCAATATGACTATTATAGAGCAGCCTTCTAGTGTTCTGGAACAAGACTATGTTTTGTATAGGAGAGATTTACTCTCCATTTGAAAAACAGATCCTGTGTACTCCTGGGTCAGTAATAGAGATTGAGTATTCAGCCATGGAACATAAACTGTCAATTATGAACAGATTCACCATATCCCAAGATCTGGTAGGCACAACAGCAGTCCATTAAGTTGTAGAAATAACACATTCAGGACCAGACTAAAGTAGGTCTGAAAAGCATGTGTAAATTGTATAAACTGATGGCCCAGAACTGTATGTTATATAACTCTATTACACTAAATCCTTTCTTTCAGCCCAAACTAATGGCTTCACAGAGGATTCCTTAAAAATGACTAATGGAAGCATAAAAGACTCAAGTATTATTCTCAAATGGGTCAATGTGATATGATAGGACTAGTTGTAAAACACTGCATGCTATACTCACACTCAGTGATGACCTTGAAGACAAGTAGTAAAAGGGAATCTTCCCTGTGGGCAGACCTGTGAGTAGCACTTTTTTACTCCAAGTTGTCCACTTCGTATGAAAAAGGTAGTCTGAGCTATGAATATAACACTATGGAAACATGACAAATGAATTGGCTAGTTGATGAGGAATATATAAGACTGGAAGATTGTGGACAAAACAGTCTAGGGAGGATGTATTTTGCATTAATTCTAACCTGAATCTTCTACTACAGATTAATCTCTAAAACAAAAGAAAACAAAACAAAAATCCACAAGTACCCAAGATGACCTGTCCTGGATGATAATTAGACTATCTTCACAGGATTCTTCATACTTGCACAATAGACCCTTCATGAGAGTGGCCGTGGTTGCAGTAAAGGAGGCTATTTTGGGGTCCAAAAATACAGTATCCCCTTTACCAAGGCTGAATTAGCCAGTGCTACTACTAAATGTTTAACTTGTCAGTTAAAAAAAAAGATACTAATGTGTTAAGACTTCTATATGATATGGCAGCATTTGTTGGTGAGAACAGGCAACCACTGATGGAATGTTGATCAATTAGATCCCTTCCTCTTTGCAGAGAGCACAAATACATATTTACTGGAACACTGAATGTTCTATGTGTCTTTTCCAACACCACACTCTGATAGTTTACAGAATACCTAATCCATTGACATGGTACCCAACATGATCAAAGGATATGTATTATGGACTTATCATTGTGGGATTCACTGGTCTCACAATGTACTCCAATTCCTAGAAGCAGCCAACCTGATAGAATGGTGAAATACGCCCCCGCCCCAAAGAACTCAATAAAAGTGTAAGTACAAGGAAAGCATCTTGTGGGGTTAGGGCACGATCCTACAGGTTGTACTGAACCAAAGATTAATGTGTAGCATTTTTCATGTATGGCACTACTAGAATTAATAGGTCCAGAAGGAAAGGACATGGGAGAAGAGTATCCCTTTTTACCAACACTCCAGTGTCTTACTTATGGAATTTGTGATTCCTGACCCATAAATATATGGTCTTCCAGGTATGTTGTCCTGGTTCCTGAGGGACTGGAGGAATACTTCTGCCAGGAAATAATAAAGTTCACTTAAATAAATCTGCAGTTATCACCTGGATACTTTTTATTTCTCATGCTAGTAGTTCAGTGATCAAAGAAAGGAGATACTCTGCTATCTAAGGTAATTGGCTTTGATCACCATGAGGAACTAGAGTTGCTAATGCACAATAAGGGTAAAGTGGCTTTTTAAAAAAATTAATCTTTATTGTTCAGATTATTACAGATGTTCCTCTTTTTCCCCCATAGTTCCCCTACACCTGGTTCCCACCCCACCCCATGCCCGTACCCCCTGCCACTGTCCTCATCCATAGGTGTGCGATTTTTGTCCAGTCTCTTCCCGCACCTCCCACACCTCCTTCCCCCCAAGAATTGTCAGTCCACTCCCTTTCTATGCCCCTGCTTCTATTATATTCCCCAGTTTATTCTGACTTAATTTTAGGTTCACTTGTTGATAGATATTTATTTGTTGTCACTTTGTTGTTCATAATTTTTATCTTTACCTTTTCTTCTTCTTCCTCTTCTTAAAGCATTTCATATAATCCTGGTTTGGTGGTGATGAACTCCTTTAGCTTTTTCTTGTCTGTGAAGCTCTTTATCTGACCTTCAATTCTACATGATAGCTTTGCTGGGTAGAGTAATCTTGGTTGTAGGTCCTTCCTATTCATCACTTTGAATATTTCTTGCCACTCCCTTCTGGTCTGCATGGTTTCTGTTGAGAAATCAGCTGACAGTCGCATGGGTACTCCCTTGTAGGTAACTAACTGTTTTTCTCTTGCTGCTTTTAAGATTCTCTCTGTCTTTTGCCCTTGGCATTTTAATTATGATGTGTCTTGGTGTGGTCCTCTTTGAATTCCTCTAATTTGGAGTTCTCTTTGCTTCCTGGACTTGTAAGTCTATTTCTTTCATCAGGTAGGGGAAGTTTTCTGTCATTATTTCTTCTAATAGGCTTTCAATATCTTTTTT
>NW_005371523.1:127831-133951 GCF_000412655.1 Myotis brandtii
ATATTATTTTTAATTTCACTTAGTGGATGTTTAATTTCTGACTGGTCCTTTTTCATTTTTTTGGCATTCTCATTAAGATCCTTGAAGATCTCATTAAGATCCTCAAAGGTCTCAATAAGTTCCTCAGAGTTTCGTAGAAGATTCTTGAGTAACCTTATAACTGTGGTTTTGAACTCTATGTCCTCCATTAGTTTGCTTTCCTCCATTTCTTTCATTTTTGACATGTTTCTTTGTCTCCGCATTTTTGGCTGACTGCAATGACCCACTGTGTCTACAGAAGGACCCACTGTGTCTATAACAAGAACTGCTGTGCTGGAGACACCCTTATGCAGTAGGACTTGTTTCAGTGGGGCTTTGGTGCTCACTTAGTCTGCTTCTTGAGTGTGTACCTTATAGATTTGAGGAGTTGAAATCTAGTATCTGACCGGGAGTACCCTTGCTCCTGGATCTCCAAGTCAACCACTGTGTGAGTCCATCCAGCAGGAGCTATAGCAATATCAGCAGATTTCTCCTCTTTGTTTGGAGTTTGGAAATTTTGGAGCTCTCTGATCCAGCTGCAGTTTGTTAGACTGCAAAAGCGCAGGTGCTTCCTTTGCACCACTGGCACAGCTTGGGTGGGGATGTAAACTGAGTGGGGCCGGGTCTCAGAGAATCACCAGGGTGGAGCAAACAGCAATGGTTGTCCTCAGCATCTCCGGGACTCCTCCAACTCCGCGCCTCTGCGTCCCCAAGTCCCGCGCCCCCACGGCAACAATGATCCCTGCAAGCAGCTCTGCGAGAAAGTCACCCTCACTTTCCAACCTGCTGCAAGACAGTCCAGTTTCTCCCCGTAGGAGTCTGGGACCCCAGAGTCTCGCTGTAAATGAGTTCAGTGCATTCAAGAACTCATATTCCCTTCCGATTGAAAAAAAAACTGCGCACCCAGGTGCAGCTGCCTCGTGCGCACCTCTATACCTCTGTTCTTGGTGACTCTGCATCTCCTACTCGGTCTCAATGCGCTTTTTTCTTTCCTTCTAGTTGTAGAACTTCCACTCGGTCAGCTTTCCCGTGGTTCTGGATGATAGCTGTTTTGTCTTATAGTTGTAGTTTTAATGTTGTTGTGGGGGGCAGCACGTACAGGTTTGTACCTTATGCCACCATCTTGGTGCCTCATAAAGTGGCTTTTAGTTCTTCCATGCCCACTGATAATATGACAGGGCCAATGTAACATCACAGCATCATAAAGCAAGACAACTAGGGCCTTCCATCCAATAGGGATAGAAATCTCAATCATATCACCAGAAAAGCAACTCAAATCTCATGAGGACTATCAGAGGATTACATTTCTTTCTTTTAAATATATATTAATTATTGATTTTTTACAGAGAGGAAGGGAGAGGGATAGAAAGTTAAAAACATCGATGAGAGAGAAACATCGATCAGCTGCCTCCTGCACACTCCCCACTGGGGACGTGGCCACAACCAAGGTACATGCCCTTGACCGGAATCAAACCTGGGACCTTTGAGTCCGCAGGCCGATGCTCTATCCACTGAGCCAAACCGGTTAGGGCGAGGATTACATTTCTTAAATGTGTGTGCCCAGCCAGCTCAGCCAAGGGTTGGGCAAGCCTGAGTGAGGGTGGTGAAGGATGAAGAAATGACAGACAAAGAGAATAAGCTGGGTCTAGGTGGATCTTCCTGTGCCTGGCTGAGGCCACAGAGAGAGATCCAGAGGCAAGCTGAGCCTTTATTTTATAGCCAGAGGTAAACAAGGTAGTGGTCACCATAGTTACAATGTTCTTGTGAGTTTCACTTGTTTTGGCAGCACTTGCTGCACCTCCCAGCTCATTAGCTACCTAGGAAGGATCTAGGGAGTATCATAATGTCAAGCCTAATTATGCTAAGAGGACTGTGCCCTGTAAGCTGGAACTTGTTTGTGGCTTTGACAACAGGTCAGTCTGAGGCTTAACCCTATAGCCGCGCCCTACAAATGTGTATTGGGGAGATGATAAGTACCAATTTCATCTTTTGAACCAGTTACAGCAGTGGGAAATGTAACTGGTTTTCTAAAGTTCTAAATCTTTTAGGAAAAGTTAACTAGTCACAATCTAGAAGGAATGAATTTATACCACGAGCACATCTCACCCAGGGGGGAAGGTATGATCATTTTGTTCTCACATAAATAAAGGCATCATATTATAGTGTTAGAGCCAGTTGTTATAGGTGATTGCTAGTTTACATGAATATTAAAATAGGTAAACTATGTGAGACCCAGATTATGCTTCTTCCAAGGTCCATTGAACTCCACCTGCTTCTTTGATTTTCAAGCATTGATAATTGGAGACTTCCCAGAAGCTATAGCTGTTATCTCATCTCCTAACACCATTGACTGTTTTAGAATCTGCTGAGTTTAAGGCTAAATTCAAACAAAGATACATCATATTTGTTGTATCATCATAGTCTTCCAGCCTAATCTGATATAACCTTGAGAGTTACTGTATTCTCTCAGCATTTCTAGGTTTAGAAGAAACTATGAACCACAATGCTGAGTATGAAATCTGGCTTGTCCAGTGACTGTAAGAACAATATGTAAAAACTCAGAAAAATAAAAAAGTTCGTTAGAAAAGCAGATAGTTCACCTCACAATCAAATAATGGCACAAATAGTTTTCCTGAGATAGCCATTATACCTGGGTGTTCAACAGAAATGTTTTATACAGACTTTTCATTTCCTTATATAGACTCTTTAAAAAAACCTCTACTTGAGGTTTAATAATTAATAATTACTATTACATTATCAAGGGCACTTTAAAAATTTATTTATTGTTGACACTATTACAAATGTCCTCCATTTTCCTCACCTTTGCCAACCTCCACCCTTCCTCCAGCACCCTTCCTCTGGCCATCACCACACTGTGGTCTGTCTGTGTGATATACATATATGTTATTTGGCTAATCTCTTCACTTTCACTCATCCAGGCATTGTTAAGTAAAGTTATCTTTTTATTAGTATTTCTTTTATGAGTGTGTGGATTTAAAAAATAAAATCACTCACTGGCTCAGTTCTGCTAAAGTGTCAGTAATTTTACCCACATAGGTTTTGCACCTCCAGTGAAAATGTGGACACAGTGGAAAAGGGAAAACATCTTAGTATTATTATTAGAGTAATGTTGACTTCCCTGACCCCTGAAACATTCCCAGCCTCCCCTGAGGTCCTGAGGGTCACATTTTGAGAAACTTGCCTGTAGATACTACCCAAACTCGATCATGAACAAAGATGAGGATCACTTTTGTTTTCTGAAATTGTTTAAGGAGTTATACAAAGAATAGCAAAAATATCATGTATACTATAGATTTATACTATACTAGAGGCCTGGTGAATGATATTCGTGCATGGGGGGCATCCTTCAGCTCGACCTGCACCCTCTCCAATCCGGGACCCCTTGGGGGATGTCCGACTGCTGGTTTAGGCCCGAACTGGCAGTCGAACATCCCTCTTGCAATATGGGACCGCTGGTCCTAACCACTCAACTGCCTGCCTGCCTGATCACCCCTAACTCCTCTGCCTGCCTGCCTGATCACCCCTAACCCCTCTGCCTGCCTGCCTGATCACCCCTAACCCCTCTGCCTGCCTGCCTTATCACCTCTAACCACCTCTGCTTGCCAGTCTGATTGCCCTTAACCACCCTCCCCTGCTGTCCTGATCACCCCTAACTGCCCTCCCCTGCAAGCCTGATCACCCCTAAATGCTCTCCTTTGCTGGCCTGATTACCCCTAACTTCTCCCCTACCAGCCTGATCACCCCTAACTGCCTCTGCCTTGGCCCCCACCACCGTGGCTTTGTCAGGAAGGAGGACCAGATGACCAGAAGATGTCTGGTAGACCTGGTCTAATTAGCATATTACCTTTTTATTAGTATAGATATCATTATGAAAATATTTTAAAATACTCTCAAAATGCATTCAATATTTGTGTAGTTAATTTTGGTTATTTAAAGAAACAATTTTAATATTCATGTTCAAGTGAGGTTCTGGCACTTTAATATTTAAGTTTTTTTTTTTTAATCAAGATCACACAAAAAAATATAGAAACTTCCAAAGACAAAAAAAAAATCAAACAAAAACAAATTTCTTCTGGTGAGTTAAAATGATAAAGGTTTCCACTTATAATGAGATGCTGGTTGAAGCAACTCTTTAGATTTCTCCTGGGATTTTTACAGACATAATATTTTCTCATTATTAGCTGTTCGGCAGAAAGGCATCCAGATAGCATGTTCTTTTCCATCTCACTGAAGAAAGGACATTTGAACCAGTAATTTAGAGCATCCAAGTGAAGGAAAGATGGCTACAGCACACACAAGGATGCATAATATCTTCCTGGAAGAGGTGGGCTGTGGATGCTTCTGTGGATTTTGCTCCATGCTCTCCTGAGGGATCTGATTTAGGTAGAGTGGCTATGAGCAGAACAGCTGTTGACAAGCACAGATACCTCATTTCTCTCTCGTGTCTCAGAGTGCTCAGAGGACATTTGTGTGACCATAAAAAGGAGCTATTACATGGCCCAAGTACTGGTATACTTAGATTTCAGTCATCTAACTGCATATATGTATATAACAATCTCTCTATATTTTATTTTCATATAAAAATTTATCTAGTTTGCAAGACGCCAACTATTTTTTTAATCTTCACCAGAAGATATGTTTTTGATTTTTTTTTGGGGGGGGGGTGATAGAGAGGAAGGGAGAGAGAAACATCTATCAGTTGCCTCCCGTATGTGCCCCTACCAGTGATCGAACCTGCAATCATTTGGTGTAGAGGATGATGTTCCACCCAACTGAGCCACCCAGCCAGGGCAAAACACCAATTTTTTTAAATATAAAAGTCTGGCCTGCGGAAATATTACACATTCAGCTGAAGACCTAAGTGCTGACCATGTGTCAAACTCCCTGAAAGAAACTGGAGGAGGCAGAACCTGGGTTCACAGCTGGGCCTCACCGTGAAGTCTGCCTTATAAATAGGAAAACCTTTGCTGTCACATCCACTCATTCCCTGGGTGTGAAGCGGGGTTCAGTGGACTGAGCAGCTCTCCAGGTGACTAAGGGGTGGCGAGGGTAGGAAAGTACCAGGAAACAGCCTGAGAAGTGTGGAATTTCTACTTTTACTGTATGGTTGTTGCTTTTCAAGGACAGTAACAGAAATCCCGACTGCCTGTTCATTAAGTACTAAACGTGCACCATTTTCAGTAGAGAAGTTGGGATTTCAGAGGTGTGGTTGACTGTGACTGAAGGCAGACCTCATCCCAAACCCTGCTCAGTGTTCGGCCACAGCTGCTCTGCTTCTCATCTCTGACTCTCCCACAGGAGGCCCCTCCTCCTCCCACTGCCCGCCCTGCTCCACCCTGTTTTCTACTCTGTAAACTAGATGGGTCTTTCAAAAATGTGAAGATGACCACAGATCACAGCCCGCTAACATCAAATTCTGCAATGGCTCTTACTGCTCTTCAAAGACCAACAGAGTCCACCGGCTCTACCACTTTTCTTGATAGAGCCCAAGCTCACTGTCCACCTCACCTTGCCCCCAGCCACAGAAACCTTCTTTCCAGTTCTCAAATTCAGCCACACTCCTTCCTGTCCCTGGGTCTTCAAAAATGATAGCTCCTAACTACAGCCTCTTTGTGCACTGAACTTTGCTCAGCTCCCAGATCTAGTGGACCAGACTGTGGAGTCTTCACTCAACCTCTTCATTGTACTGCCCCTTTGCACCAATCAAAATTGCCTATGTAAAATGTGCATTTCTCCCGCTGCAGTTTAAATCTCATGAGTGCAGTGGGCATGGTCCTTTTGACCTAGTTTCCACTCAGCACACAGGGCCACGCCCACAGTAGATGCGTTGAATGGATGAAAAGCCCTCATGAGTGTCATATGTGATCATGCCAGAGAGTGTTTAGTGGCTGTGGAAACCCAGGTGCTGCTTCCAGCATAATTTCTTTCTTTTTTTTTTTTATTGCTTAAAGTATTACAAAGGGTATTAAATATGTGTCCTTTTTTTTCTTCCCCGCCCTTGACAATCCTCTGGCCCCCCCTACCCCCCAGTGTCTTATGTCCATTGGTTATGCTTATATGCATGCATACAAGTCCTTCGGC
>NW_005371523.1:138420-141890 GCF_000412655.1 Myotis brandtii
CTCGCGGCTGAGCCGGCGCCCCGGGGGAGGTTTCAGCCTCAATCTCTAACCGTCTCCATTTTCTAGGAGTTCTCTGTCTTTCCTGGCTGCAGACTGTCTCTCAGCTGAATCTCCTCTGCTTATTCGGGCTGTATGTTACCCGTTTCAGCTGCTTGCTTGTATCTGTTCCGGGACAAAGCACCGACACGTCCGTCTCAGCATAATTTCTTAACACAACGTCATATGTTCTACCCAAAGCAGCCAAGGAAAGAGTGAGTCTTCCCCCAACGAGCTCTGAACCAATATTTAAGTTTTAACTTTGGGTTTTATAACATTAAAGTTTTTAGAACACAGGTGTAATACTGAAAACAGCCACATCAATTGGAGAATTAATTTGCTCAAGGATAATTTGCTAACATTAAAGTACAAAATAAAGTGCTTAGTGGAACTATCACTGGATAAAATTTATTCTACCATTTTTGAAGTTAGGGATTTTCATAATACTTATTTTATGAAGGTATTTAAAATTCTCAGAATTCTTAATCATCTTATACCTTTCTACATCTTTCTTCTCCTCTACATAATATAACTGTAAACCCACTGCATGTCAAAGAACTCTTACAATAGGAGTGCATTATTTATGGTGGGTAAACTTCAGAACTGACTAAAGAATAGAATTATAAAGATTCTCTTTCTGCTCCCCTAGATGTGGAAAAGGGTATGGGATGATTCTCTACACCCTAAATAAAAATATGAAATTGTTTCAAGGGTATAGCAATGGATGTTTAAAGCATTATTTGTTAATATAATTTTATTCTCATCTTGTCATATGTGTTTGAATGTGGCTTGTGTGTGTACATGTTCATGAGTGTAAGAGGATGAAACATTTTCCTAATAATCTGAGGATCAGATCAATTAGCTTCTACAATGATTGAAAACAAATCACTACATATTTTTAAAATTTGAGCTGAATATTATGGCTATTCCCTTTGAAGAGAAGAATGCTGATAGAGTCGTCAATATAGATTTTAGGCATTTTCCTTAATGAACAGAATTGTACATACATACTCTCTTCCTGAATCCAAACAGGAGAGAAAAGGCAGAACTAATTGAGTAACAGGTGAATGAAATAATGTTGGACTTATTAAATTTCCTAATTAAAATAGCTTTTTTGCAGCTTTGACTGGAATCATTCAACTTATTAAGTAGACACTATGATAAGTAGAAAATATTTTGTACCTTTATTAGCCTGGTTATTTATAATTTTAAAATATATTTGAACATTTCCTTATACAGCTTTGTTCTTTTTTTTTTTTTCAGAACAACTTATTAAACTTTACCAGAATCAGTCCTCAGGTACATACTTGCAAATCCATTGTCTTTAATGATATTTGCTCGTGTTCTACAACAGATGAATTTTCTCAGTTTGCTGTTATAACTAAATCGAAGTCTATGCTATGCAAACAATCCTGATTGCGATTTGACATTAATATTTGCCCAACAAGATTTTAAAAATGCAGTCATTCAGAACTCATGTTTTGCAAAACCTAATTGGAACTTGAAACTCAGGATGGGAATTTTATTCTCTCAAATTAGCATTTACTATGTTTTATTGTGCTTTGCATCTTGAAAATGACACCATGTGTGTCTGATTGCTTTAGACAACTTTTTAAATAAATGTTATATAAAATTATGCTTAATCTATCCTCACACTTGTTAAAATTTAAAAACTTTCACAGAAGATATTGTATTTAAAAGTAAGCATCAGTAAAGCAAAACAGTTTATATTTGAGGTGAAATCCTCAACCCTAGAGGTTGAAATGACCTCTAGATTGGAAACGCAGAATTTTTCATATACAAACAGCTAAGAAGAATACAGAATCTTGAAAGAAGGACTACCATTTAAAAGTTACATGTTCTTCTTGGCATTGTGAATTAGAGATGATTTCCCCCATTTTCATATTAGAAAACAGGTTCAAAGACATTAGATTATGCTTATTTCTAGTAAATATAAATATATTTTAATAGTTATGTCATAGCTTGTAAATTCTTCTATTTTCTTTTGTATATAAGGTTGACTGTCTATTTTCAATGAAATTTTCAGTCATAAATATTTTTGAATAATTTAAACATATCAAATGATCAATTATAGAGTGAAACCATTTAAAATTATTAAGTACATGTTTCAAATACAGAGAAAGTCTTTGGCTGTAACTTATTAGGATTAATATAGCAATACATGTTGCCAGAAAATGCAAACACTAATGTCATTTGTGTCAATACATGCTGAAGAATACCATGCTGCCACAAAGTACTTTAGCATTCCATAGCTTATAAAAGTAGCTCTATATAGGGTCTATTAAAGGTCTGCATCAAACTCAGAAATTTAAATTAGGCAGAGGGAAGTCCCTTTCAATTTTACATATATTAATATCATAATTTATGTGAGGGTTAAATTCACTCTACTTATTACAGGAAGGTATACTTCCTACAGTTTGTAAAGTCCCTTTATTTAATTATTTGTCCTACTTTACTTTATTCTTGCTTTTCATACTACCCTGCTCTACCCAGGATTTTGGTATAATCCTAGATAGCACTGTATATAGGCCTGGATAGTTATTCTAGCTGGACTTCTGGCCCCTAGCCATTAGAACCTATCGAGGATTGGTTACATAAGTTGTGGGATCCAGGACAAAATGGGAAGTGTAAAGTCTGATGTTCAAAAATTATTAAGAATTTCAAGATTATGACAATAGACCATTAAACCAAATGTAAGACACTTCTAAGACTCCTGCCTTTGAAAATACACAGGTTGCATGCCCATGAAGCCAGCCCGCAACCTGTATAGAAATTATGAGTTTTCCCTTTGATTTGAGTTCTAGATTGTTCCAATATTAAACAAAGATTACTCGTGACATTCAATCACATTTTGCATATAACTAATAGGTAAGCTCTAGCCTAACAATGACATTTTCAATGTATGTTTATATTTATTCTAAATTTTTCAGAGTATTCATAAACTTAAAGAATCATATTATCTATTTCAGGCCAGTAAGGTGTTCCTTTTTGATTCTACTGTATTAAAATTTCTTTCACTTGTTAAAACACCTTCTGCATCATGTTGTTTTCCATCAGGAAATATAAAATAGACACTGAAGAAAAAAAGAAAAAAAGGTAGGCCTTAATATGAAAAATAACATATTTGCAAGAAACTGAAAAAAAAAAAACCCTCATATTTATCATGGTATCTAGTGTGTATTTTTTTTTAATTCTCAACTTTTTTTTTAACAAACTGACAACTTAGTAAAGGTACTCAAAAATAAAACCTATTTTAAAATCAGTAAAGCTTAGAAAACAAGGAATGTTTGATTTTCTTTAGCAGAAAGTTAATAAGCCACTACAAGTAAATATATACTAGAGGCCCGATGCACAAAAATTTGTGCACTCGGGGGGGGGGGGGGGCCCCCACCCCAGCCTGTGCCCCCTCCCAA
>NW_005371523.1:142713-145054 GCF_000412655.1 Myotis brandtii
CTGGCTGCCGGCTGCCATCTTGGCTGACAGTTAATTTGCATATACTCACTGATTAGCCAATGAAAAGGGTAGCGGTCGTACGCCAATTACCATGTTTCTCTTTTATTAGTGTAGATATATATATTTCATCAAAGTGCTTGAGATTATATTATACTGTCATGTGACACATAACATTTCAGTAAAAGATGGACCACATATATGACAGTGGTCACATAATATTATAATGAAGCTAAAATTTTTCTATTACCTAGGGACTTCATAAACATTGGAACATCATAACACAACACATTACTCACATGTTTGTTGTAATGGTGGTGTAAACAAACCTACAGCACTGCTCTTCATATATAAGTAACATATACAATTATATATTAATAGTGGTAGGCTATACCATCTGGGTTTAAGTACACTTTGTGATATTCATACAATAGTAAAATCACCTAATGACGCATTTCTCAGAATGTATCCCTGGCGTTAAGTGGAGCATCATTGCATAGAATTATTTTCTATTTTATTAAAATAGGAAGCAGATATTGGCAATGCAATCAAACATTATTAATTTTGTATTTGGCATTTTTAAAAATTGTTGACAGTATTACAGATGTCCCCCATTTCCCCCCTTTGCCTCCATCCACCCAGCCTCCGTCCCACTCCAGCCCTTCACCACACTATTGTTTGTCCATGGACTATGCATGTATGCATATAAGTTCTTTGGTTAATCTCTTCCAGATCATACATTCACTATAATTACTTATAGCTTTACATATGGGATTCTGATTTGAAAATTTGTATTTTTACTGGAAAAACTGTTCCATGTTGGAGAACAATTTAAACAAAGCAATGTTTTAAGAAATCAGCTTGCATCTAAATCTGGACCTTATCTCAACTAACTCATATTAACGTAAAGCAATATTGAAGAGGAATATTATTTAACACATTTAGTTGTATGGAAGATAATGAAAGAAAAATTAAAAATAAGAAGTCCCATACAAGCCATTGTTACTCATTTATTTCATAACCTGTCATGTTCCGTGAACTATAGATTCTGAAAAGCATCACTGATTTACAAATAGTAAAGTATTAAAAATCAAAACAGCCTGGCTGGCATGGCTTAGTGGTTGAGCGTCGACCTATGAATCAGGAGGTCAAGGTTCTATTCCCAGGAAGGGCACATGCCCAGGTTGCTGGCTCCATCCTTGTTGTGGGGCATGCAGGAGGCAGCTATCAATGATTCTCTCTCAGCAATGATTCTCTCTCATCATTGATGTTTCTATCTCTCCCTCTTCCTTTCTCTCTGAAATAAATAAAAATATATTTTAAAAAACAAAAATTTTGTCAACGTAAAAACAGTGAATATAGAGAAGTAATAAGTCTGTGACTTGAAAAGTCTAAAACAACTTGTTTACATATTTATAGAGATATCATCAACATATATATAACATGTAAATATAAGATGTACAAAGTGTTGACACACATATATTGTAAATGCTTATAGTAGCATTAGTTAATATCACCATCATATCACATAATCACCATTTTTTTGGTGATGAGGACATTTAAGATCTACTCTTAGCAACTTTCAAGTATGTATTTCAGTACTATTAACTACAATTACCATGTTATATGTTAGATCCCTAGAGCTTACATCTTAAAAATGGAAGTTTGTACTTTTTCACCAACACCTCCCACTACCCAGCACCTGCCAACCATCATTCTATGCTCTGTTTATTTGAGTTTGGCTTTTAATATTCCATATATAAGTAATAACCTACAGTGTCAGTCTCTGTCAGACTTATTTCAGTTGGCATAATACTCTCAAGTTACATCCACATTGCTGCAAATGGCAGGATTTCCTTCTTTCTCATGGCTGAATATCCCACATCTTCTTTCTTCATTCATCTTTGGACAGACAGACACTTAGATGGTTTTCAAAACTTGGGTATTTATTTTATTTTTTAATTAAATTTAGTGGGGTGACATTGGTTACTAAGATTATATAGGTTTCAAATGTACGTTTCTATTATACATGGGCTATCCTATATAATAAAAGAGAAACATGCAAATTAATCGTCCCTCTGCTACACTCAAGCCACGCTCATAAGCCACGCCCACCAGCCAATCAGGAGTGAGTATGCAAATTAACCCAAATAAGATGGCAGTGGCCACAGAGCTGGAGCGAACAGGAGGCTTGGGTTGCCCCCGGCGATGGAGTAAGTCCAGCTTCCCGCCTGCCCTAGCCTGCCCTCGGCTCCGCTCAAGACTACAAAGTTTCAATTATAGAAGATAAATAAATCCCAGAAAAAAAAAGAAAGAAAAAAAGGAGAGGCTGGGAGCTTGGGTC
>NW_005371523.1:145646-149801 GCF_000412655.1 Myotis brandtii
GCTGAGGGACCCCCCCCCCCGAGTGCACAAATTTTTCTGCACCAACCAGGCCTCTTTTAATAATAATGCAATGAATCTGAAAGTGCAGATTTCTCTTCAAGATCCTGATTTAATTTCTGTTGTATACATACCAGACGTGGGATTTTTTGGTGAATCATAAGTTAGTTCTATTTGTAGGTTTTGAGGAACCTCCATACTATTTTTCATAACAGCTGTACTGATTTGCATCCCCACCTACAGTGAGCAAGGATTCTTTTTTCTTTACATTCTCATCAACATTTGTTATCTCATCCTGAAGTATGTGTGGTGATATATCATTGTGGTTTTGATTTGCATCTCCCTAATGATTAATGGTGTAGAACACCTTATCCTGTACCTGTTGGCCATTATACTTTGGAAAAATGTCTATCCAATTCCTATAACCATTTTTAGATAAGATTGTTATTTTATTTTGGTATTGAGATATATAAGTGTTTTATACATTTTGTATATTAATTCTTGTGTTAAATGGTTTTATTGATTTTAGAGACAGAGAAAGGCAGAGGGAGAGAGAGAGAAACATCTATGAGAAAGAAAACCTCCATCAGCTGCCTCCTGCACACCCCCTACTGTGGATCCAGCCTGCAAATCAGGTATGTGCCCTGACAGGGAATTGAGTCTGCTGCTTTTTGGTTCATGGGACAATGCTCAACCAACTGAGCAACACTGGCCAGGACTGGATATTAATTCTTTATCAAATGTAAGATTTGTACATTCTACTATTTTTAGGTTGCTTTTTGATTTTGTTAATTGTTTCTTTTGCTGTGCAGGAACTTTTTACATTGATGTAATCCAACTTATTTATTTTTGCTTTTGTTGTTTGTACTTTTGGTATTATATCCAAAAAACAAAACAAAACAAAACAAAACAAACAAACAAAAAACAAACAAAAAACCTTGCCAAGACCAATGACAAGGGGCTTTTTCCTGTGTTTTCTTTGAGAGGTTTTGTACTTTCAAGTCTTATATTTAAGTCTTTAATAAACTTTGAGTTAATTTTTATGAATGGTATAAGTATGAAAAGATTCCAATTTTATTCTTTTGCATGCAATTATATAGTTTTCCCAGCACCATTTATTGAAGAGACTATAATTTTCCCATTGAGAATTCTTGGTGCCCTTGTCAAATATTAGTTGACCATATATGCAAGGTTTTATATCAGGCTCTTAATTCTCTACATGTCTATTTTTATGCCAATACATACTATTTTAATTATTATAGCTTTGTATTAAATGACTTTAAAAATAAACATAGATCTTAGCTATCCTATATAATAAAAGCTTAATATAAAATTTGTTCGACTGGAAGTTTGACCAGAGTGTGACCGCTCACTATGATGTGCGCTGACACCAAGGGGTGGTGCAGAACATGGCGGGCATCTGGGATGCTGCACTGGCAGTGGGCGGCAGTGGAGGCACTGCTGGTCCCAATTGGCCCTGACAAGAGTGGGACCACTGCGGGACAGTGGAGCAGGTGAGCGGGCAGCACCAGGCCAAGGTGGGTGCAAGTGGTGGCCCGATCACCCAGCTGATCGCCCCGCAGATGGTGACCAGCAGCAGAGTTGGGGTCAGGGCCACTGCCTGGCTCCCAGGCTCTGAGGGAGTAGGACAGGGGGATCCTGCCCTGATCTATCGCCCTGCAGGCAGGATGGTGGAGCAGGTGAGGGGACGCATCAGGCCACAGCAGGGTGCCAGGCGGGGCTGCAGGGATGTGAGGCTGGGGCGGTGAGCTGGGGCCCGATCCCCGCAGGCCACCCCGAGGAACCCCACCCAGTGAATTCATGCACTGGGCCTCTAGTTGTAAATAATTTTGCTATGAACATAGGGGTGTATATATTCTTTCTGATTGGCGTTTCTGGATTTTTAGGCTATATTCCTAGAAATAGGATCAATGGGTCAAATGGAGTTCCATTTTTTTTTTTTGAGGAAACTCCATACTATTTTCCATAGTGGCTGCTATAGTTCGCATTCCCACCAGCAGTGTACTAGGGTTCCCTTTTCTCCACTTCCTCACCAGCACTTGTTGTTTGTTGATTTATTGATGGTAGCCATTCTGGCAGTTGTGAGGTGCCACTTCATTGTCATTTTAATTTGCATTTCTCTGATGATTAGTGATGTTTAGCATTTTTCATATGTCTCTTGGCCTTTTGTATGTCTTCTTTGGACAAGTATCTCTTTAGGTCCTCTTCTCATTTTTTATTGGATTGTCTTTCTTCCATTTGTTGAGTTGTATGTGTACTTTATATAATTTGGATATTAACCCCTTATCAGATGTATGATTGGCAAATATATTCTCCTATACAGTGTGCTCCCTTTACATTTTGATGCTGTTTTCTTTTGTTGTGCAGAAGCTTTTTATTTTGATGCAGTCACATTTATTTATTTTTTCCTTTGTTTCTCTTGCAGTAGGCATTGTATCAGTGAAAATTTTGCTACATGAGATGTCTGATATTTTGCTGTTTATGGTTTCTTCATAAGTTTTTTTTGTTAGTTTGTTTGCTTTTTTGCATGTAGCTGTCCAATTATCTCAACACCATTTATTGAGGAGACTGTCTTGACTCCATTGTATGCTCTTGCCTGTTTTACGGAAGATTAATTGAGCATAATGGTTTGGGTCAATTTCTGGGTTCTCTTTTTTTTACATTAATCTGTATGCCTGTTCATATGCCAGTACCATGCTGTTTTTATTATAGTGGCTTTGTAGTATAACTTGATGTTCAGTACTGTGATCCCTCCAACTTTGTTCTTCTTTCTCAAGATTAATTCCACTATTTGGGGTCTTTTTTTGTTCCAAACAAATTTTTGGAGTGTTTGTTCAAGATCTGTGAAATATGCCATTGGTATTTTAATATGGATTGCATTGAATATATAGATTGTTTTAGTAGTATGGACATTTTAATGATGTTAATTCTACCCATCCATAAACATGGTATATTCTTCCAGTTGTTTATATATCCCTCTCTTTGTTGCAATGTCCTATAGTTTTCTGAGTACAGGTCTTTTACCTCCTTGGTTAAGTTTATTCCTAAATATCTTAATTTTTTTGTTGCAGTGGTAAATGAGATTGTTTTTTTTTTTACAGTTTCACTTTCTGAGAGTCATTATTGGTGTATAAAAATTCCATCTATTTATGGGTGTTAATTTTGTATCCTGCTACATTTCCAAATTAATATATTAAAACTAGATCTGGAAAAAGCCCAAATGTCCATCAGTAGATGATTGGATTAAAAAACTGGTACATTTCCACAATCGAATGCTATGCACCTGTAAAAAAGAAGGATCTCTTAACCTTTGAGGCAGCGTGGGGGGACCTGGAGATTATTATGCTAAGAAAAATAAGCCAGTCAGAGAAAATCAAGTGTCACATTGCCGGGGTCTTTCTCAGCATCTAGAAGGGTTCAGGAATCTGGAGAAGGGCTGTGTGTAAATTAATAAAGAGACTAAAAATATAAATTTGGAATACATGGGGGAGCCAGAGGAGACCTAGCTATAGCAACCAAGTTCTCCCTGAATCTCCAGACCCAGGGCTCTTTATTAACACAAATTGCCCTAAAGCAAAGCAGATAGACATATCAAAGGGTAAGGTTTGGTACACAGTAGGCACTGTCAGGTTTGGGGGAACTGCCCTCAGCTGTTCAGCAACAGGTGATAACATGTAGATTTTCAGGTTTGGGGAAATGCTTTTAGCTATTTCAGCAGCAGGTAATATGATTCAGCCCTGCTGAAGCTTTAAGGTTCACCAACCTTTTGATGAACTTTTTGCATTTATGACCTGCTGGAATTAGCTTCCAACACACATGAGCTCACTTATAAACTGATGAACAAAATAGATCCAGAGACATAGAAACATGTAACAGACTGATGAATCTTAGAGGGAAGGGGGGAGAAGTGGGATAGAAAGATATTAACCAATGAACTTATATGCATATATTAATCTATATATATAAACAGGGAATATGCTAATTAGCTGAGCATCACAACCACTCAGGAGGAGGCTGCATCACAACTGCTCAGGAGGAGCTGCGCATGCAGATGGGCAGGAGGGGACTTCCTGCCGCCCCCCCCCCAGCGGAGGAGGGGAGGCTGGGGCTTGGGGTGGGTGGGAGCGGAGATACAAC
>NW_005371523.1:149917-152258 GCF_000412655.1 Myotis brandtii
AATCGTGCCCTGGGCCTCTAGGATATTCATAACCCATGGACACAAACAATAGTGTGGTAGACTTGGGGGTGCAGGGTGGAGGAGGTTCCAGGGAGGAGGAAAGGGACATATGTAATACTTTGAACAATAAAGATAAATTATAATAAAAAAATAAACATAGAAAAATAAATTCATGCCTTGGCCAGTTTTGCTCAGTGGATAGAGTGTCGGTCTGCAGACTGAAGGGTCCCAGGTTCAATTCTGGTCAAGGGCATGTACCTTGGTTGCAGGCACATCCCCAGTAGGGGGTGTGCAGGAGGCAGGTGATTGATGTTTCTCTCTCATCAATGTTTCTAACTCTCTATCTCTCTCCCTTCCTCTCTGTAAAAAGTCAATAAAATAAATTTAAAAAAAAAAGAAAAATAAAGAAAAATAAATTCAGGCACTCCAGTAAGTCATTTATATTATAGATCTGCTATATAACATGAGCTAATATATTATTTAATATCTCCATATAGATCTAAAATTATAAATAATAAAACTTCATTTGAAATTATTAAAATATTTCCAAGTGTAAATATGAATTTTTAAAAATATTTTTGAAAGAGGTTGATTATTTCATAACCAATGACTGTATGGAACTATTATTAATTAATAAAGCATTCTTACTTTTGAAATCAACAAAATATTTTAAATTATCAGAAATGCTTTCTAATACAATCAGGTACTTTAAATAGTATGATAAAATGATGAAACGATCAATAACTTAAGACATTTTTAATTAAAATAATCAAATTCTGTGTTTCAGTTTCTATTTCTAACAACATGTATACAAACTTATTACATTTATTCTTGTAAGCACATTTTTTTCATAATGCATTAAACAAGGATACATTTTCTTATGCATGATTTACTAGTGTGATTGTATTTCAACTAATCCGTGTATTTCGAGGAATTAAACTACTTTTAACTAAATGTAGGGATCACTGTGGATTTGTTGCCACATTCACCATAGTAAACAATAAGACAAGTAGATTGGATTTTAATAAGTTAACACCTTGTTCAGAGAGGTTTACAGTTTTGAGATTTTGTGTTTGCCAAATGTACATAGTTCCCTCCTCCCCCTCTCTAACACAACTTCATTCTTCCAATAATTTATATTTTCTGTGTAAAATTGCAAAGAGTTTTGAAATAAAAAGAATGTCTGGTGAATAATGCACTTTTCACATTTTTAAAAAAATACATTTTATTGATTCTTTACAGAGAGGAAGGGAGAGGGATAGAGAGTTAGAAACATCGATCAGCTGCCTTCTGCACACCCCCTACTGGGGATGTGCCCGCAACCAAGGTACATGCCCTTGACCGGAATCGAACCTGGGACCCTTCTGTCCGCAGGCCAACGCTCTATCCACTGAGCCAAACCGGTTAGGGAACACTTTTCACATTTTTAGGACATACTTACTTATGAAATGATCAATGATTCTTAAGAAAATCTTGACAGAATGTAAGCTTATCGGCCTTTTTATGATAAAGTGGTGTCAATTCACCTCTACATAATTCTAAGACACTGCTACAGACCAAAGATAAAATATTCTTGCAGCAGTAACAAATTCATTTGTGTTGTCATTACAACTATATAACTTTTATGTGATTAAATATCTCCATCTATACTAATAAAAGGGTAATATGCTAATTAGACCGGGATACCTTCTGGTAGACCTTTCATATGTCCTTCTGGACAAAGCCATGGTTGTGGGGCAGAGGCAGAGGTAGTTAGGGGCGATCAGGCCAGGAAGGGAGGGCAGTTGGGGGTGATCAGGATGACAGGGAGGGGGGCAACTGGGGACAAGCAGGCTGGCAGTGGGGGCCAGTTGGGGGCAAGCAGGCCGACAAGGGGGGGCAGTTGAGGGCGAGAAGGCTGGTGAGGCGGGGGGCATTTGGGGGCAAGCAGGCCAGCAGGCAGAGTTGTTAGGGGCAATCAGGCAGGTAGGCAGGTGATTGGTTAGGAGCCAGCAGTCCCGAATTGTTAAGGGGATGTCCAACTGCCTATGGGATCGGGCCTAAACTGGCAGTCGGACATCCCCGAGGTCCCAGATTAGAGAAGGTGCAGGCTAGGCTGAGGAACACCCCCACTAGTGCATGAATTTCATGCACTGGGCCTCTAGTATATACATATACTATATATATCCTATATAATGAAAGCCCAATATGTAAATAGACCAAATGGCAGAACCACGGGTGGAATGACCGGTTGCTATGACATGCACTGACCACCAGGGCTCAGGCGCTCAATGCAAGAGCTGCCCCCAGGCCCCAGGCCAGGCAAGCCAAGTGCCAGCAAGGGGGGGGGGGGCTCCCCCCC
>NW_005371523.1:152481-153671 GCF_000412655.1 Myotis brandtii
ACAGTAATATCAACATTAAAATTTAAAAATAATAAATAAACAAATAAATAAATACATAAATATCTACACTAATAAAAGACAAAGATGATAACTGACCGCACCTCCACTACACCCAAGCCACGCCCACCATCCAATCAGAGCCACTATATGCAAATTAACCCAACAAAGATGGCGGCCGGCAGCCACGGAACTGGAGCAAGCAGGATGCTTGGTTGCCTGGGCAATGGAGGAAGCCAAGATTCCCGCCTGCTCTGGCCAGCTGTGGCCTCTGCAAAAGGCAACAAAGTTTTAATTATAGAAGCTAAATAAATCCCAAATACCTGCTTCCAGCCAGCCTCCACTGGGAGCTTGGGTGGCTGGGGGCCTTGGCCAGCCTGCAAACAGCCATCAGCCCCTCACCCAGGCTGGCCAGGCATCCCAGCAGGGACCCCTACCTTGAAGGGGCTGTGGCCAGCTTGCAAACAGCTCTCACCCAGGATGGCCACTCCCTCATGTGGTGAGGGTCCCTGCTGGGGAGCTTGGCCAACCTGGAAACAGCCATCAGCCCCTCAGCCAGGTTGGCCAGGCACCCCAGCGGGGACCCCTAACCTGAAGGGGCTGTGGCCAGCCTGCAAACAGCCATCAGCCCCTCACCCAGGCTGGCCAGGCATCCCAGCAGGGACCCCTACCTTGAAGGGGCTGTGGCCAGCTTGCAAACAGCCATCAGGCCCTCACCCGTGCTGGCCAGGCACCCCAGTGGGGGCCCCCACCCTGAAGGGGCTGTGGCAAGAGTGCAAACAGCCATCAGGCCCTCACCCAGGCTGACCACACACTCATGGGGTAAGGGTACCCTCTGGGGGGCCTGGTCAGCCTGCAAACAGCCATCAGCGCCTTACCCAGGCTGGCCAGGCCCCCCAGCAGGGACCACCACCCTTAAGGGGCTGTGGCCAGCCTGCAAACAGCCATCAGCCACTTACCCAGGCTGGCCAGGCACCCCAGCAGGACCCCCATCCTGATCCTGGACAACCTTCAGGGCAAACCAGCTGGCCCCAACCCATGCACCAGGCGTCTATCCTATATAGTAAAAGGGTAATATGCAAACTGACCCTAACAGCAGAAAGACTGGGAATGACTGGTCACTATGACACACACTGACCACCAGGGGGAAGACGCTCAATGCAGGAGCTGCCCTCTGGTGGTCAGTGCGCTCC
>NW_005371523.1:154287-161309 GCF_000412655.1 Myotis brandtii
GCGAGCCACATGCGGCTCTTTGGCCCCTTGAGTGTGGCTCTTCCACAAAATACCACAAAATACCATGTGTGGGCGCGCACATACAGTGCAATTGAAACTTTGTGGCCAATGCGCAGAAGTTGGTATTTTGTGGAAGAGCCACACTCAAGGGGCCAAAGAGCCGCATGTGGCTCGTGAGCTGCAGTTTGCAGACCACTGGCCTATACACTTAAGTTGTTCCTTAAACAGTTTTTAATTTATGCTTGATGAGTTAAAGTTGTGCCAATCCATTTCAAGTGTCTTAGTGTCTTATTTAATAAATAAGATGTTTTACTAAACTTAAATGATGATAGTAAGAGGCATGTGGAAGTGGGATATGTATTTGTCTGTTCATCTTTCAAAATATCATCTGAACCAGTAGAAGTCAAAGAAAGATGCCCATAATATCATGTAATTAATTTGATTGGTCTTTATAACCACAAGTATTTGTTTCCAAAGCCATAATCATTTCTTATTTTTAAAACATAGTAATTAGTTTTTCCACATTTATCTGTTACAAAAAGAAATAGAAAAACAATTCTTTGAAATTCTATGTCAAAGGGGAAAAAAAGATAGGTATTTTTTTTTATAGAAAATAGCACAGGTTTATCCTCCAAGAAGATTTTCTACTATATGCTTCTATAAACATTAACAGACTACAGTTTGTGAACTGGACTTTTGTCTATTCAAATAGCTTATGCAAAAACCAGTGTAATTATCCTGTATTTAAATAGCAGAATGTTACTTATACAAAACATGCTTTTTTAAGCACTGGTTCCTTTTCCCATTCATATTTATATGAATGTGGTTTTTCTTGGGGTGTAACAATCATTTGTTTAAAAATGTGAGCATGGAAATGTGTTTAGTCTCACATTGTGTAATATTATTTTTTTCCAATCAAATTCGTATGAATCAGCAGATTGCAACTAATGTTCACTGATTATTATATTATACAAAGCTAATTTTCAAAAATGTGATCAATAGGTCACAGTATGTATATTTAACATGTTGATCTGCATTATTAAAGGGCACACCAATAAAGATGAGGCACTAAATACTCCCATCAAATATATGTAAGTACAATACCCTCAGTGATGCTGGTTAAAATTACAGTGGTACCTCAGTTCTAGAACTAAATTCTTTTTGGAATGCTGTTTGAGAAGCAATTTGTTCAAAAACTGAATAATTTTTTCCCATTAGAAATAATGTAAATTGAATCAATTTATTCAGGAACCCCAAATGATTCCCTGTTTTAATCTGCCTTATATACAGTACATGTTTAATGTACTGATTAACCTATAAAAACACTTATTTTCTTAAATTTATCAAACCACCCTGAACTAGCCTTAAACCAATCACTTTCAGCACTCATTCCAGCAGTGTTTTTCTGGAGGTCAGAATGCAGCATCTTTACTTTTCCACTTACCATTGCCTTCAAAATTCTGTCACTGGCTAACTTTTTTTCTTTTATCCAAATCAAGGACAGTTTTTCTACCTCTTCAATTGCCTGTGGTCATTGTTTTTGTTTGTTTGTTTTTTGGTTGTTTTTTTTTACACCAGTGGCAACATTAGAATTTTTCATGGCCGTTTTATGTTTTAATTGTGCTGATCATCCATTTCAACAACAACAAAAGCAAAAAAAAAGCAACCCGAAAAACAAAAACAACCACACACACACACACACACACACACACACACACACGCGCGCACAGGCAGAGAGAGAGAGAGAAATATTCACAGCACAAAACAATTTCCTGAGATTTAGCAGTAAACTGACTTGAATTATCTCCTTTGTTTGTGGTCTGAGAGTTACTTTTTGTCATACTGATGTATAAGTATGAAAGGTTTATCAGGTCAAGAACAGAAGTTTTGTTCAACAACTGAGACATTTTTTCCATGAACAACTAGGTGGAGAACCTAATTGTTTGAGATGGGAAACACTGCAGAACTGAGGTTTGACTGTAATTTATAAAATGGTTGGTCTGCCTAATAATAAAAAATGCATCATGCCATTTGAAATTGCAGTCTTTCATCACTAGTGAGAATATGGATCTTGTCATGTATTTATTGGCCATTTGCATTTCCTCCACCCTGAATTGTCCTTGTATATTTCTGCTAATTTTTCTTTAGGCTATATGCTTTTTCTTTCTTACATTGTAGGTGATCTCTGCATAAGGCTTGACTCTTTGTTACATAACTTGTGGGAGTTTTCTCCCATTAAATGAATCAACATTTGACATTTTAAAAACTTTTATTTTAAAACAATTTTAGACATAGAAAATGTTCAAAAATTGTACAGAGAATTTCCCCACACCCATAACCTAGTTTCTTTTACTGTTAACATTTTATATAATAATTGTGCAGTTACAGAAAACCAGAAAATTAACATTCAAACAAATCTATGAATCTTATTTAAATTCCACTCTTTTCCACGTGAATATCATTTTTCTGTTCTAAAAGACAATCCATTAACTCACATTGCATTAATAATCATGTCTCCTTAATCTCTGTTGTGACAGTTAGTCTTTTATTGTCTTTCATGACCTTGACATATTTGAATGATACTGGTCAGATTTTGTTTTGTAAAAATTTCCTCAGTTAAGGTTTGTTCTATATTTACTTATGATTAGATTGAAGTTATGCAGTTTTTGCAAGAATGCTACAGAAGGAATGTACCCTTCTTAGTTAATCTTATCTGGGGACTAGAGGCCCGTTGCACAAATCCATGCACATCAAAAGGAAATTAATTAGAAGAAATATTTTAATATTGCTATTTGCCCTTTCTCTGTAATAGAAGTGTCAACCAAATTCACAATCGACAATGACAGATCGAAACACATGCATGCGATTGGCACCAGCAAGAGCTTTATATGTATCTTGCATGTGTGAGTCAACTTAGCCTTTTATAGATATAAAATAAACTTGCTTAATTAAACCTGCTTTCTGATGTAGCTAAACTTTTTCCAGTCCAGTGAAGCACCCCCAACTTCTCTTTCAGGTAATTGTCAGCAACACAGCAGTAAATATCAACATGAAGCAGATTATTATTGTAGATCACACAGGGAGAACAAAGGGTAAAATGTTAAACTGCAGCAGTGTTTGACATATTCTGGGCAGTGAGAAAACCTGAAATCATTTTCAAGGTCCACCATTTCTTACTTCTTTTCAGTCGGGTCAAGTTTCTATGCTTTCTAAATCTCCATTTTCTGGCTAATGAAAAGAAAAAAGGATTCCACCAAGTCTCCTATCTACCTACTCCAGGACTTCTGTGAGGATCAAATGAGATGAGGCATGGGAAAATGCTTCACAGACATTTGGTTAAAGTGTAAAATGTTTTCACCTGGCTATAAAGCAAGTCATGTTCCTGGGCTGAAGAAACTGTAAGGATGTTAGTTGTCGCTAGGTCGAGGAAGCTGGGCGTTGCTACGTGACATCATTACCCGGCGCCCACAGCAACCATAGGACTGGGCTGGACTGTGAGCCACATTTTGCACCATGGGGTCTTGGCAGTGTTGGCTCGATTTGGTGGCCTGTTGCTCCAGGATGGTGGTGGGGCCTGTGTCCCACTTGGGGGGAAGACGAGTGTTGCTTTGTGTGTGCCAGGTCCATGGTGCCATTTCTCTGTGTGCATCACTGCAGCTCCTGCATTGAGTGTCTGTCCCCTGGTGGTCAGTGCACATCATCGCGACCGGTCAGACATCAGACACTTAGCATATTAGCCTTTTATATATATAGATACTTGATGTTAATATACCTTATTACTGCTCATATTCACTTTAATTATTTAGTAAAGGAAGTAGCTGCCAGGTTTTTCTGCACTTAAGTCATCTATCTGTATTCTATAGTGCAGGGAGCTAACAGAGTATAGACAGTCCTTGGGTTATGTCAGACTCGACATATGTTGTTTCATGGTTATGTCGCCATCTATTTATTTATAAAAAAAAAGTTTCGTCATTTCAATGTATATACATATGTGTTTTATATTTTTTATTATTTATTTACCACAAGTAAAGGTCAGGAATTTTTATGTTTTTTTTAATTTTTTTTTTTTTTTTACTGTTTCACTTCATTACTACTGTGTACGTGCTCCATGTGAGTGATGTAGGTGCTTATGTAGGTAGATTCTGGATTATGGCAAAAAAATCGCATTATATCACACCATAGGAACAAATTTCCAACGTAACCTGAGGACCTACTGCAGGGGTCCTCAAACTTTTTAAACAGGGGGCCAGTTCACTGTCCCTCAGACCGTTGGAGGGCTGGACTATAGTTTTAAAAAAAAACTATGAACAAATTCCTATGCACACTGCACATATCTTATTTTGAAGTAAAAAAACAAAACGTGAACAAATACAATATTTGTATTTGCATGTGGCCCGTGGGCCGTAGTTTGAGGACCCCTGACCTACTGTATGGAAATATCTCATTTCTGTTATATTTTCTCTTAGTATCTATTTTAGTATCTATTTATGATTTTCGCATGGAACAATTATTACTTAGGTGTTAGTTGTTTTCTTCTTTACTCTGTCCAATATGATTATGCTATTCATTTTAATATATTTGTTATTTTTATATTCCATTTTCATTGCTCCACTAATAGGGTAGATTTCTGTTATTAATATTTTGGGAATGTGCAAATCATGACCTTGATTTTAATAATTAGAGCTATGAAAATTATATACTGAGAGTAATGTCATCACCTCTTCATCCTTATTAATCTATTCCCATTTATTTATATTTTCCTCTATTTCTGAATCTCATTCCCTTCTGCTTAAACTTTTCTGGATGGCTTTTTAAACCTTAGAAAAATAATGTACTTTTTATATTTCATACCCCTATCATTTCTACATCAAGGAAAGCATAGTGCAGATTCTTTTCATTATTTTTCTTTTTTTAAAATAATACTAGAGGCCCGGTGCACAAAATTTGTGCATGGGGGGTGTCCCTCAGCCCAGCCTGCACCCTCTCCAATCTGGGACCCCTTGGGCCTAAACCGGCAGTTGGACATCCCTCTCACAATCTGGGACTTCTGGCTCTTAACCACTCACTTGCCTGCCTGCCTGATGGCCCCTAACTGCTTCTGCCTGCCAGCCTGATTGCCCCCTAACTGCTCCCCTGCCAGCCTGATTGATGCCTAACTGCTCCCCTGCTGGCTCGATTGCCCCCAACTGCCCTCCCCTGCTGGCCCGATCTCCCCCAACAGCCCTCCCCTGCAGGCCTGGTTGCCCCAAACTGCCCTCTCCTGCCAGCCTGATGACTCCCAACTGCCCTCCCTGCCGGCCAATGGTCCCCAACTGCCCTCCCCTGCTGGCCAATGCCCCCCAACTTCCCTCCCCTACAGGCCTGGTCTCCCTCAACTGCCCTCCCCTGCTTGCCATCTTGTGGTAGCCATCTTGTGATGGCCATCTTGTGACGATGTGGGGGCGGACATCTTGTGACAACATGGGGGCGGCCATCTTGTGATGAGGTGAGGGCCTCACGCGAGGGTGCTAGGGCCACATAGGCTTTTATTAGTATATATACCCTAGAAATCAGTTGATATCACTCAATTTGTTTATTTTTAAATAATTATAGAGACACAGGAAGGTTCAAAGACATGTATGGAGAGTTTACATTTACGTATCACCCAGTCTATGCCAATGTTAACAGCATATATAATTATAATTTAATATCAAAACCAGGAAACTCACATTGGTACAATTCATAGAGTTTATGAAGATTTTACCATGTTTACATGCATTCATTGGTGTGCATGTGTAAAATTATATGTATGCGTACCTTCATTTAGCAAGCACCATAATCATACTTAAAAATTACATCATCACAAGATTCCCTTGGACTTCCTTTATTTCCACACTAGGGTCCCAGTGCACAAATTTGTGCACCTTGAAAGGAACTGTGGGCCACGAGGCTGTGGTAGGCACAGGGGTGGGTCTCGGCCCATCCTTTGTGCCCCTGCCTGGCCCCTCCAGCTGTGGCCCCTGGTCGCCTCTCTGCTGGCAGCCCCGCTCCCACCACTGCCGCCACTCCAGCACAGAGCAATTGGGGCAGGAACCATCAGCAGGTGCGAGCAGCGGCTGCTGCCCCAATCACCCTTCAGGAGCAGGGGGAGCTGGAGAAGCCCTCAGGGGCAATCATGGCCAGCAGCTGCTGCTTGCACCCACTGATGGTGCTAAGCGACCAGGGCTGGCACCGGGAGCTGGCAGCAGGTGTATACACTGGACAGGACCACACTGTGGGGGAGCAAAGAATTTTCAGTAACCACCAGAGGCTCGCCCAGATGACAATGACAGGTGCCCTGCCTTGCTCGGGTGCCCCCGCTCACCTGCTCCACCATCCCACCGCAGCCAATGCCTGCCGTGTTCCACACTCTGCTGCCTGCTTCCAACACCCACCATGTTCCATGTGTGCCCCCTGGTGGTTAGCACACATCATAGAGACTGGTTGTTTGGTTGTTCCACCATTCGATCTATTTGCATATTAGGGTTATATATATATATTTATTTATTCACCCCCTACCCCATGGCAACCAGAAATTCACCATTTATATAATATGATGGATTGTTTTTTCATATATTGGATTTTTGCTGTAATTTTATTGAGGGTATTTGCAGAGACGTTCATGAGATATACTGATCTATACTTTTCATTTTTAAAAATATATTTTTCATTGTTTTCAGAGAAGAAGGAAGAGGGGCAGAGAGATAGATACACGAATGATGAGTGGGAATCATTGATGTGTTGCCTCCTGCACAGCCCCTACTGGAGATCAAGCCCAAAGCCTGTCACATGCATTGACCTCCTGTTTCATAGGTTGATACTCAAATACTGAGTAACATCATCTGGGCCCGTTCTTTCTTTCTTTCTTTCTTCCTTTCTTTCTTTCTTTCTTTCTTTCTTTCTTTCTTTCTTTCTTTCTTTCTTTCTTTCTTTCTTTCTTTCTTCCTTCCTTCCTTCCTTCCTTCCTTCCTTCCTTCCTTCCTTCCTTCCTTCCTTCCTTTCTT
>NW_005371523.1:161399-163417 GCF_000412655.1 Myotis brandtii
CTTCCTTTCTTTCTTTCTTTCTTTCTTTCTTTCTTTCTTTCTTTCTTTCTTTCTTTCTTTCTTGATGCTGTCTTTGTCTTACTTTGCTCTCTGTAATTCTGGACTCATGAGAAGAGTTGAGGAAAAGTGCTCTTTCCACTTTTATCTTCATGAAAAGATAGTATAAAATTAATTACTTCTTTCTTTTTTTAATGTTTAGTAAAATTATGTAGTAAAACCATTTGGGCCTGGAACTTTATTTGAGAGCTTTTTAATTACAAAAAATATATATATTTATTTAATAGTTCTAGGCTATTGAAGTTATTCATAATAGCTGAATTACTTTACTATGTGGCATTTGAAAAATTGATCCACTTTCTCAAAGTTGTCAAATATGTGCACATGATTTCATTTTTAGTATTCCTTTATTACCCTTTAAATGATTGTAGGATATGATGTGATATAAACTATCACCTTCCTGATACTGGTGATTTGTGTTTTCTCTCTTTTTATCTTTTACTAGAGGCCCGATGCATGACCTGGTGGTCAGTGCATGTCATAGCGAGCGGTTGAGTAGTCTTAGCATATCATTAGCATATTATGCTTTGATTGATTGAACAGTTGACCTGTCATCAGACTACCGGACACTTAGCATATTAGGCTTTTATTATATAGGATAGTCTTTTTAAAAAAACTTTATTATTAAAAGTATTACATATGTCCCCTTTTCTCACCCATTGACCCTTTCAAGCCCACTCCCGCCCCCCACCCTAGGCCTTCACCACCCTATTGTCTGTGGTAGAGGTTTATTGGTTCTATTATTTTTCAGGATATAGCACTCCGTTTCATAAATTTCTCCATTGTTTTCTGGTTTTCAATTTCATTATTATATGCTCTTTTATTTTTTTAAGTATTTTCTTGCTACTGCTAGGTATGAATTTATTTTGCCAATGTTTTTGTAGTTTCCAAAAGTACTTAGATTATTGATGTGATATTGTTCCTCTTTTATAATGTAAGCATGTAATACTATAAATATCCCTCACACATTGGCTATTTCTCACATATTTTTATGTGTTGCATTTTAATTTCATACCATTCTATGTATTTCTATACTCTTTAATATTTACTTTTCGTGACATGAATTATTTAGAAGTGTTTGAAATTTTTCCTGCTGTCTTTTTATGGTATTATTGAATTTTATTCCACTATTGTTTGGGGACGTGCACTGTATTATTTCAATTCTCTTAAAATTGTTAGTTTTTTTTATGACTGAGAATATTTTCTTACTTGCTGTTGTGTGGATTCACCTGTAATTATTAATTTATATTCAGATGGTTGATGGTGACACACCATTCTTTGGTATCTGTTATATGAAGTACTCAGTCTGAAAGATTTATCATTGAGCATGGGATGCTGAAATATCAAACTATAATTTGTTTCTTTTTCCTGTTTTTAATATATTGTGGGGGGCTGTTTCTCTCTTTTCCATGACCCACATGGAAAAGGAAACAGTCCATTTGCTGAGTGGAGGAGCTGGGGATTAAGAAATTAAAGAAAGACCAAGATGCAGAAATAGATTTTAAGCTGGGGCCAGGTGGGCGCCATCCTCTCTGATGGAGAGGCGGCAAAAGCAGCCTGAGCCACACAGCAGGTTTATTTTAAAGGCCTAGATTTACATATCTAGTTCCGCCCCTGCCTGATTAACATGTCCAGCCTTATTGGGGAAGCATGTTCCCAGGGCGTGGCTGCCTATGCTCTGAGTTCAGCTGACAATAATTATAAGAAAATGCCTAGGTGCTTCCCAGGCGGCCCTCTACATCTCCCCCATTTTTGTCTTTTAAGCTACTATAATAAAAGTAAAATTTTAAACATTAATAGTAGGGCTCTAGAATTAAAACAATTGCAAACAATGCAAATGCAAAAACTAAACTACATACATGTTATCATTTTCAAAATTTGAACGTTAAGAACAAAACTGGCTATTAAATAATAACAAAACAATGCCAATGCAAAACAACAATATGAGAAATCAGAACTAT
>NW_005371523.1:165704-166231 GCF_000412655.1 Myotis brandtii
AAGATGGAGGGCGTAGCCCTTACCCTGGGGCAAGATGGAGGGCGTAGCCCTTACCCTGGGGCAAAATGGAGGGCATAGCCCTCGCCCTTTCATTCCCCCCTTTGTCTTGGAACCTCCATCTCAATCATGAGACGGACTGCATTTCTATTCCACTGTTGCTAGAGGCCTGTACTGGGCACACAGAACTATCAACTGAACTATCCCTATATGCTTAATAAATGGTCTGGTGGAAGGGAAAGAAACCATCTCAGCTTTAATAGGATTTTTCTTCTTAAAATTCCTCCATGGCTATCAAAAAGCCAAATTAAGGTTAATTTATCTACTGTCTTCAATGTGGCCTGATGTTTGCATAAACACAACAAGAATGGTAACTGATTACCTTTGCTGGAATCTCATGGTTGAATCTTAATGTGCCCCGTAGGGCCAGGTAGCCAAGCCATCCAGCTGCCATCAGGACTGCCTGCAGTATCTTCTGAGTTAGGTGAATCCATCACCTGTAGCAACTCCACCTGAGCCCACGCTCCAGG
>NW_005371524.1:0-11628 GCF_000412655.1 Myotis brandtii
GATCGTGGCTGGACTCCTTTTATGATTTAACAGATGAACAGATCCTAGGAGTTCCGTAAGCTGACCGCTGCCTGACTCCTTTAAATGCTGTAAAGAAGCGGAGGTCTTCCGGGACTGGCCAGGAAGGAGCGTCTCCAGCCTCCATAGCCAGTCATCTGTGGATCAGAGGCATCTGTGATTGTTCTGTGTGGGTTGGCCCTAGTGTAAGAGCTCCCTATGGGTTCACTCTGTAGCTGGTGGCTTGAGTCATTTGAATGGAGGTAACTGAATGCAGAGCTGTTTATTTTTTAAAAATATATTTTTATTGATTTCAGAGAGGAAGAGAGAGATAGAAACATCAATGATGACAGAGAATCACTGATTGGCTGCCTCCTGCACGCCCACAATGGGGACCGAGCCCGCAACCCGGGCATGTGCCCTGACTGGGAATCGAGACCCTTCAGGCTGCAGGCCAACGCTCTACCCACTGAACCAAACCAGCTAGGGCTCAAATACTTTAATTCTGCTACAATTGATCTATAACCTCCATTTCCACCGTCCTCAGAGTTAACCTTTGAGATTTCTGATATCACCACTGCTTGTGTTACGTAGAGTACAGTGTTTAAGATTTTTTTTATTTCAAGTCCTAATTTCCTCATTTACCATGTGATCTTCTCAGTGTCTGGGTCTCCCCTCCTCCCCCACAGAACGGGGATGATTAGAGCAGAACCAGTGGTTATAAAGATGCAGGGAGCTCAGTCTTGCAAACCCAGGAGAGCCTATCCTACAGGGAAAGCTCAGGAGATGTTAGGAACTGTTTCCACATGAGCTACTACTACCAGTTTTTGAATGAATGGGCTTACATCGTTGGTGTTTAATCACCCCCATTTCCTTTGTTGATGATTTGTAAAAGCAGAGCCACCTGTGCTATTGTTAACTCAGCAATAAAGACGGTGTTTAATAACTTTTTAAAAGCAACCGAGTTATTTGTATTTTGCATAAGTAGGTTAAAGCAGCCACTGTCCACTGTCCCCTTCCCCTATATCATTCTTGTTGTTGTGTATTTTTGTTCTTGTGTTTATACTGAAAGCCCGTGAAAAGGATAAGAGCTAGAATGTAAGCTCCATGAGGGCAGGGACCCGGTCAGGCTGGTCCACCACTGCATCTCCGGTACCAAGTAGGGGCCTTACATACAGACCCTCAATAATACTTATTGAATGACCAGGTAAGTGAAAGAAGGGCACGAATTTTGTCAAAACCATTCCCCTGTGGGGCCGGGGCCTGGGTTTCTACAGGGAGAGAAAGGCGAGTCACTGTGTCCAGTAAAACTGCCCTGAACAGTCCATCGCAGAAGCATGAAGTCTGTCCTCAGACCCAGACGTGTGCCCAGTGACTAGAGCTCTGGCAGAAGGCAGACCAGCACACTTTTCTACGTGAGGACACACGGTGGGAAATGAGAAAACGCCTGTGGTGTGGACGTGGGCGGGGGGGCTGCCGGGGAACGGGGCCAGGCCAGGAGCCGGGACATGCTCACCGGCTCGGGACCACAAGTCAAGGAGCGATCGAAGGTGTAAGATTTCTGTCTCAGAGACTTGTTTGTTTTAAAGCTGTTTGTGTGTTTCTGATATGACTTCCTTGTTGCTCACCCTCAGGTTAACTCGGCTGGTACTAGGAGAAACAAGCAAGAAGCTCCTTTGCGAGGTGTCTGAGTAGGTGGGGGCCGTGGGAGAATGTGAAGGGCAGCCCCCGCCCCACAAGAAGATGCTCTTTCCATGTCGCCTGTGGCCCAGCCTCCCGCGGGGCTGTGCTTGAGCCACGAAGACTCCTCTCCTAGGATTCTGTGACCGGAAAATACCCACGGCAGGAACTTTGCTTCAGGCCATGAGAGAGCACGTCCCAGAAGCATCCTTCCTCTGTCACAACCAGATAATTGTCCAACATACTTCAAACGTAATTTCAGACATTCGGCAACAGTAGCACAAGACTGTGATCCTTGAGCAAAGGCAACGAGGGAGGTGAGGCCAGGTTTCTCACCAACCGCAGCACAGCCAGGGGAGCCCAGAGGCCGGCCACCTCACCACGGAGGAGACAAAGATTGGAGAGAGGGAAGGCCAAGGTGGCTGGGATTTGTTCGGCATTGGATCTGAAAGTAGGGAGCTACACAGAGGAAGTTCCAGAAAGATGCAGAGGTTCCCTTGAGTTGTCGGCTGAACACCAATCTGTGTGGACCCCCTGGGGCTACTAGAGCATCTTCGGAGGAAGCAGCATTACAGAGCTGATGCAGAGCTGAGAGCAGTTCATGTTCCCTGCAGCCGGAGTGGGAGAAGGACCCAGGGAACTGAACAGCCTTCGTAAAAGCTCCGGAGCCTGTTCTGCCTGGGGGTGGGCTGGTGGAGAGGGGTAAACGACAAAGCTCCCATTTGTCAGAACCCCATCTCAGCTCCAGAAAGCTAATGGTGGAGGAGAAGGAGAGGAAAAGAGGGACGAGAGATGGGTATTCTATGAAGGGTTGAAGGGAGAGCTAGTTTAAAAAGATAAAGACGGAGAAACGAAGATGGCGGCATAGGTAAACACTGGAGATTGCTGCCTCGCACAACCACTTCAAAAATACAACTAAAAGACATAATGGACATCATCCAGAACCACAGGAAGGCTGGCTGAGTGGAAATTCTACAACTACAAGGAAAGAGAAAAGCATACTGAGACTCAGAGGAGGTGCGGTGCAGAAGTAAAATACAAAGGTGCGAAGGTGCATGCGGAGAGGGCTGGCGGCTGGGGACACGATTGTCTTTTTCAATCGGGAGGGAGTCTCAGGCTCTGAGCTCCAGTTCCAGGCGAGTTTCTAGGGACCCAGACTCATATGGGAGAAACGGGACTGTCTGGCATCTGTCGGAACTCGAGGGCAGCTTTCTCTCGGAGGCACTCGCAGCGATTGCCGGAGCCTCTGAAGGCAGGACTGAGAGCAGCCATACTGCTCGCTCCACCTGCCCTGTTGATCCCCTGGGACCTGCCCCACCCAAGCCGTGCAAGGAGGCCTTTGCATATGAAAGGCCCGGCCCTTTGTAATCTGAAAATAACTTAACAAACTGCAGCTGCCCCAAGGCCCCAGGGCAACTTGCATTGCTTTACAGCTGGCTTCTGCTGGGTAGCCTCAGGCAGAGGCTAGATTAGCACCTCCTTAGATCCAAGAGCCAGTGTACCCAGTGGTCAGAGTGGGACCATCCAATTACAACTCCTCAGATCCATAAGGGACACACTCAGGGGGCAGACTCAGTGAGCACCAAAGCCCCACTGAAGCAAGTCTTGCCCCAGAAGGGTGTCTTCAGCACAGAAGTTCTCCCACTGCAGACACAGCTGATTCTCACTGCCAATTGGCCTGGAGGTCAATTCCTCCCAGTGACACCTAAAACAATCAAGGCATAACTACAACAAGACTGTGCACAAAGCCCACAAGGGGGTGCACCAAGAGTGTCCACCTCAGGTAACTGGGGAGGCTGAGCCACTGGGCCCTGTAGGACACCTAGCACACAAAACCACTCTACCAACACAGGGAAGCAGACAAAATGCGAAGACAAAGAAACAGGTCACAAATGACAGAAATGGAGGACAGCAAACGACTGGATATAGAGTTCAAAACCACGGTTCTAAGATTTTTCAAGAATTTTATGGAAACCGCCGATAAATGTATTGAGATCCTTAAGAAATCTAGTGAGACCCTCGATGTTGTGATAAAGGACCAACTAGAAATTAAGCATACACGGACTGAAATAAAGAATATTATACAGACTCCCAACAGCAGACCAGAGGATCGCAAGAATCAAGTCAAAGATTTGAAATACGAAGAAGCAAAAAACACCCAACCGGAAAAGCAAAATGAAAAAAGAATCCAAAAATACGAAGATAGTGTAAGGAGCCTCTGGGACAACTTCAAGCGTACCAACATCAGAATTATAGGGGTACCAGAAGAAGAGAGAGGGCAAGATATTGAAAACCTATTTGAAGAAATAATGACAGAAAACTTCCCCTACCTGGTGAAAGAAATAGACTTCCAAGTCCAGGAAGCGCAGAGAACCCCAAACAAAAGGAATCCAAAGAGGACCACACCAAGACACATCATAATTAAAATGCCAAGAGCAAAAGACAAAGAGAGAATCTTAAAAGCAGCAAGAGAAAAAAAGTCAGTTACCTATAAGGGAGTACCCATACGACTGTCAGCTGATTTCTCAACAGAAACCATGCAGGCCAGAAGAGAGTGGCAAGAAATCAGTAGCACAGACTGTGATCCTTGAGCAAAGGCAACGAGGGAGGTGAGGCCAGGTTTCTCACCAACCGCAGCACAGCCAGGGGAGCCCAGAGGCCGGCCACCTCACCATGGAGGAGACAAAGATGGGAGAGAGGGAAGGCCACGGTGGCTGGGATTTGTTCGGCATCGGATCTGAAAGTAGGGAGCTACACAGAGAAAGTTCCAGAAAGATGCAGAGGTTCCTTTGAGTTGTCGGCTGAACACCGATCTATGTGGACCCCCTGGGGCTGCTAGAGCATCTTCGGAAGAAGCAGCATTGCCAGAGCTGATGCAGAGCTGAGAGCAGTTCATGTTCCCTGCAGCCGGAGTGGGAGAAGGACCCAGGGAACTGAACAGCCTTCGTAAAAGCTCCGGAGCCTGTTCTGCCTGGGGGTGGGCTGGTGGAGAGGGGTAAACGACAAAGCTCCCATTTGTCAGAACCCCATCTCAGCTCCAGAAAGCTAACGGTGGAGGGGAAGGAGAGGAAAAGAGGGATGAGAGAGGGATATTCTATGAAGGGTTGAAGGGAGAGCTAGTTTAAAAAGATAAAGACAAGTGATTTGCTTATTTGACGTTTTACAGAAATCCTATATAATAAAATCCTAATATGCACATTGACCGAATGGCAGAACGACCGGTCGCTATGACATGCACTGACCACCAGGGGGCAGATGCTCAACACAGGTGGTCAGCATGCTCCCACAGGGGGAGAGCAGCTCAGCCAGAAGCTGGGCTCACAGCTGGCGAGTGCAGCGGCGGTGGCAGGATGCGGCAGGCGGACATCCCCTGAGGGGTCCCGGACTGTGAGAGGGTGCAGGCCAGGCTGAGGGACCCCCACCCTCAGTGCACAAATGTCGTGCACTGGGCCTCTAGTGTTAGAATAACTGTCATAAAACAATGTGGCTGAAGAAACTAAGGGGTGCCGATGGTGGAGAAAGCTCTAACACCTTTCCACATACCAAGCCCACTACAGTGGGTGGTTTAACTATAGCACATGCAGGCCCTGAAGGTTGTATCTCACAGGCATTTGAGCTGAGGGCATCAGTAGAACTTTGTAGACATTAGAGAGGGCAGGACAAGAGAGGCTGCTGCCCTTCTCCATGGGGGCCTGTTTACAGAACGGGATACACAGTGATTTGGGGTGGGCATCACCTGGCTTTTTAAAGGAGAAAACCAGGATGTCTCCTCTGTGGGTTTCCAGAAATCAAATTTCCTCTGTTCACTTCCGTTACCAAGTATCATGGCCCACAGCAAGCCTGGGGCTATTAGATAGACATGCGCAGAGGTGCCAGCTCTGAGCACGTGGCCAGAACTACGCAGTGGCCTGGGCCATCTCCATGCACTTGCTCAGGCCCTGAGCCTGGGAGGTCCTGCCGTTCATTAGCTGATGGGGCTCAGCGACTTCACAGACCTGGTACCTAAATCTGGACATCTTCTCACACGGAAATAGAACTCCGGGTGGAAGCACATCTCTAAGTAAAACCTCTGGAGGTGTGAGGAAATAGACACGTGTTTGCCCTTTATTGACTACAAAAGCGATTTTCTTATAACCCGAGCCTTGACTACTCTTCTGTTGGGTGGGACCCTTTCCTAGGTGACCAAACAAGGCTTGGGGCGTGTCCTGGGTCTGTGTTGTTTATTGTCTTCAGGAAATATTAGGCACCGTCTCATCAGATGCCCATTCGACCACAGTCCCCACTGAGAAATGCTCCCACCATCTCACTGGGTTTCCATGAGAAAAAAGGTGATGCAAAGCTGGTCAGCGACATGTTCTTAACTTTATTGAAATTCTTTCTTACAAAAGGTCTGATGCATTGTAGGCCAGGCCTAATTTCCTTCAGTCCCTGAAGCACAGGCCTATGGGGATTTCCACGTCCTCTTAAGTAGATATGTAAACTAGTAGACTTTTGTGTGTTTTTTTAAGGTTCAACACTTATCACCATCATTTTCATTTGATGTAAGACTTGTGTTTTCCCAAATGAAAAGACCAAGTAAGAAAGTCATCGGGCCTTCATCGGTGGGGTAACCGGCTCCTTTGCCAGAACCAACTTGGGAATCTATTTCATTCAATGTGACATCTTTCCACCTTTAGTAATTTTTTTCTTTTTAATACAAACTTTGCAATGTGCTGAGCTATGATGTAAACAGGGCCATGTGTATATACGCATACATAGATTGGCTCTGGAAAAAATGCATGAGTACATGCGAGTTATGTAAACATAGCAATTGGTCAGAAAGAGAGTCTCTGATCATTAGGGCATTAATGAATAACAAGCATATTGTAAGCAAATAACAACCAATAGCACATATTGGTTTAGTTGTCAGCTAGGAGCTTTGCTGGGCCTACACCAGGAGGGTCCCTTCCCCCAGGCAGGCTGGTGCTCGCCTGATACGACAGGTGGCTATCTGTCCCAGGCCTGACTGTGAGTCTGGAACTCCCCCACATGAGGTGGATCTGTGCTCCCTCGCTGGTCCTGGAACACACAGGTGGCCCACTTTGATCTCCCTCTTGTGTCAAAAGCAGAATATGGTGCCCCTATCACCAGGAGAGGGTGCCGATGGAGGATTTGCAGAAGCCCAGGGCCCTTTCTTCCCCTGGAGGTTATAAGGCATCCTCATTTCCTTCTACTCCTACCCATCAGGACACGTGGTCTCCTGACCACAGGATCACACCCCAAGAGGCCTGGAAGGTTCAATGTCGTCACCTCCAAACGCTCTGAGATGTAGGTGACTTGGCTTGAACCCTGACTGCCAGATGACTGAGTGTTGGTCTAGTTTAACCCCGACAGCCCCCATGTCACCCTCCACATCACCCTTCGTTCTCTGTGGATGGTTGGCCTGGAAGCCAGTCATGTCTTCCCTTGCACTCATCCTCCATAGGTTTGGGAATAAGTAACCTTCTAGGCACACAGGTCTGGCACCTGCGCTTCTTGCTCAAGCCTAGCAAAGACACACTAAGGTTCCTGTGGGAACAGTGGTCTCCGTCATTCTCCACTTTAGGACTTCTAGGCCAGGTGTATGCAGGTAAAATCTTACTTACCTGATCTAACATGCCTTATAGAAATGCTGCAAAGTGAATACATTTAGTACCCAAGACACTATGCAGCACACACGGTGATGACTCAATAAGTGTGAGTTTCACTCTCCTTTTCCAAATCCAAATCAATTCCTGTAGGTGACTTGATTTCCCTCTCATGCCTACAGCTGTCACTGCCCCAAACTAACAAAAGGATGCCGAGGCAGCGTAAAGAGGGGAAGATGGCTCACTTAGTATTGTCTCTTACTGGGAAGGAAGATGTCAAAACTCTTGGCTGACCTGAGGTTTGGGAATTATCTGAAGAGCGAAGGATCTGTTATATCTCCCTCCCATCTCCACGGCAACATTTGTCTCCAGCATAGTCTCACCGTCCATCTATAACTAACAGACCAAAGGGAACATGGATATTGAGGCCTGACGCATGGTGCTTAGAAGGCTGGGCAAAATGGCGATCCAGTTGACCGGGACTCCACATTCAGGAACTCTGGTGGAAGGAAGATGCAGGCTGTAGATCCCAGAGTTACAGTTTGGAGCGGATGTCCAAGAGGAGAATGATGACAGGCCACTGAGGTCCTGGGATAGGGATGAGGGGGAGGAGGATGCTGGCCTAGACAGGGCAGAGGTATGGTCAGAGGTGCCCCAAGCGATGCCCCCACCCTAGGAATGCAGGAAGGGGGCTGGGCAGTAGGGCCCAGATCTTGGCTGTGTCCACTTTCAGTGTCTGATGCATGTCACCCCGGCATCCTCAGCATGTCCGCAGTTGGTCACCCCCCACTTGGAGAAGGTGCAGCGGAAGAGGGTGTCTTCTGTGCCCTTGCAGGCGACATCATCCATCCAAATCCTTCCCGTACCTGTGGAGACAATTCAACACGGTTTCTCAGCAGGTATGCAGGAGCGCAGGACAGAGAGAAACGAGAGCACTGCTGTGTTTGTCCTTGACCAGGTTGTCCTAGGCTGTGCTGGCAACTCCAGTGGCTCCCACCTGCCGTCTCCACTGCATCAAGACCACATACTTATTTTCTGGGGTCAGTTTCTCGAGGGGAGAATAACTGTAATTGATAATGGGGAGGGTAGTCTTTACTGAGTATTTCCTATGATCTTCCTCCATCCTCACCATGGTGCGGTGAGACAGGTTAATAATAAACCCATTTCATAGGTAGGAAAACTGAGGCTCAGAAAGCAATTAGTGCAAGGTTGCTCAGCTTGTAAGTGGCAGAGCATGAACTCAAGCCGCTTACAAGCTCACACTTTATATGAGACCTGAGTAACTTCTGATGTTCGACACGTTGCAGTCTTGTTGATGAATACTCAGGCAGGGCCAGATCAGAGGGACAATGTCAGATAGATCCTGGATTGGACAGATCCAATGGCCATTACCAAAGTGCCAATATTATCCCTAGTCTTTTGAAGATTAACCTAGATGGTTCCTATTCTAGGAGTCCCAAACCATGGTGCTGGAATGGCAGAGGACCCCAGAATTTCACATTATAACTAGACATATATTTGATGGCAGGCAGAAGCATCCCTAACCATAGTAATTGGATCAGTCCCCAAAATTCAAGGTCCCTAAGACAAACAATTTGAGTTTTGCCTGCAGTCAGCTCTGCTCACCCAGATCTCAAGGGGACAGACCTGCAGGTCTGGGCTTGCCCAGGACTGCACCTGAGAGACATAAACTTGGCATTGAGGCCCCTCAATAAATGACAGGGGAATAGGGCAGCTGGGCCAGGCTCCCACAGGGGAGGGAGAGGGCTTGTCTGAGGTCAGAGGAGTCAGTGGAGAGGGGGGTGGGCTACACCTGAAGTCCCTGGAGTCCCCACTGATGAACTGGCAGGACCATCACCCATGGTTCAGGGGGGCTCCCTGGGTTGATGGCCTTACTGGGCCCCACATGGTGGGAACCCATTTGGGGGCTGAGCTTCAGGGCTGCCATGGAAGCAATGCTTAGAGCTCTGCTACTCACAGTGTGGTCCTGGCCCACAGCATCACCGGCATCACCTAGAGCTTGTTAGAAATGCAAAACCTCGGGTCTGCCCTGGACCTGCTGAACTAGACTCTACCTTTTTTAAAAAAAAATATTTTATTGATTTTTTACAGAGAGGAAGGGAGAGGGATAGAGAGTTAGAAACATCGGTGAGAGAGAAACATCGACCAGCTGCCTCCTGCACACCCCCCACTGGGGATGTGCCCGCAACCAAGGTACATGCCCTTGACCGGAATCAAACCTGGGACCCTTCAGTCCGCAGGCTGACGCTCTATCCACTGAGCCAAACCGGTTAGGGCTGGATTCTACCTTTTAACCAAGTGGTTATGCATTACAGTGTGAAGAGCACTGGTACAGCAAAAGGAGGGCTGTGCAATACGTAGGATAGTCCTGGATTCAAATCTTGGTGCCATCTGGGGGACCATTTCCATGTGAAAACGGGGATGTGAGACTTTTGATGCTAAAACTGGGTAAGTTCTAGGTAAACTGGGATGGTTGGTCACTCCAGCACTTTAACTTGCTAGGTCTATGTGCCGGCAACCAACAGCATGAGGTTAAAGGTCATAACATGGGCTTCAACATTACTGACTATGTCAACCTGAGCAAATGAGATCATAAATCGTCCCTACATTCTGATGCCAGCCCTGCCTCCTCCCTGTCCCATCTCTCAGCAGCCACACAACCTCTCCTTCTAGAGCAGTGGTTCTCAACCTTCCTAATGCCACGACCCTTTAATACAGTTCCTCATGTTGTGGTGACCCCCAACTTCATTGTTACAAATTGAACATAATTAAAGCATAGTGATTAATCACAAAAACAATATGTAATTATATATGTGTTTTCCGATGGTCTTAGGCGACCCCTGTGAAAGGGTCGTTCGACCCCCAAAGGGGTCGCGACCCACAGGTTGAGAACCGCTGTTTTAGAGGGATTGTCAGCACTGACTGCTAAAACCTTAAAACTGTCGCTCACTCTCAAACTGCATGGGAAAAACCGTAAATCAATGGCATGAACTAATATTTCTGTTGTGCAGAAATCGGCACATCTGTTGTCATGGGACTGCTGAGCAGGGAACTGGGGGTGGAGGGAGGGGGAGGGAGAGATGGGAGGAGAAGCCTCCTTCCGCTGTCCTTGGATGCTGTTTCTTCACCAGAACCTCTTCCCCGGCCGGATCCCCTGTGCCTCTTACACAATAAACCATTTGAGGCCGAGCAATAACTCGCTGATTAAATGTCTCCTGGAAAACATATCAGTTTACAATTTACCCAGGAAAAGGCTGCAGGCCCAAGAGCAGTGTGGGATTAGTCACACCCAAAACAAATAAAGAAGGAAATCGAGGGGACTGACGAATCCTGAACAGGCCCCAGGTTAGCAGCCCAAATACGGATAGAGGATCACGAAGCTCCAAACTCTGGTTGGTGTTTAGCCAGGGAGTCCCGGCTAACGTTCGCCAGGGATGAGCTAATAAGGCGAGAGCAGGGTCGCTAAATGAGCTGCACTGAATAGTGCAGTCACAGCCAGAGGTGAGGGGCCCGTGAGCCCGCAAACCATCTCTCCTCGCCACGTCGGAGAAGCGAGAACTCCCCTGCCTCCAGGGACCAAACATCACTTTAGCTTCAGAACCGACCTCGGATTACTCCAAGTGTGGCCCGAGGACCAGCAGCAGAGCATCACCTGGGAGCTTGTTCGAAGGCAGAGTCATGGGGCCCCCACTGAGTCAGAGCCTGCCTCTGAACAAGAGCTGCACGGCAGGTGCACGAATTCAGGTTGGAGAGGCCCTGCCCTACCCCAGGTCTGCACTCCCACGGGCCTGTCTTGGAGCTCCCTGTCAGGTGAGCAGGCTAGGGGTGCACTGCTCCCCCATACAGATCAGGAAAATGGAGCACCGGGCTGACATTTTATCTCGGGGAGGCAAAATTGGGACTAGAGGCCAGGTCCCCTGACAGAGAACTTGAGGCTGTTTGAAGCGGATATTGTTGGAATGAGTCAGTGAGATTTTATTTGATTGATTGATTCATTCATTCATTCAATAAATATGTAAGGGCCTACTCCATGCTCAGCACTATTCTGGGTATTTGGACTATGTTATTGAACAGAAAAAGATAGAAATGACAAAAATCTCTCTGCTTCACGGAGCTAACATTTTAGCATCTGCAGGTTATTTAGAGTAACATTAAAAGACAGTATAGCCCAGCTGGTGTGGCTCAGTGGTTGAGTGACAACCATGAACCAAGAGGTCATCAGTTTCATTCCCAGTCATGGCACATGCCTGGGTTGTGGGCTCGATCCCTAGTAAGGGATGTGCAGGAGGCAGCCAATTGATGTTTGCTTTCACATAGATGTCTG
>NW_005371524.1:11934-15684 GCF_000412655.1 Myotis brandtii
AAAGAAGAAGGAGAGGGGGAGGGGGAGGGGGAGGGGGAAGGGGAAGGGGAAGGGGAAGAGGAAGAGGAAGAGGAAGGAGAAGGAGGAGAAGGAGAAGGAGGAGAAGGAGAAGGAGGAGAAGGAGAAGGAGAAGGAGAAGGAGAAGAAGAAGAAGAAGGAGGAGGAGGAGGAGGAGGAGGAGGAGGAGGGAGCGCAGCCTGAGCTTGGAGAAAGGGCGCCCAACAGGCTGGGCTGCTGGGTCTCCTCCCCACCCCAGGCTCCCGTCTCCTTCTGTGCTCCCATTCATATCGCCTGGCCTGCCTACCTGGCAAGGTCTTGAATATCACATGACATTAGTTGCTGGACCACAATGGGGAAAACATGGTGTAAATGTGATGCATGCCTAGAAGCAAGCCCAGTTCCCCATTGACAGGTTTAAAGAATCAAATTGCAAGTTTAGGACTTCTCCATGTGTCACACGTTATAAAAATCAAGAGGGAATGAAAAAGGCCACAAAGTCTGTTTTAGGCTAACGCTGCCCATGACATCCAAATGGCCTATTTCGGCTTCTCTAAAAGTTTATCATCCTCCCCCACAAAATAATGTTTTACTTCCACTTATTAGGAACAAGTCCTCATTAGACTCAAACACTGACAATGAGGACTGTCCCTACTATTTCTGTTCCTTATGCAACCAAAAAATGGCAATTTTTCTTAAAGAAAACAGGCTGAAATTCAGCCCCAAGTGTTAAGTGGGAGGTCAGTGCTCTGACCGGCGGCCCGGTGGGCTGCCCTCCTGGGCGGGGCCCTCTGAGCCCCTGCGCACGCTGGCCTTTGAAGTAGGGAGGCTAGTATGTGTGGGGTCAAGTGGCCGCACCCCGCCAGCTGTCACAACAGATTTCACCAAGAGCCACTTTCGGTCAGTGCGACTGTCTTAGCCGGCCCGGCTGCTGTGGCAAAGCCCCGTCGATGGCTGGCTTACGAACAACAGGCATTTATTTCTCCCAGTTCCAGATGCTGGAGGTCGGAGGCCAGGAGCCAGCACGGCGGGTCCTGGTGAGGGCCCCCTTTGGGGCTTAGATTTCTCTGTGTCTCCTCACAGGAGGAGGAGGAGGGAGCTCTTAGGGGTCCCCTTTATAAGGGCACTAATCCCATCAGAAGGCTCCACCCGTGACCAATCACCTCCCAGAGGCCCCGCTCCTACGACCACGTTGGGGATTAGCATTTCAGCACATGAGTTTGGGGGAGACACAAATATTCAGTCCACAGCAGTGACTGAGGTCTAAGGGACGCGATGCTGAGCAAGAACGGCAGCAGTCCATCGAGGCGGGGGGGAGGCGGCAGCTGTGAGCCGTGGAGGGCTCCATGGCCAGTCTGGATGGGACCTGGCTCTGTTTCCCTATCTGGACAGGATGTGGCCCCTCCTCTCATGTATCTTCCTGGACAAGTCCCTGCAGCCGGTCAGCACTGTCCGAAGACAGGCCGGCTTGCCTGGGGGACAGAGAGCTGCTATCTGGGCAGAGGACAGGGGGCCATGGCAGGAGGGCTGCAGAGGGGACTTGAGTATTGGCGAGGAGACCAGTCCTAGGATTCCCGGGCCTTTTCCCCGTGGCCTTTTCCTCCGGAGCGCCTTACCTTGCCCGAATCGAGCGGTCCGGGCCACCTCCTGTGCGCCGCGGAAGCCCAGCATGCGGCACACCACGTCCCCGTCCTTCTTGTCCCAGCCGTCATCGCACACGGTGCCCCAGCGCCGCTCGTGGTACACCTCCACTCGGCCCTCGTGTGGGCCCGAGCCATTCACCAGCCGGATCATCAGGGACTCCAGGCCACCTGTTGGGAGCAGCCCACAGTCACTCCTCTGCCGTGGATATACCCCGCCCGCCTCGCTTACCTCCAGGGATCTTCCCTGACTCCCCTCTACCAACCCCTCCTGCCCAGGGAAGAGGGGCTGGGGCTACAGCCATGACCCAAACCGTGACCAGCAGAAACCATGCTGGGTGGCCACTGCCCTTTATCAGCCTCCTTCTCTCCCCCTCTTATTTTGTTTTCTTTATTGATTAAGGTATTACATACTGTATGTGTCCTTATCCCCCCATTGCCCCCCACCCCCCACTCATGCCCTCACCGCCCTGGTGTCTGTGTCCATTGTTTGGGCTTATATGCATGCATACAAGTCCTTTGGTTGATCTCTCCCCCTTACCCCCACCCTCCCCTAACTTCCCTCTGAGGTTTGACGGTCTGATCGATGCTTCTCTGTTTCTGGATCTGTTTTTGTCCTATTTTCTTTCAATAGAATTTATTTTCTTTCTTTTTTTTAGATTACAGTTTACATTAACTATTATTTGTATTCGTTTCAGGTGTACAGCACTCGACAAAGTGCTCCCCCGGTATTTCCATTGCCCACCTGGCACCATACACAGTTATTACAATAACATTGACAATCTCCCCTATGAATTGTGAATGTTCCTGTGAATATTTTTTAACTACCAATGTGTACTTCTTAATCCTCACCTTTTTCATCCAGCCCCCCTCTTTTAAGAGCACTTTTAGGTTCACAGCAAAATGGACAGGAGGGTACAGAGGTTCCCCACCCCCAACCCCCACACATGCACAGCCTCCCCCAGTATCAACATCCCCCACCAAAGTGGTACGTTAGTTGCAATCGATAACACTGACATGTCATCACCACCCGAAGTCCACAGTTTACATTAGGGTTCACTCTTTGGTGTTGTACATTCTTTGCATTGGACAAATGGATCTGCCTATATAATTTTATACAGTTTAGTTTCACTCCCCTACAAATCCACTGTGCTTTGCCTGTGAAAATGCAGATTCCTGGGCCCACTCAGCCCTACTGGGTCCGAATCTTGGTGGCAGCCATCAGGGATCTGTATTTTTCATGTGCCCCAAATGACTTTGAGGTCATATATATGTGGACTGTGCTGGGAGTGACAGGCTCAGATGCTCTTTAATATTCCTTTCAGCTCCAGTGTTCATGATTCTAAGGCCAGGGAAGATGTCTAAGTTGTATACTTTTTTTGCAGCCAGAAATCCCCTGGGACGTGTAGGGTGGAGGTGGGACCCTGTGACAAGTGGGTGCCGCGCTGCAGGAGACTCGATGTGAACTGCCAGAGGAAGCAGCAAACCTGCTGGAGTTCTGCTCCCCATAAGGACTGCAGCCTTGGACTGCGTCCCCCGCCCCCTTTTCTTCGCCAGGTGGGCTGGGGGGTTCCTGCTTCTAATGACTGTGACTTGGCAAAGACCTTCGCAGGTCCCTGGAGAAGATGACAGAACTGATAAACCCCACATCTGTGCCACAAGGAAAAGGAGAGGAGGCAGAACTGGCCATGTGCCTGCTACATGCTGCCTGGGCAGGGAAAACCCCAGAATAGTCTGCTCGGGGGAACCAAAGAAGTCACAGGGACGGCACACCGTTTCCAAGCTGCTGAGAAATTACAGGGCACCAACTTTCAGAGGCTCCTCACAATGTTTAATGCCATTTGTACGCTTCCCGCATCTCTCACTATCCTCTCCCTGCACATTTACTGAAAGTCCCCCCAGGTCAGTGATGGCGAACCTATGACACGCGTGTCAGAGGTGACACGCAAACTCATTTTTTTGGTTGATTTTTCTTTGTTAAATGGCATTTAAATATATAAAATAAATATCAAAAATATAAGTCTTTGTTTTACTATGGTTGCAAATATCAAAAAATTTCTATATGTGACACGGCACCAGAGTTAAGTTAGGGTTTTCCAAAATGCTGACACGC
>NW_005371524.1:16871-22622 GCF_000412655.1 Myotis brandtii
AGCCATATCTTTGAGAATAGATTTTACTTTTAAGAGCACTTTTAGGTTCACAGCAAAATGGACAGGAGGGTACAGAGGTTCCCCACCCCCAACCCCCACACATGCACAGCCTCCCCCAGTATCAACATCCCCCACCAAAGTGGTACGTTAGTTGCAATCGATAATAATGACATGTCATCACCACCCGAAGTCCACAGTTTACATTAGGGTTCACTCTTTGGTGTTGTACATTCTTTGCATTGGACAAATGGATCTGCCTATATAATTTTATACAGTTTAGTTTCACTCCCCTACAAATCCACTGTGCTTTGCCTGTGAAAATGCAGATTCCTGGGCCCACTCAGCCCTACTGGGTCCGAATCTTGGTGGCAGCCATCAGGGATCTGTATTTTTCATGTGCCCCAAATGACTTTGAGGTCATATATATGTGGACTGTGCTGGGAGTGACAGGCTCAGATGCTCTTTAATATTCCTTTCAGCTCCAGTGTTCATGATTCTAAGGCCAGGGAAGATGTCTAAGTTGTATACTTTTTTTGCAGCCAGGTGGGCTGGGGGGTTCCTGCTTCTAATGACTGTGACTTGGCAAAGACCTTCGCAGGTCCCTGGAGAAGATGACAGAACTGATAAACCCCACATCTGTGCCACACGGAAAAGGAGAGGAGGCAGAACTGGCCATGTGTCTGCCACATGCTGCCTGGGCAGGGAAAACCCCAGAATAGTCTGCTCGGGGGAACCAAAGAAGTCACCAGGACAGCACACCGTTTCCAAGCTGCTGAGAAATTACAGGGCGCCAACTGTCAGAGGCTCCTCACAATGTTTAATGCCATTTGTATGCTTCCTGCATCTCTCACTATCCTCTCCCTGCACATTTACTGAAAGTCCCCCTAGGTCAGTGATGGCGAACCTATGACACGCGTGTCAGAGGTGACATGCGAACTCATTTTTTGGTTGATTTTTCTTTGTTAAATGGCATTTAAATATATAAAATAAATATCAAAAATATAAGTCTTTGTTTTACTATGGTTGCAAATATCAAAAAATTTCTATATGTGACACGGCACCAGAGTTAAGTTAGGGTTTTTCAAAATGCTGACAGCTGAGCTCAAAAGGTTCGCCATCACTGCCCTAGGTTGTCAAAAAAAAAGCTGAGGATGAGCAAGGGAACACAGAAAATCTGGAGAGGGGGAAAACCTGGAGAGAAGCTGGAAGGCAGAGGCCGGGCCCGAGACAGAGAAACCCCCTGCCTGCTAACCTGGAGCCAGTAGCAGCAAAGGCCTGGCCTCTGGCTGGCTGGGGGCTTGGCCCTGGGTAGGCTGGCCGAGGCCAAGATGTCAGCCTTGATTTCTCACAGACCTGCCTCGCCTCTGTCAGCACCTGTCAAGGAGGCAGAGGGCCACCTCGGCCAGGAGGCCTCCAACAGAAGCCTCGGGTGGGGTCATAAGTAGAGGGAAAGTGGAAGGAGGAGGCAGTGTGTCCAAGCGGCCCAGGCAGAGTTCAGGGTGTCAGGTCAAAATAACAGGAAGAGACTGGGTCGGGGGTGGGCAGCCAGGACTGATGTTCGGAGGCTCTCCCCTATCCTCTCTGCTCCGCCATCCTGAACTCACTCTGTTCGCTTCTTCGTTATCGAAATCAGTGACTGACCATCTCTTAGGGGCCTGACCCTGTTCTAGGTGGGTACATCTAGGAACAGTGTCTGCCTTCGTGGACTGCTACTTTAGCGGGAAAGATGAACAATAAAGCTGAAAAACAAATACAAATATAATTATGGCCAAGTATTGATGAGTGCCATCGATGGGAGCAGAAGCACAGAGAGGGGAGGGAGAGTGAGTGGAGGCACCATTTTGGATGGGAGACTTGGGCAGAGCTTTTTCCTTGTACCCCATAGTAGGGACACCCAGATGTTCACAGATGCACTTAAGGGATTGCTACCATATTCCCAAACTGTGCTAGGTATTAAGGAATCATGGATAAATAAGTGTTGCATTTGTCCCTGAGGCATTCTGGGTAAGAACACAGAATGTCAGAGCTCGTAGAGACCTCAGTGACTGCCCAGTCCAAACCCCACGTCTAGAAATGAGGAAATTGAGGTTCAGAGAGGAAGTAACGGGCTGTTACAGGGATGCCAAGTCCCTCCCTTTCTAGACCCGTGCTCTTTCCAACGCCAGCCACTTTCCGTACTGCCTAAGCCATACCACAGAGTGAAGCTGGTTCGAGGGTCAACCAGTAGGTCCAAGATGGAGGCAGGCTGGCACTCCTCAGACCAGAGGGCACTGCTTGAGAGAGCTCAAGCCAAGCTCTGTCTCTGAGGGTTACCTGTACATATCAGGTTTCCCCCTGGGAAGAGTTCCTTGCAAAGAGAGATAATGATTTATTTGTCCACGATCCCTTAGTACTTAATATTATGCTTGGCTGGCTGAAAATGCTAAGTAAATGTTTGGGGAGTAGATGGGCTGGAGACCAGATGGCTGGTTGGATGCATGACTTTTTTTTAGTGGGTACGAGTGGAATCTCCAGCTGAATGCCTCAGATTTCTCTGTCTCTCTGGTTCCAGTCTTACTCTTCGGTGCCTGGCTTGTTGAGAATGGGTGCTGTGCCCACCCACGGATCCCACCAGCTCAGGCAGGAATGGTGGTGCTCCAGGATGGAGACCATGGACTCGCTGTTCACATCGTCACTGGGGATCTCGACTCTGGGTTGCATCTCTATGTGCTGCCTTTATGTAGATCATTGTAGACTCCCTATTCTTGGCCGATCTTTAAACATGTATTGGCCAAGCCACGGGGACACAGAGGTATATTACCCCTACTTCTTCTCTGGACATAAAAATACTATGAGACAATTCCAAGATGCCGCTGCTAAGTGCCATAGGAGTGGATCTGAGGCAGGCAGTGGGGATGGAGAGCAGTGAGCCAGCAGGGGACTATCAGGGGGCTGGTCAAGGCATGCTGCCAGTGCTCTTCTTACATCTTAGGGGCACTAGGACACACTCGTCCTCATTTCTTCACTGGTCACACTCACTTCCCAGGGGTGTTAAGGGGATCAGTGACAAAGAGTCTCTCCTTGACCAAACTCTAACCAGACCCCTCTGAGCCTTCTCATCTACGAGGCCTCAACCTTGGCCTGTAAAGATTTGAACAAGACACTAACATAATTGCTAACAGCTCCAAGCCACACATGGCCCTAGCCTCTCCTAAAGTGCCTGCCTGAGAAAACTCAAGGTTATCAAAAGAATTTACTGTTCGTCCAGCCAACACCTGAAGATAGGACCCTGCCTCCCAGCCTCTTTGGGAGGGGAGGAACCTAACTTGGAGAAGCGCCAGGTGGTTTCATAGGGACCAACCCCCTCCTGCTTTTTGTAATTTTTCACTCCCCTGACTCTACTGAGCCCCCACTCACCCCTTCCCTGTCTCCCCATTGTCTCTTTAAAATGCCCAGTCACCTCTGTACAAATCAAAATTTAGTTCAGTGCACGCCGGTCTCTTTTTCCTATTGCAGTTGTGCATTACTGGTTAAAATGCATCCTGACCACTTTAACTATCAGCTGGTTTTGTTTCTCTTTAACGTCCGATGTGATAAGGCTGCTGTTAGACAAACTGGTCAAAGTGTAAGCCATGCTCACTGCCCATGGGCCCTTCCTTACACATGGATAAGGACATGGAGGATGGGTCTGGCGCAAAAGTCCTGCCCAAACCGTTGTGATGATGCTGGTCAGGACCACGCAGGTTCTCTTAGGAATCTGAGCTGGGGGAAATGGAGAAGGCCGAGCAGAAGCGAGAAGAGGCAGGGACAGGAATTAATAAGCCATGTTGCAGACGAGACTCTAAAGCGAAGACATGAACCCCTAGTGCTGTGGCCCCAGAGCTGCCTTGGATCTGAATGACCTTCCCATTCCAGGCCCACTTACTAGTATATTGTGAGTCCTGATTTTCTAAAGAAGGTGTCCTTATTATAAGCCCACACGACTTAAAGAGACCCACCGAACCCCTGGTCCTTGCCAGCAAAAATCCCCAAAGAGGCGCCTGCGAATCCGACACACCAGCCTCAGAGCTTAGCTACTTGCCTCTTGGGCCCAGGGTGGGTTTGGGGATTTGGACGGAGGAAACACGGTGGGGAGGCACCAGGGGAGAATGGAAAGAGACTGGGTCTGGACTTAGGCACAGGGTTTGAATTCTGGCTCTGCTGCAGGCCAGATGTGACCCCTCTATACCTATCCTCTTCTTAAAATGGGTATAATGGTGGTGGGTGCAAGCGATAGCACATGGTACATTATGGGCACCTCTCACTGTGAGCTCCCACCCCTGACCAGTCAGCACTTTGCCCAGCAACACATGGGTGAGCTCTGAGGGGTCTTCATGAGTTGCTGAGGGGGATGGCTGGATACAGTGGCTCAGCAGGAGTGTATCCTTGAAACCCTCTTTGCAAAGCAACCCTGCTGCGTGGGGAGGAGGAGCAAAAGGGGGTTCATCGGTCCAATTGGATTCCTCTCCTAACTTCCTCTGCTCTCCCCAGGGCGCAGTTCCCGGGATCGGTAACATATTAGGGGAGGGGGACAGGGGCTTCGGCAAAAGTCCGGCTCCTGCTGTCAGCAACTTTCTGCTCTCTAATGTGAGCTGGATGTGATTACTTAGGCAAAGCAGCTCTGGAATGGCCCAGGAATGTGGCGCTAGGGCTGAGGCCACTGTGGGGCTCCTAGCACAGACCTTACAGATCTCCTAGGTGGGGATTCTCTTCTCAAAATGAGTGTTTCTTTGTTCTCTGGGCCTTGTAAATACATTCATAGGAAAAACAAGGGCCCAGACAAAGCAGGCTGGATCCACCCCAGACTCCCTGGGTTTGAATATTGAGCCCCAGAGCTGTCAGGGGCTGTGCCACCCTCTCCCACTTCAAGCACAGGAATCCTCTCCACCCAGTTTAAGGTGGGGGGGGGGGATGTCAAATATCTCCTTCTTTCTCTAGCATCTGGTGGGAGCACAACTGAGGGAGTGGCGTCATTACTGAGCCCCTCAGTGGGTCTGGGAGGACAGCCTAAGGGCCAGTGGCCACCATCTCAAGAACTGATTTCCAGGGCTGGGGTAGCCTTAGAACTACCTACTCCCTGCAGGGCTTGTCCACACCTGGCTCAGAGCCACCCTCAAACCCAACTACAACAAAGCCAAGTTCTGGGAGCTGCCCAGGAGAGATTCCCAGTTAAGGAGAGACAGCGAAAGGAATAATGTGTACTCCGTTCCGACTACATCAGGCACGTGCAAAGTGCTTCGTGCGTGCATTTTCTCATGCTTCTTCACAGAGTTAGTGATGGCTCCCCCTTAAAAGAAAACGAGCCCAGACAAGTCAAGTCATCTGCAGATGGTCACACAGCTGCTACAAGGTGAAGCCAGGGAGAAGAGCAAAGTCCTTTCATGTTCAAACCACAGACATGACTGTCAGACTGAGTACTCAAGACAAGTATTTAATAACAGCCCTCTCCATGTATAAAGCACCTTCCATCTATCGCCAAACAGCCTTCTGGGGTCTGCAGTAATTAGTGTCTTTAACAATAAGGAAAAGGGAAAAGAGCCTTGGATGAAAGCAGAGGTTCTCAGCCCCGGCCACATGGGAGAATCGCCTAGGGCAGTGGTCGGCAAACTCATTAGTCAACAGAGCCAAATATCAACAGTACAGCGATTGAAATTTCTTTTGAGAGCCAATTTTTTTAAACTTAAACTATATAGGTAGGTACATTGTTATTAACTTAATTAGGGTACTCCTAAG
>NW_005371524.1:23187-25304 GCF_000412655.1 Myotis brandtii
TAGGGCGCTTTAAAAATCTACCAAGAGGAGGCCAGGCTAGCTTCCAACAGCTCACAGGTGATGTCAATGCACTGCCAAGGCTCAGCGTACTGTTTGAAGGGACGGATCTGGGATCAAGTCCCAGCTACACAGCTGTCAGGCCTTGTGAGTAAGGCCTATAGATGTCACCTCCTCTGGGAGGGTTTCCCTGACCTGTGGCCCCAGGAAGTGCTCTGCACACATGAGAAATATTACACTGCCTGCCACTTCCTCTTCCAGGGCTTTCCACACTCACCAGTGTAATCCCTGTGAAAGCCACGGCCATGGCCATCGCACCCCCGTGGGCCCCGCAGCAGCCCTCTTGCAGGCGGAGAGGACAGTGCTCAACCAACTGGACTGAGGGCGTGAGTGAATGAAAGAATGAATGAATGAATGAACGAACAGGATTCACAGCCCTTTTGAGGGGCTCTCAGAACAGATCTGATCCCTAAATAAGCCTAGATCCTGCTTGGCTGTGCATCAGGAGGGCCCCAAACCCAGAGAACTTTGCTTCTCAAGAAAAGCAGAGGAGGGAAACCCACCCAGCCTGCGCCCGAAACATCGCAGCTCCTTTAGGTTTGTTTATCCTGACTTCCAGGCCCCGCCAAAGCAAAACAAGTCGACAGAAAGGAGGCTGTGGAGCATAGAAATAAACACATGGGGATGGGAAAACAGGCTCTGATTTTCTGCAGCTGCAGAGTAGAGCCCAGGCCATAATCTGGACCAGCTGCCCGTTAAGGAAGTTGAACTTTTATTCTCTTGTGCAGAAAGAACTCCCCATGCACCCGGCCGCCCCGAAGCCCAGGGCCTCAGAGCCCCCGCCCTGAGGTGGAGAAAGCTGGGCCGTGTCCTTCTGTGGACATTTCTTTCGCTCTGACATCCACAGGACATGTGGTTCGCATGGGGAGGACGGCAGTCACCCCATAAGCCAGTGGTTCTCAACCTTCCTAATGCCGCGACCCTTTAATACAGTTCCTCATGTTGTGGTGACCCCCCAACCATAAAATTATTTTCGTTGCTACTTCATAACTGTAATTTTGCTACTGTTATGAATCATAATGTAAATATCTGATATGCAGGATATATTTAGGCAACCCCAGTGAAAGGGTTGTTCGACCACCAAAGGGGTTTCGACCCACAGGTTGAGAACCGCTGCCATAAGCAAACTGAGGAATTTCTGGTCAGGCACTGCTGGAGGGCACCCCTTTTAAAATGTGGTCTGGCCTGTGGGTGTGCTTCATAAAATGCTATTTCCTAATGGTAATTAGGAAACTTAATATGCTCTCACTTAATATGGTGCTTTGTGCCTCTTCAAAGAAATGTCAGATGGTCCCCTTTGATCTTTGCAGTCCCCCTCTAAGGTGGGTGAGATTACACCCATTTAACGGGAGGAAGCTGAGCCTCAGAGAAGGATTCTCAAGGTCACACGATAAAGTGGCCACACCTGAGTCTCCAACCCACAGGCCTTGGGGCCACTGTACTGTGTGTTTGGTTGCGAGTCACCCTGGGTGCTTGGGCATCGCTGCGTAAAAGAAGTAGCAGAAATGTCTCCCCAGTCAACACTGCATTAGGCATGCTGGGTGGGTTTTAAATGTTGACTCACCCGTTGGTCTTCCCTCTTCTATTGCAGGTTCATTGGAAGCCGGGAGTTTGTCTTGGCTGATTTTGTTTCTCCAACACCCTGCTCATGGCTGCCTGGCTCCCAGTAGTTGTTCAAGGAAAATGTGTTTGATCAAAAGGAAACGAAGCATTTTTCCTGCCCAGCCCTGAAGCAGGAGCCCTCCCCATCACAGTGGGAGGATGTCTCTACGGCCCAGAAGTTCTGCTCAGAGCTGGATTTGTAGGAAATAACTTGGCGGCCAGGTGCAGAGGTGAGCCCTTTGTCTTGCTTTTGCTTCTGGGGCCCCTCAAAGGGCAGTGAGAGTCTGTGGAGAGCGGCTACAGTGTTTGGACAGGTTCAAGCCTCGGACTAATGAGAGGGCTCATTCCTCTCATGGCCACGTGCAAGTCCCAGCTTGAAGGGCAAAGCCGTCCCAGCACAAGTATAGCCAACAGCTATAGTTGTAAGCTTGAACCTATGGTCCGAACACGTGGCCCCA
>NW_005371524.1:25374-29379 GCF_000412655.1 Myotis brandtii
TGTAAACATCTTGACCACGCCCTTACTTTGCCTCGTGGAATCTGGCTATAAAATAAAGACAAGGCTTGTAGTCCGTGGCACTGTCACTATCTCTCCATCAGAGAGGGCAGCGTCCCACCCGGACCCAGCTTTTTCTCTTGTCTGTCTTTTCTCAATCCTTCACCGCCCCCTCTCAGGGTCACCGAACCTGGCTGAGCTGGCGTGGCACATAAGGTGCCCAATGTGGGGCTGAGTATGCCATGGCCGTGCCGGCTCGCCACAAGAGTCAACCAGCCTCTAGGACGAGACAGAAATGCTGTGGATCCAGGAGAAAGTCACTGATGCTGAGCTCTCACTTTATATATAACTGTGGGGAGTTGTGATGCTTATATGGCCGCCCTGGAAAGGCTTCGTGGACCCACTGCCTGGACCTCTGAGTCCAACGTCTAGAACTAGTGGCCTTTCCTAAGAAGACTCCTTCATACCCTCTGCCTTCACTCACACACTGTCCTGTCCTGCCCTGTTTTTTCTCTCAGTTCTGCTCTCCTTCAAGTTCAAAGCCTGAGACCCCTGGCTGGAATGCTTCCCTGCCCCCATACTTTAAATCCTTGGAACAGGACCTGCCTTTAGCACCATATTGACCACCTTCTAGCTCAGCCATGGGCAAACTACGGCCCGCGAACCAGATCTGGCCCGTTTGAAATGAATAAAACTAAAAAAAAAAAAAAAAGACCGTACCCTTTTATGTAATGATGTTTACTTTGAATTTATATTAGTTCACACAAACACTCCATCCATGCTTTTGTTCCGGCCCTCCGGTCCAGTTTAAGAACCCATTGTGGCCCTCGAGTCAAAAAGTTTGCCCACCCCTGTTCTAGCTCTATGACATTGGGCAAGGAATTGAACCTCTCAAAATACGGAGTTTCCTCATCTGGGATAACCACACATACCTTAGGGAGTTACTCTGAAATATACACGAGCTCAGTGCCTGGGGTGGTCGGTTCTCAAGGAATAGTGTTGAACCCAATATAAGCCCCAAGGATCATGCTGGGGGACTGAGGCACTGCTGTCAGGGACTCACCCAGCTTTTGAGTCAGTGAGGAAACCAGCCCTGACACCCTCCTATCACAGCACCCACAAGACTCCGGGGGTGTCCACAGGCTGTGCCTCCCTTTTTCATTTTCTTTCTTCCATTAGAATTCTACAACGGGCTCTTTAGAAGAGAGGCTGAAATCTGGGGCCAGGGGAAATAAGCCCATATAGAGAACTGGTTCCAAGTTCACCCTGAGGGTGTTTCCCACTGTTAAGGTGGGCTGTGAAGTTCAGGCAGTGGCAGCTAAAGCTGATTCCATTACATCAAAAAAGACACTTGGGGGGGGGCCCTAGCTGGTTTGGCTCAGTGGATAGAATGTTGGTCTGTGGACTGAAGGGTCCCAGGTTCGATTCCAGTCAAGGGCACATGTGGGCTTGGTCCCCAGTAGGGGTTGTGCAGGAGGCAGCCAATCAATGATTCTCATTATTGTTGTTTCTATCTCTCTCTCCCTCTCCTTTCCTCTCTGAAATTAATAAAAATGTACTTTTTTTAAAAAAAAGACACTGCAGGGACCTCCCTGATGGAATGAATCTGAAGTGCCTTCAGCATGCCTCTCTCCCATCTTCAGAGGAGAGGGTGCAAGGTCATCAATTGCTGAGTTTGTTAGAATTGCTTTCTGCATAAGCAGTTTTATCATTCCTGGTTTTAAAGTAGGTCTCAACTTTAAACTTTCTTTGTACAAACCCACATCAAAGACCAAAACGCCAGCTCTTCAGTAGTGTTGAGGCGTTGTTTTTTGAAGAAAAATTCCTTGGTCACCTTCATTGTGAAAGTTTGTTACTAAAGGAGTTTTCTTGCAGGGCAAATCCCAGAGGCCACCGCATGCTTGCCAAGGGGTTGGGATGCCAGTCATCGGGTACTGCCCAGGCCCTTCTTGGAAGGACAGGCACAGCAGTGTCAGCTAAACACAGGGAAGGAGGGACACAGGGATAGCGTGGGACAGGCCCCCTTGCTCACTCACCATAGGAAGGATAGGTGTTTAGGGAACAAACTGGTCACCTCCACTCGCAAGCGTGAGATACCCCACTAGACGAAGTTAAAAAGAGCAAACCTTCTCAAATTCCACTTATACGCTTGGCTGCTAATCCTTAACATAAACTCCAAACACGGGCATGTTTATTTTCTCCCAGTTAGCCCTCAGTTTTGGCTTTCGGTTGGTTCCTGCTTTCACTTAGCATATATTTATAAAACAAGCATTCGCGGGCCTGCTCGTGACCTCTGGGCAGCGCTAGAGCACAGATTCCCAAGGGGGCTTCCTTTCCCCTGTCTAAGCTGTTTTTCCTCGCGAGGGCCCACGCTGCAGTTCTCCTTTCTGTGCGTTTGTAAGGCGTGAATGTAACAGGGCTCACTAGCTCAGTGGTTCCTAGAAATAAGAACACTATTTCTTCTATTGGGTTCAACACTATTTCTCAGGCACCCCCATCACACAGCACCATTTTACCACCTGACTTCTTGAAGGAGCCAGGCCTTTTGCGTTTCCAGCCCCTCTCAAATCTATTTGAAGTCATCAAACCCAGGGCAGCCTGGATTAATCGGAAAGGAAATGCTTTCTGCACACAGCCCTGTAAAAGCTCTCTTGGAAGGGGTCGCTAGGACGCTTTCAGGAAAAGTCACTGGATTTGTTTTTGGAAGGCTTATGATAGGCTCTTGGCAAACCAGAATGTTCGGAAGGCCAGATCCCATTCTCTGCACAGTTCCGGGGAAGAGGAAGTTTCGGAGGCTGAGGGGCTGGCCTCAGGGCTGGGTCAGCAGGGGCCTCGGGTCTCAGGATTGCTACTCCATGGCCTGTGCTACTCCCCAGAGCGCACATGTCATCTTCCCAGGAGCTATGTTTCTGAAAAGCAGGACTTTCTAAAGGGGGAGCAGCTCAGACAGGAGGAGCAGCAGGAGCAGCAGAGAAACATGAACTTGGACTATGGACCTTACCATGGGGAGAAAGGGTCTGCCTGCCCACCTGGTGCCTGGCACTGGTTGCGGTGTTGAGGGTCATCAGGGATGGTTGAGGCTTCGTTACCTCTTGTTCTAGGCCCTAGTCTGGTCCCCTCCCTGGTCAGTCGCTGCCGTGTCATCCCCGCTTCCAGCCCTCCCAGGCTTCCCAGTGCCCCGAGGTCAAGCCTGAACTCCTGACCATTGATCCAAACATACCTCTCTGGCCTTGTTTTCTTCTGACATCCCAAACCCTCGCCATATGAAACTATGTGGACTTATCAGACAATGCTCTGCTAATTCATGCATGGTTCTCTTTACTGGAATACTTCACCTCCCACCTCCACCTGACACCCACCAACTTGCCCTTCAAGACTTGGGTCAAAGACACCTCTCAACTGACCCCCACAACAGGAGGCATATTAGCCTTTGTACAGACAGCTACTGTAGCACACACCACACTCTACTGTGATTTTGTAATTTTGTGATTTTGAAACTGTCCTTGCCTTCGTTTCTTTCTCTCCGCTGTCTCCCACTCTGTGTCAGCTGGGACTGGAAGCAATGTTTGCCGCAGGACAGTTTTTCTGAGTGAATGTTGTGTCCCTGTGCATTTTCAGTGTGACTAGACATACACTTAGGTGGGGGGAGATATTTGAAAAATACTTTCCTCTCTGTACACATTCTGTGGTGTTTGCATCCACTGAGCACTCACTCAATACGTATAGTGAGAAGGAATGAGAGAATGTACAAAGGAAACCAATGTCTGAGGCAGTCCTCCTGCCAGGTATGTGCCCAGTGCTTCCACACAGGTTACCTCAGGGAGACAGGTGACTGATCTCAAAGAATGGGAAACATGCCCGCCCCCCTTCCCTCACACTGGCTTGGTGACATGAAGAGAAAACATGGGGGCAGGGAAGAGTACCTTTAAAGTAACTGGGAAGAATACCTTTAAAGTAACTGAGAATTGCCGAGGAGGGAATTAGCACCTTCATACTAAACCGCTAAGG
>NW_005371525.1:0-446 GCF_000412655.1 Myotis brandtii
ATAAATAAATGGGAGATGGCAACATAACCATGAAACGTACCTCGAGTCCGATGTAACCCGAAGACTGACTGTATATAGAATAAACTTGCTTAATTAGACCTGCTTTCTGATTTAGCTAAGCTTTTTCCAGCCCAGTGAAGCACCCCAACTTCTCTTTCAGGTATTTGTCAGCAACACAGCAGTAAATATCAACACAAAGCAGATTATTATTGTAGATCATGAGAACAAAGGGTAAAATATTTAACTGCAGCAGTGTTTGACTATATTCTGCACAGTGAGAAAACCTGAAGTCATTTTCAAGGTCCACCATTTCTTACTTCTTTTCAGTCGGGTCAAGTTTCTAAGCTTTCTAAATCTCCATTTTCTGGCTAATGAAAAGAAAATAGGATTCCACTGACGAGTCTCCTATCCCACTTCAGGACTTCTGTGAGGATCAAATGAGATGA
>NW_005371526.1:0-656 GCF_000412655.1 Myotis brandtii
GGGAATGGCCTTTTTCACCACAAGTACTGAAACAGTGCCCAGCAGGTCTGGCTATAACCTGGAGCTCTCATGTGGAAGTTCTGGGAGAAAAGACATGGAAACATCTCTCTCCAAAACCCACTTACAATACGGCATGTACATGAGATCAGTTTATAGACCGATAGAACTGCCTTCCAGAACTGTAGATTACAACATATTCTTAAAAAGCACTCTCATGCCAAGAACAGTTCACTTTGTAGCCCTTTACAGTTTTATAATTTATTAGAGGTCTGTTGCATGAAGAGATTTGTGCAATAGGCCTTCCTTTCCTCTGGCTACTGGCACCGGTTTTCCTCCGGCACCCGGCCCCCAGGCCTTCGCTCTGGCCGGGCTCCAGCTGGAGCCGGCCCCAGGGCCATGAGGCTTTCACTGCTTCGCCGGCCCCCAGGCAGTCAGGCTTCGCTCCACCACTTGGCGTAATTTGCATCTCTCCTGATTGGCTGGTTAGTGTAGCGAAGGTACGGTCAATTTACATGTTTGTCTATTATTAGGTAAGATAGCCCTTTTCAATTGACGGCACATCAATTTTTGCAAGTAAGAAGATAGAACTGAGATAGTTACATGGCAATGTACTAAACACAGTTCCTAAGAATAGAGGTCTTAATAGCCTTTGTCTC
>NW_005371527.1:0-24505 GCF_000412655.1 Myotis brandtii
AGACCCTCCTGACTGCAAAGATAATTAAGACCAGCAACCACTTACCAAAGGTTGTGGGTCTCCCTTTCCTGGCGATCATAGAAACATGGAAGCTAATGTTTCCAGCTTCCTAGAGATCAGTCAATGGGCCCCTCAGTGGGGAGTGCCTTCCAAATGGCTCTAGCTGAGTCACAGATATCCAAAAGCAAGGTTCCCGATTTCAAGTAGTTTCTGGGGGAAGGGCTGACTGAGATACATGCACTCTAGGGCAGCCACCTGGGAGGGGAGAAATGGGCTAGGTAATTTAAGGTGAGACTGCAAAGATAATTAAGACCAGCAAACACTTACCAAGGAAGGTTGTGGGTCTCCCTTTCCTGGAGACCATACAAACATGGAAGCTAATGGGCCCCTAGAGATCATCTGTTCCAGCCCTTTCATTGTATAGGTAAGGAAAGTGAGACCCACAGGGAGGATGTTGCCCACCCAGGGTCACAGAGCAGCTTAACGAAAGAGCAGAGAACCAGCCCTGTTGCCAGGGCTCTCCAACCAGAGTGGATTCCATTATTCCAAGCTGAGAGGTCTTATTCTCTGGCGTGTCTTTTCTGCACAGATGAGGACTCCCTGAGGCCCTTAGAGGGTGAATGGCTTATGGGAGGGAGGAGTGAGGCCAGAGGCCCCTGTCCTCAGGATGCCGAAGCCTAGGCTGCTGCTCCCTGGACACTCTCTTGCTTCCTCTGAGGACAAGAGAGACCTCTATCACTCTCAAATGTCAGATGGCTGCTCCCACCTGAGGCCCTGGATCTTTCCTCAAAGACTCACCTGTACATCCAGCCCACCCACCCTCCAGGAGTCCCCTCCTCACTTAGGCAATCAGTCAGTGGGCCCCTCAGTGGGGAGTGCCTTCCAAATGGCTCTAGCTGAGTCACAGATATCCAAAAGCAAGGTTCCTGATTTCAAGTAGCTTCTGGGGGAGGGGCTAACTGAGATACAGCACCCTAGGGCAGCCACCTGGGAGGGGAGAAATGGGCTAGGTAATTTAAGGAGGTGAGATTGCATGGGTCTTTGACAGATGCTGGGTAGGACCCTGAGGAAATGGAGGCCTTCCCTGCCTCCTTCCTAAAGCCTTCCCTCACCTTTCTGGAGGTAGAACAGGAGGAGGTGGCAGAGTGTGGTTGTCAGGGCACACAAATTAGGAGTATGGACTCCTGACATGAGTTACTGGTCTGGGCCAGTGCCTCAGTACCTAAGTGATCTTGAGTTATTCATTTCACAGCTTTGAATCTCAGCCTCCTCATCTCAAAATTTGGGAACTAATGGTGCTGCACATAGCTCAAGGCGGAGCTTACAGGTCTCAGGAAGAGCCTGGCGCCAATGCTTTTTCAGGATAATTTCAGTCCCTTGTTATTTCAGTATACTGGGGGGACCTACTTGGAACCCCAGAGTTGGTATAAATATTATTTTAAGCTGAAGACGTTTAAGATTCAACAGATAACAGAGGGAAGGAAAGCCTTCTCAGAGTTTCCCTTATCTGAATATAAGCAGCGATTTCTGGGAAATAAGGCTGCCACAAATTCCTTCTCAGGGCAGATCTACTCCCAGAAAGTAGACTGGGTGAAATTTACCCCAAATCCCTTCTGCAGGGGGAATTTTGTGGCCCTGTAGGATACAGAAAGACCATTCACACTTATATAGACAAACATTATCACACACTTTCTTATCAAGTGTTTGTTCTGAAAATCCATGCATCAAAAGTCATTTATTTTCCACACAAGTGCCTTTCTCCCCTTCTCATGAATTAAGGTGGTATAAGCACCCCAAATTCCACCCACTGCTTTGAGTTATCATCATAGTGTAGTTCTCCTGTGTATATGGAGGTTGGACATGTAATAAACTCTGTTTTTCCTCCTGTTAATCTGTCTTTTATCAGTTTAATACACACACCTCAGTTACTGAAATTAAGAGAGCAAAGATTTTCCTTCTCTACAATGTTCAGAAAGGGGAATCTGTATATTGATGTGTAGATTGTACTTAGACTCAAATGCACCTGCGGGTGGGGTGGGGGCCTTTGATGACATTGAGGAGGCACTGAGGGGGTATTTGATGATATTATGGAATTATTGTTAATTACTTTAGGCGTTATGATAACACTGTGGTTATGTTAAAAAAGAAAACTCTTATGTTTCAAAGCTATCTACTGAATACATACAGATAAAATGCTGTGCTATCTAGACAGAACTTGATAGTTGTTGATGCTGGGTGATGTGCACAAGAGGACTAGTTATGCTATTCTACTTGTGTATAAGGTTGACATTTTCCATAAGAAAACATTTTCAATATGAAATGGAAAAGGGTGGATCAAGGAGGTGTTTACCCTAATGTGACTTATGTATTCAACTTTGGAAGGCTTTTCATTAGAGAGAAAAACAATCTTACATTTAAGAAAGTGTGTGCTTTGTGAACACCAGTGACATTGCTGGCAGTGGCTTAGGACTGGAGACAGAGATTTTGCCCGCCCCCCCTCATTTCAACCCCCTCATTAGGCAGCATCTGTGCTACTCCTCTCAGCCTGTAACAACCTGTTTGGTTGCCAGGCAATGGAAGCCAGGAACCAGAAGCCTTTTTCTTGGGAAGCAGAAAGGGGGAAGCACAGGGAGAGAAGCAAGGAGGGGGAAAGGTAGAAAGAAGTTGCCCAGGAGAAGGCTTTCCTTGCCTTGGGGTCTGGCTCAGGAGGAGACATGAGGGGTGCGGATGCCCTGTTGGATGCCAGTTTCCCACAGTCCCCACATTCCATGGTTTATTCCTGGGGGTGGCCACATTGTCAGAGCTTGAGGACACACAGAAGGATTGGGGGGATGCATGCATGTGCGCATCCTGTGAAGACCAGTGAGACCGGTGATTAAGTAAGATACCTGTTAGCACCCATTCACAGAGCCTGAGTTCTAGGCAGCCCTTTCCTGGGAGACACTCAAGAACTCCAAATAACTTAAAAAAAAAGTCTAGGAAAGCAGCTCATCAAATAAAAAATCTGCACTGCTGATCACCCTGTGCTGGGACCATCCCAAAAGATAGGAGGGCAGGGGGCTTCTTTGGGTAGAGAAACCTGTCCTCGCTGACCTTTGGGGAAGGGAAGCAGGAGCGTCTGGTGTTGCACAGTGGATTGGACGTCTTATGGATGACTGTGTTGGGAAGCCCTGTCTTCTGGCATTGTTCAGACCTAACTGTCACCAAAAGACTGTGTGGGCCTGAGCCCATCTCTGACTCTCAGTTTTCTGATTTTAGAAGATGGGAGTTATCATATTTTGCCCCCTTGCCTCCTTCCAGGCCCAGATGGGCTGGTATTAAGATGCAGCCACCTCCCAATCCCATTCACCAGGCAAGACTGTAGGTACCAACACAGCCAGTGGCCTCTATCTCTCTTTGGTGAGTGCACTTCTAGAGCCACCCGGCTGTGATCATGAACTCTTTCCTGTTGGCCTAGGAAATAGGATTCCAAGGGGCTCCAGGCTGGCATGACAGGGGTTGAGGTCAATCAGCTATCTCAGAAATCATCCTTTTCAGACACGGCATCTGACAATGGAAGACTGTCTATCCAATGAGAAAAATGTCAGAGAGGACAGCAGTCAGGAGCTGAGCAAGATCAAGACCCAGACAGCCCCCTCTTTCAGCAGCATCTTTATGGTTCCTGGTTGCTAGGAGCAGGCTCTTCCATTGCTAAGCAACAGGAGTCTGGTGGATTAAATCTGATTTCCTGAGCTCATTGGAAGGGGGTGGGGGAGAAGGTGAAAAGCAGGTACCCTGGGGAAGATCATTCTTGCCTCCAAGATTTGTTGGGGGATGTGGGTAGTGGGTGAAGGGAAGAGGAGGCACAGCTGGAAACTGATCCCTAGGGTGAGGTGGGAGGGGGTGGTAGTGAAGGGTATATACATCAGTTATTCATTATAAAAACCCAAAGACCAGGAGTGAGACTAGCAATTAAGATGCCAGTTAGAGCACTAATGAATGCTAATGCTGCTCCCTTTTTGAAACCTCAGGAAAGGCCTGGAGTCCCTGTGGGTATTTCTGAGCCATCTGAGCAGGGCAGACAAATATGGCAGAATCAGGGCATTTTAGGGTCTGTGAGCATGCAAACGTCCTGAGCCTAACTTCTTGTTGAATGGTGTGCCCGTTGTAAAGTGGCCCTCTGCTCTCTGTTTGAATAATAACCTCAGGATGACAGGGAACTCACATCTTCCTGCGACAGCCCTTTCTGTACCTCACCCTTAGAAAGTGTTTTTTCCCATGCAGCCCAAGTCAGCCTTCCTGTGGCTCCTTTTTGCAGAGGTCCAAATCTGTCTTGCTGTAGGTACCTGTAACCTCTCTCTTCTGTGAGACCCACCTTCCACCTCTTGCCACCTCTCAGGGAATAGATTGTGTGGGGGTCTCAACATGACTTGGTGCCCTCTGATTACTCCCTCCCCCCAGCCTGGTATTTAGCCTCCCGAAGGGGCAAGCCAGTAAGAGGACAAATTTACAAAGAACGTCCAGGGCACAATTCATGCCCCAGAATCCAGACTTCTCTTACTGCCTGGCTCAGGTGGGGTCCTCCTCACCTAGTCCCCAGCCAGTAGGCAGGTGTTTCTCTCTCCAGTGGAGTTTCTGTTTCAGGAAGTGCTGGCTGATTTTGGAGGAGGAGAGCAATAGACCCTTTCCCTGCTGTATAGAGATGCCCTGATCCTGAATTTCTTCAGGCCTTAGGTTTTACTGCCTGATCAGGACTGCTCCCTGAGCTGCCTAGGCTTTGGCTAGCTCAGCCTCATGTGCTGACCACCTTTCTCATGCAGGTGTCCTGCAGTGATTAAGGATACTTTCAGCTGGACTGAATATTTTCTTTTTCTCTATAACTTTTTCCATCATTTAACATATGGTTTCCATAATTGCTTTTCTGTTTCTCCCCACTGTGATATAAGTTCCACTAGGTTTGAGATTTTTGTGTTTCGTTTATTGCTGTATCTCAGTGTGTAGTATAGGCTTGTTACTTAATAGGTCCTCAACAAATGTATGCTAAATAATGTAATATGCTTACATATAAACTATTTATGTATTCACGTGGCATGATACCCAAGTTAAGTTGCTGGCGGAAAATAATTAAGTAGCCCTGACTAAGTGGCTCGGTTGGTTGGAGTGTTGTCCCATACACCAAAAGGTTTCAGATTTGATATCTGGTGGGGGCACGTACAGGAGGCAGTAACTTTTGTGTGGGAGGATAAAATTTACAAAGGGAAATACTTAAATAATAAATTTGTTATTGTACATGCCCAGAATGTCATTGGGAACATAAACAAGAAACTGGTACCCATGGCTGATTCCAGGCAGGAGAGTTCAGTGGCGAAAGGGCAGGCATAAAATAGATACTATTCATGGTGTTCCTTTTTGTTCCTTTTAAATTTTGTACCATTAACATTACTTAAATATTTATATTAATATTTTAAAGCTTAGAATTACTTTTAAAACCTCGAAACAACCTCAAGCTCTACTGTTTTTTCTGTCAGCTTGTCAGACCATAGTCATATGGCCTACATCATGTGATTTCCTAACTCCCACCTTAGGCATTCTGTATTTATTTATGACTAATAACTGATAACTTGACCATGTCAAGTTATTGAAACAGACAAGTTAATATTATATGCCAAATGTTTTCAAGTTTATTAGTTGTAATCTGCAGGACCTCAATCTCTCTAGTCAAAAGCTTACCAGTCTTTTCACTTTGTGCAACATGAGGATATTTTTATCTTTGGTGAGCTAATCTCTCTCATTCACTGCCCTTGGGAACATAAATTAGTATGGTTGTTCCCAAAGGTGGTGCATCAATATGTACCAAAGCTTAAAAGTATTCATCCTCATGAGCACTCATTTCTAGATAGCTTAAAGAATATATTAGACATGTGCATTATGTTTGATGCATAAGAATATTTACCATGGTGGTGTTTATAATGGGAAAATATTTGATATCATATAAATGTCTAACAAGAGGAAAATGGTATTAAAATAAATTCTGAGATAGTCATGTGATAGAATATCATACAGCCATTTAAAAAAATAATGTTTTTTTTTTGGAAACTGAATTTAATCTAACCTTACCAAAGAATGTTGAGGGGTGTGATTAATTAAATGTACTAGAAACACTGTCAGGGCAACAATAAGAGTTATAAAAACAGAATTTAAGAATAAGCCATGCCATAGCCGGTTTTGCTCAATCATTAGAGCATTGGCCCATAGACTGAAGGGTCTCAGGTTCGATTCCAGTGAAGGGGGAATACCTCAGTTGTAGGCTTGATCTCCAACCCTGGTCAGGGCATGTGCAGGAGGCAACTAATCAATGTGTCTCTCTCACATTAATGTTTTTTTCTGTCTCTACCCCTCCTTTCCATTCTCTCTAAAAATCAATATATCCTCAGATGAGGATTAACAACAATAAAATAAAAATAAATGAAAAAATAAATTCAAATATCCCCCCCAAATAGAATAAGCCTGACTTAGAATTATGAAAGAACAGAATGCCAGAATAAGCCTGAAAAAAATTATGAAAAATAAGACTTCAGAATAAACTCAATGTAACAACTATGTAAATTGAATAGCAGCTGACTCTTCATCAAAAGTAGCATGATGTATAACAGCTATAGCTTTAACTCCACGTAAATACAGCTGAAAAACCACTAAGCTTTGTAGTCACTTGCTGGATACCTGCATTCATTCAAGGTATTTGCTTTGTTCAATAATAAAATCTGTTAATGCTATATTTATAAACTGGTGTGTTTCTTGAGTTTTGTTTTCTTTTTTCTCTCCCTAATAATTTAGCAATGGGGATGGGATTCCTTGAGTACACCCTTCTTCTAGATGAATTTGTCAGAGGATTTGTGGCCACCTTTGATCAGCTGAGAATGACTGCTAAAAAGTCTCCCTTTAACCATTTTGCCTTAATGGGATTAGATTCCTGAGAAAAATTCCAAATACCCACAAAAATATTTTAATTACTACTGAGCAAAATAGGTAATGTACAGGTTCTAAGATCCCATCTGGTTCACCATTAACTTCAATGGTAGAAAAATATGGGAAGCCCAGAATGTTGCTGGCAAGTCTCTCTTAAAAGGTTCATTTCACTCTGTCATGTTTGGGATGGGGATTCTTATGAAAACCCTGTATTCTAATAGACAAAGGAAAGCTCTTTCTAGGTAGAAAGTTGAATTTTTAGGAAAAAAACAAACACTCAACTAAATAGACTGTTGTTGTCTCTAAAATAAATATTTCTCAGGCAATAAATGCAAGAATGAATTGGATAGCCATAAATAATGAATTAATATACTGGAAGAAGAGATTAAGAAACTGAAAGCTCTTTCTCCAGGTTTGCAATCTTTCCCTACTGATGCTCCTTCTGTGCCCTTTGTTTCCTTTTATTATTCCTTGCTTCAATCAGGGATCTGGGAGGAGGGGGGGGGGAATGACCTCTTGGATAGATGGTCCCCAGTGGCTTATGAGCCCAGAGATTAATTCTTTCTGGAAGGGGGAGAAATATCAGTCTTATTCAAATATCCTAACACAGGCTGCCCAAGTCTCAATTTCAACTCTGAGACTCTAAGAAAACCAAACATAGAAAATACAGTTAAGGAGGCAGAAATGATTAAAAGGAAAGAACAAGGAGTTATTGAGAATTTAGATAAGAAATTGTACCTTAGGATGAAGGTGTTTGATTGACAAGTGGCTACCCTAGTAACTTGCTAGAAAAAGAATTTTAAAAATAGCATTCAGGCTACTAAATGGTGAAGTGGAAACTGCAGTGCCTTCCAAACCTTATTTTTCACCTCAACATGAAGAAAATCAATACTATTCCTTTGGAGCACCAAAGACTCAAATGCCTCTTAGAAGTTATCCAGTACTACTGGGAAGACTAGAAATGGTTAAAAGTCCATATTTCTTTTTATCGGCTGGTATTACTCTTATAAGAACTTTTTTTAAGTGCTCCAGGAAAGTCTGTGAACTTATGCTGAGGTACTTCATGGAGTGCTTTCAATCTATAGCCCTGTGCATGGGGACATACACTGGCTACTGCATAGACTTGCTTCTGGCCAACTTTGCTTCATTAATGGAACAAGCAAGATGTGACTGTATTAGTTTCCTAGGGATGCTATAACAAAGTACCTCAAACTGGGTAGCTCTAAACCAGCGGTTCTCAACCTCTGGGTCGCGACCCCTTTGGCAGTCGAACGACCCTTTCACAGGGGTTGCCTAAGACCATCCTGCATATCAGATATTTACATTACGATTCATAACAGTAGCAACATTACAGTTATGAAGTAGCAACGGAAATAATTTTATGGTTGGGTCACAACATGAGGAACTGTATTTAAAGGGCCAGAAGGTTGAGAACCACTGCTAAACAATAGAAATTTATTCTTTCACCATTCTGGAGAATAGAAGTCTGAAATAAATGTGTCAGCAGGGTCATGCTCCCTCTGAGACTCAGTAGAATACTTCCTTATCACTTCCTAACTTCTGGTAAAGGCTGTAAATTGTGGCACTCTTGGCTTGCAGCTGCATCATTTCAATTTCTGCCTCTATCGTCACTGTTAGGACTATAGGGCAATACAATCCTTAATAGCCATTTGTAAGCTTCCTGCCACAGGAGACAGAAATCAGGAAAAGCTTGGTGGACACCAGGAGTCAGACCATGTAAGGGATTGAAACTGTCCTGAAGACACCCGATTGCACACCTGCATTCCATCCACATTCTAAACCCACTGACTCAGCCCCACTGACGACAAACATTTCCCACCAGTGACTGCATATAAGGATGAAACTCCAACTACTGCATATAAGGATGAAGCCCACTTAAAAACCTCTAGGGCAACTGCTGCTAGAAGATTCCCATGACAGGATAAACCAGTCTTGGAAAGGGCAAGATTGCAATAAGCAGTCCACTGGTTGCAAGCAAATGTCCAAGCAACTGAGGCACACTGTGAAAAAGCACACACCTTCTCAAACCCCAGCCCCAAACACCCTGTAGGATTTTGTTTTGGGGACTATGAGTCTCAGCATTGCCAATTCTGGCATTTTCCAGGGGGAAAGAGCCCGGCTGGTCATGACACATTTTACGGGAAAATCCCAGCGCTGGGTCTGACCAGCCTATATTAGTAGCAAGGACGCTCCCACTTATCTCTAGCCACCAGGGACTGGGTCGCCTACACTAAACCTTTATATTGGGGGATGCCCCTTAGAATAGGTCTCAGCACAGGGAAGGGGAGCAGCAACTAGGTCAAAATGCTGGCCCTGGGTTTCTTCCTCTCACTACGTTCGCAACTCTCCCCCCCCTGCAAATGCCCTTTTTATAATAACACTATGGGCAACTCAATCTCAGCCACTCTCAAGGACTCACCTTTGGCCTACCTCTTAAAGAATCTTAAGATCCTCAAGTTATGAGATAAAATTAGAGCCAAACGCCTCATTATCTATTGCAATACAGCATGGCAACAATACAAAATAGACAATCAAGAAATCTGGCCCCAGAATGGCACCTTTAATTATAACACCACTAGAGGCCTGGTGCACGAAATTCATGCATGGGGATGTGTGTCCCTCAGCCCAGCCTGCACCCTCTCCAATCTGGGACCCCTTGAAGGATGTCCGACTGCCCGTTTAGTCCCGATCTCACAATCCAGGACTGCTGGCTCCCAACCACTCTCCTGCCTGCCTGCCTGGTTGCCCCTAACCACTTCTGCCTGCCAGCCTGATCACCCCCTCACCCCTCCCCTGATGATGAATAGGTTAAAAAAGTAGAAATTGTCCCTAACTGACCTCCCCTGCCAGCCTGGTCACCCCTAACTGCCTTCCCTTGACAGCCTGGTTGCCCCTAACTGCCCTCTTCTGCAGGCCTGGTTGCACCTAACTTCCCTCCCTTGCCAGCCTGGTCTTCCCTAACTTCCCTCCCCTCCCAGCCCAATTGCCCCTAACTGCTCTCTCCTGTGGCCTGGTCACCCCTAACTGTCCTCCCTGCAGGCCTGGTCACCCCCAACTGCCCTCCCCTGCTGGCCTGGTCGCCCCTAACTGTCCTCCCTGCAGGCCTGGTCACCCCCAACTGCCCTCCCCTGCTGGCCTGGTCGCCCCTAACTGTCCTCCCTGCAGGCCTGGTCACCCCCAACTGCCCTCCCCTGCTGGCCTGGTCGCCCCTAACTGTCCTCCCTGCAGGCCTGGTCACCCCCAACTGCCCTCCCCTGCTGGCCTGGTCGCCCCTAACTGTCCTCCCTGCAGGCCTGGTCACCCCCAACTGCCTTCTTGTGTCCACATGGGGTGGCCATCTTTGACTACATGGGGACAGCCATCTTGTGTGTTGGAGTGATGGTCAATTTGCATATTACCTCTTTATTAGATAGGATTCTCCAATTGGACTCATACTGCTGCCACCTATGCAAATGGCCTGATAATCCCTATGTTCAGGCCTTCTTTGAGCTCCATCACCACCCCAAACTCTGCTCCTCCTGTTGTATCCTTTATGCCTCCACTTCCAGGTCCCTAACACCATGAGGAACTCCTAAGTTAGCCTTCTCGCCCCCTCCCAAAGAGCAAGCAGCTGCCTTTTAACCCTTTTTTTCACTACAAAACTGCAAAAGCTTACTTAACAGTCCTGCTACTAGCAGATTCAGAACTCATTTTCACCCAAACTTTAGCATGTCATCTCAAAAGAATGAATGTGGCAGTTTTAAATCCAAGCAGCTGAAGACCTGGGAAGAGGCTGCTTGGCTTACTCCCTCCCCCTCACGCCTTTCTCCAGCCTCATATGCCTATACATAATTTTCCAAAGTCTTTGGTAACTTAAAAGCTTTGGAGCATTGTGGGGTTAAATGATAAACATCTAGATATTTTAAAATAACATTAAATTAAAAATAAATAAATTAAAAATAAACTAACATGAAATACAGAAACATCGATTGCCAGACAACTTTTAAGTTTACTTAACTTTAGTTTTTATTACAGAAAATCTATAGAGTAAATTTGGAACTGTTGATGTAATGTCATGTGTTTTGTTGAAGATGGATTTCTTGAAAGTAAGAGTATGTTTAAAGTGTGTTCACAAATGTCAATCTAAGAAATGCTGGTTGTTTACTTTTTGGTTATCATTGGAAAAAGGGTTCCTAAGAATTAAAAATTCTAATTAAATTGTAAAATTACATGAATTTAATGATAGAAGGCATAAAGTATAAAGATACATTTTTATAGGACAAGAATTGAAATTGTTATTCAAATGATTGTTATTTCTGAGTAGGTAAAATGTTTGTAAAATTTTAAGTTTAAAGAAAGACCCCAGTCAGGCTCCAGTCCCCATCCTCCACCTAATTTCTCTCTGGTGGACCTAGAGTTGTTTTCATTACACTTTCTCTTGTCCTTGCCAGGGTGGGAGAAACCTACCTGTCCAGCTGTGCAGTAAGTCCTTCATCAAGATGCATCCCATCGATGCAGAAATGAAAGGTAAACCTTCCCTCTGAACACGGAGTGACCCACCCATACTACTATCTCCATGGAACACCTGGGCGACGGGGTCCAGTGAATCAGGATCTTATCACCCCTTAACCCTTCTCTCCTAGTATTTCTAACAACCCACTCTCATTGTGTCATATCTTATGTCACCGGGGTTTCTGACTTTTCAATGACCCAAAGCAATCCCACCCAGGCTCTCTCCTGTTGCTTAAGTCCTTAAGTTGGAGCCTAGAGTTTCTTTATTTCCACCACTCATTAACAGTTCTTGACACTATCATTGAAAGTTTCAACAGGTTTTCCTGCTTGGTATTGAGGAACTTCTCTCTCCTTTTCTAGCCTTCTTAAAGGTCATCAAAAGCAAAGGAAAGGCTGTGCCATCTTGAAGGGGAGAGTGACTGTGATAGGAAGCCTAGCCTTACCTTCAACCGGGAAGAACTCGGATACCTCTTGGGACCCTACAACCACAACACCCAGGGACCAGCTGCGAACCCAGGAACACCGGGTCTCAAGCGGTGCGAATACACAGACGCAGATGAGCCCTGCATCTTCTCAAGGAAAGGTCAGATAGCACCTAGAGAAAGGTTAGGTCTGCGATCCAGGCTGGAGGAAGAAATGCGCGCAGTGGGATCTAGAATTTCAAAGGAAGTCTGCGGCCCACAAAATCCATGGCCATTGGGGTCAGTGTAGCCCATGAATGTGGAAGGGGGTCCACATGGCTGCTGGCAGAAGGGAACTCTAGAAATCAACCCATAGCTGGCTGGGCACAGAAAGGCAGTTGGAAGTTCTGCGAGTATACTGGCTGTGCAATGCCAAGGGAAAAAGACGTGAAGAGACATGTGCAGAGACGCGCACTGTGCTGGGGGGCAAAGTCACGAGTCCGCGTGGTTACTCTGTTTTTTTTTTTCTCTTTAAATCCTTGCTTTGGCTTACTAAGCCCAGTACATAGGCTCTCCCAATTAAAAACACTCTCAGAGACTGCAGGGGAAACTTGTTTTTCTGGAACCTGGGGATCAGAGTGGGGAGAAACAATCAGAAAACCAGCTCTGGGGCAGTCCATTCCCCCAACCCAGTATTAAGTGTGGCAGGGAAAACAAAAACTAAATACTGGGTAGAGAGGACTTATAGCCCCAGATGTCAATACAGAAACACTGCCACCCAGGGGTTGAATCACAAATTGACTCTTGTGTAAATACAACTAAAGGCAGGCTGAGAAACAAAGAAATAGCGCCTATTTGAAAACAGGATTGTGGCTTACAACACAGAGGAGCACTGGAATGCAGGGAACTTCAATACTGTCCTGAATACCTGACAGAAAACAGGCGTGCCAAACAGAACAGTAGAGGAAGTGAATGACCTTTAGTATTGTACATATTTATATTTTATCTTTTACTTAATAAACTATTTTTTTTCTTTTTTTCTCAATTGATTTTACCTTTTTAATTAGTATATTTTTATTTCCAATTAGTATCATTATTACTATTATTTTACCTTTTTTAAGTTTCATTTTATGTTTTTCTTTATTTTATTTTATTTTATTTTATTTTGGGATTAGTGTCCTACATTCTATTTTCATTTTTCTTTTAGCATCATTTTACTCTATCTCAACTTTACCGTTAAGCCAACACTCTCTTCCTCACTTTTCCCCTTTTGTTGTCCTGTTTCTCTTACCCTATTACTGATTTAGGTTTTTCCTACTATTTCTTTTTACCCCGTTAAAAATTCATCCTACTAATATATCTAATTTCCATCCCCTGCTCCAAATCCATACACACTTCTCTATTCTCTTTCTTCACTATCCATTTTTTTCTCTCTTCCCTTTTTTCTTTTTCTTTTTGTTTTATGCTTTTTGTTTTATTTTGCCCTTCTTTCTCTCTGTCCTATTGTTGTTGGTTGTTTGATTGTTGATTAGTTTGTTTGTTTTTTGTGCGATTGTTTCTCTTTTTTTGCTTCTGTTTTTACGCTCCCTGCTTGTTATTACTGATTGTAGTTTGCATTCATCTCTGTGTGTTTGTTGTTTGCATTTTTTTTAATTACTTGTTGTTCTATTGGAGTTTTCTCCCCATATAAATAGTATTTCCCACTTCTTTTTTTTATTCTCTTTCTTTTCCCTCTTACTTATTTCCTCTGCTCAATATCATTTTTTACATTCTTGTTTTTATTCCCTAATTCTCTTTTCTCTGATGGTAACGGTTATTTAGAGTTATTAGTGTCATGAATACATTTGTATTCAGTGCACTGTGCATTGTGCCTTGTTGTGTTGCATTTGTGCCATAAAGTCAACGCAGGAGAGAGAGATCTACATAACCAAACACCTGGAGAGGAGCGATCATAGGGAGACAAAGAAACAGCCTGCATATGAAAGAAAAGGAGGCAGCACCAGAAAAAGAAGTAAACGAAATGGAGGCAACCAATATTTCAGAGATAGAATTAGGATAAATGGTCATAAGGTGACTGAAAAGGTTGGAAGACAAATCCAACAATATGTGTAAGAACCAAGAGGAAATCAAGAAGAACCAAGAAGAAATGAAAATTGACATCACTGCTATAAAGAACTCAATAGAAAGCATCAATAGTAGACTAGAAGAAGTGGAGGACCACATCAGTGAGTTAGAAGACAAGGTAGAAAAAAAATACCCAAGCAGAACAGCATCTAGAAAAAGAAAAAAGAAAAAACAGGAGAATGGCCTAAGGGAACATTGGGACAACACAAAATGAAAACACATCTGCATAATAGGGATGCAAGAAGGAGAGGAAACTGAGCAAAGAATAGAAAAACTGTTTGAAGAAATGACAGAAAAATTCCCTGATATAGTGAAGAAAAAGCTCACACAAGTCCAAGAAGCTCACAGAGTCCCAAACAAAATGAACACCAAAAGACCAACACCAAGGCACATCATAATTAAATTGGCAAACACCAACAACAACGTAAGAATTTTAAAAGTGGTCAGAGAGAGACAGAAAGTTACCTACAAAGGATTCCCCCATCAGACTATTGACTGATTTCTCAACAGAAACACATCAGGCCAGAAGGGAATGAAATGAAATATACAGAGTCATAAAAAAGAAGGGTCTGAATCCAAAAATAATGTACCCAGCAAGGCTATCAATCAAAATTGAGGGTGAAATAAGGAGCTTCACAGGCAAAAAAGGACTAAAGGACTTTATTACCATCAAACCAGCAATGAAAGAAATGCTAAAGGGTCTGCTGTAAAAAGAAGAAATAGGAAGCGAAGAAGGAACACAATCATAAAAAATAAAAATGACAACAAACAAGTACTTATTAATAATAACTTTAAATGTAAATGGATTAAATGGGGAGACAAAGAAACAGCCTGCATACAAAAGACATAGGGTAGCTGAGTGGATAAGAAAACATGACCCATATATATGCTGTCTACAGGGAACCTACCTCAGAAGAAAGGACTCACAAAGACTGATGGTGAAGGGATGGAAAAAAGGTTTTTAAGGTGAATGGAAATGAAAAAAAGCTGGGGTAGCAATACTTATATCTGACAAATTAGACCTCAAATTGAAGACCATAACAAGAGATAAGGCCATTTCATAATACTAAAGGGAGCAATCCAACAAGAAGATATAACTCTGGTAAACATATATGTACCCAATACAGGAGCAACCAAATACATAATAAAACTTCTGGAAGATATCAAGGGAGAGATTTACTGCAATACAGCCATAGAAGGGGACTTTAATACCCCACTAACACCAATGAACAAATGCTCTAAAAAAAAAATTAGCAAAGAAACATCAATCCTAAATGCCTCACTCGATCAGATGGAATTAATTGACATCTTCAGAACATTTCACCCTAAGGCCACAGAATGTATATTCTTTTCAAGTGCACATGGGTCATTTTCAAAGATAGACTATATAGTGGGACACAGGCAAAGTCTCTTCAAGTTCAAAAAGATAAAATCATATGAAGCATCTACTCAGATCACAATGGCATAAAACTAGAAATCAACTACAATAAAAACAATACAAAAGATCAAACACCTGGAGGCTAAATAGCATGCTATTAAAGAATGACTGGGTTACCAAAGAGATCAAAGAAGAAATAAAGCATCATGGCAACAAATGACAATGAAAACACAACAATGCAAAGTATATGGGACACAGTGAAAGCAGTCTTGACAGAGAAGTTCATAGCTCTACAGGCCTACCTCAAAAAACAAGAAACAATGATAATAAATTATCTAACCCTACAACTCAAAGAGTTAGAAATAGAGCAACAAGAAAAGCCCAGTATAAGCAGGAGAAAGGAAATAGTAAAGATCAGAACAGAGATAAACGACATAGAGACCAAAAAATAAATAAAAAGGATCAACAAAACCAAGACCTGGTTCTTTGAAAGGATAAACAAGATTGATGAAACGCTAGCCATGCTCACCAAAAAGCAAAGAGAGAAGACCCAAATAAACAAAATCAGAAATGAAAGAGGTGAAACAACAACGGATCCCACAGATATACAAACGATTATGAAAAAATACTGTGGGACAACTCTATTCCAACAAAATGGACAACTTAGATGAAATGGACATATTCTTAGAAAAATACAAGCTCCAAAAAACTCAACCAAGAAGAATTAAAAAAAAAAACAACCTGAATAGGGCGATAAATACTGAAGAAATTGAACAGCAATCAAAAATCTTCCAGCAAACAAAAGACCCGGTCCAGACAGCTTTAGAGGGGAGTTCTAACAAGTATTCAAAGAAGAACTAAAACCTATCCTCCTCAAATTATTTCAAAAAATTCAAGAGAAAGGCACATTACCAACCTCTTTCTATGAAGCCAACATTACCCTGATCCCAAAACCAGATAAAGACACCACAAAAAAAGAGAACTACAGGCTAATATCCTTGATGAACATAGATGCTAAAATCCTCAACAAAATTCTAGCAAATTGGATTCAGCAATATATTGGAAAGATCATATACCATGACCAAGTGGGATTTATTCCAGGAATGTTCTGGGGATGCAAGGCTGGTACAATATCTGCAAATCAATAAATATGATACATCACATAAACAAACAGAGACAAAAATCATGTAATCATATCAATTGATGCAAAAAAAAGCATTTGACAAAATCCAACACCCTTTTGTGATAAAAAACTCTCAGCAAGGTGGGAATAGAGGGATCATACCTCAACATAATAAAAGCCCTATATGACAAACCTACAGCCAACATCATATTCAATGGGAAACAAACTAAAATCATTTCCCCTAAGAACAGGAACAAAACAGAGATGCCCACATTCACCACTCATGTTCGACATAGTCCTAGAAGTACTAGCAATTGTGATCAGACAAGGAGAAATAAAAGGCATCCAAATTGGAAAAGAAGAAGTAAAACTGTCCTTATTCACAGATGACATAACACTATACATAGAAAACCCCAAAGACTCCATCAAAAACTACTAGACCTAATAAATGAATTTGGAAATGTAGCAGGATACAAAATTAACATGCAGAAAACTATGGCCTTTTTATACATTAATAATGAACTCACAGAAAGAGAAATGAAAAAAATTCCCATTTACCATTGCACCAAAATAATTAAGATACCTAGAAATAAACTTAACTAAGGATGTAAAAGACTTGTACTCAGAAAAATACAGGATATTGAAAAAAAAAAGATAGAGGAAGAAATGAACAAATGGAAGAACATACCATGTTCATGGATTAGTAGAATCAACATCATTAAAATGTCCATTCTACCTAAAGCAATCTATAGATTCAATTCGATCCTCATTAAAATACCAACGGCATATTTCACAGACCTAGAACAAACTCTCCAAAAATACATCTGGAAAAAAAGACCCTAAATAGCCACAGATATATTGAGAAAAAAGAACAGAGTTGGAGGGATCACAATACCACATATCAAGCTATATTACTAAGCCACTGTTCTCAAAACTGCCTGGTCCGGGCACAAGAAGAGACATATAGACCAAAAGAACAAAATAGAGAACCCAGAAATTGACCCAAGCCATTATACTCAATTAATATTTGACAAAGGAGGCAAGAGCATACAATGGAGTCAAGACAGTGTATTTAATAAATGGTGCTAGGAAATTTGGTCAGATACATGCAAAAAAAAATGAAACTAGATCACGAACTTATACCATAAACAAAAACAAACTCAAAATGGCTAAAGAACTTGAATGTAAGAGAAATCCTTACAAGGAAACCAGAGAAATCCTACAAGACTCCATAGGCTGCAAAATTGCAGAAATAAGTCATAGCAATATCTTTACAGACACAGATCCTAGGACAAGAGAGACTAAGGGGAAAATAAACAAATGGGACTACATCAAAATGAAAAGCTTCTGCACAGAAAAAGAAACCATCAACAAAACAAGAAGAAAGCCCACTGCATGGGAGAACATATTTGCCAATGTTTTCTCTCATAAGGGTTTAATCTCCAACATTTACAGGGAATTCATACAACTTAACAAAAGGAAGATAAACAATCCAATAAGAAAATGAGCAAAGGACCTAAATTGACAATTTTCAAAAAATAAGAAAATGACCTAAATTGACAATTTTCAAAAAAAGGACATTCTGAAAGCCAAGAGACATATGAAAACATGCTCAATGTCTCAATGTCACCGAGAGATGCAAATCAAAACAACAATGAAGTTCCATCTCACACCTGTCAGAATGTCTGCCCTAAGCTTTCCACACATTAATAAAGAAAAAATACGACCCACACTGGATGTGGTTCAGGCTGAACCCTGGGCCAAGGCCTTTTTAAAAGGACGCTTCTACTTTATTTTTAATTCTCACCATTACAAGTATTGGATTCTGCAAGACCATAGTTAAAACCCTTTAGTGTGGCATATCAATTTAAATACATATAAGGGCTAGATCAAAAAAATCAATTTTGGGCTCTCTGATATTAAATTAAAATTTATCTGAACGTATGAGTATGAAACTTAATAAACCTAAATGATAAAAAGTTCATAGTTAAATATTCATTGATACGTCCGTTGCCTTTATCATAAACAATAAATATATCATTAAGAATGCAACTATTTTTGAGTCTGCAAGTCAGATGTTATCAAGCAAACTGCCATATATGCCCCATAATCCTTTTAAATATTTAACTCAAAGACAAATTGGAAAATTCAATAAACTTTAATTTTCCAAATGTTCTCAGAAAGAATTATCAGAAGCATCCTCCTGTTATAAAACACAGTTGGATAATCCATTTACCTCAAATGAACCTCCTGTGTGTGCTGTGAGCTGGCAATGAAAGACTCTGATCTTTTATGGACTCGAAGCTCAGGGAGTCGGACAAGGGCTTAGGAAGGTCTGGCCTCACCCAGGCCTTCTGAGGGGGCTAAGAACCCCACACCCCCCACTATAGTGAAGCTTTAATCCCCTGGAATCTGCCTATGTGGTGGCTAGTTTTATATATCAACTTGGCCAAACCATGGTGGCTGGCTGGTCAAGTGCTAGTCTAGAAGTTGCTATAAAGTATTTTTAAGATGTAATTAACATTTGCAATCAGTTGACTTTAAGGAGATTTCCCTCCATAATATGGGTGGGCCTCATCCAATCAGTTGAAGGCCTTAAGCGCAAAGACTAGGGTTTCCCAAAGAAGGAATTCTGTCTCCAAACAGCAACATAGAAATTCTGCCTGAGTTTCCAGCCTTGGCACTCAAGCCTGCAACTTCTGTTCTCACTTGAATCTTGCTTGTCCTACGGATTTTGGACTTGCCAGCCCCCATAATCATGTGAGCCAATTCCTTAAAATAAATATCGCTCCCCACCCCTCTTTCCATATATACATATATTTATATGGAGAGAGAGAGAGAGAGAGAGAGAGAGAGAGAGAGAGAGAGATGGTTTCTCTGGAGAACCCTAGTACATTCCACACCTTGAATGGCCCCCCCTCTCTCTTTTCACCTGTCCAGTCCAGCTCACCTTTCAACACCTGGTTTAACCACATCTCCGGGATGCTCCCTGGAGACCTCAGCAACCTTATAGTCACAGCCTTTTCCACTCCTGGATGTTTAATGCTGCTTGGAGAGCTCTCCTGAATTCCTGATGTAAAATCTAACCACTATGGCTGTTAGCCCACCAGGGAAAGGAACAGGGTCTTATATTTTGCAATCTTATTGGCATGTAGTTCCTGATACACAATAGGTGCTCATCAAGGATTCCTGATAGACTGGCCTTTTGTTCTGAGAAGCCTGTTGAGTTCACTGAAGTCCAAGGGAGACAGCACTGTGTGAAGGGCTGATACCTGCTCAGGACATGCATCTACCTGGAAGGTCCCAGGATGCTTTCACGTGAGACATAAAAGAGAGGCCCTTGTTCCATCTACAGAGGAAGACAAACTAACCCCCATGGCCTCATGCAAAAGGTGTGCCTCCAGTAATCTGGCCCTGAGTGTGGTCAGTATGCACCTCTGACCAAGTCTCCCTGTGCACAGGGTATAGTGGGGGAGGCAACCACCTAGGTGAGGAGCTGGTACCACCAGGAGGGCACCAGACGAGTGGAAGAATACCAGGGAAGCTGGAGAGGGTCACACACTGCAGGCAAACTTACCTCTCTCTGACCCATCTCTAGTCCCACCTACGATGTGCCCCGAGTTCTGTGCTCATATTCAGTAGTTATGTCCATGGTGAGGCTGGCACTGAAGCCTCTGTGGGAGGCCTATTTTAAAAGCAATGTAACTCTTCCATGTACGTGCTTCTTGCTTCATGTTTCTGGAGCATCTGTGCTTCAGGAATCTGTTGCTGGCACTGGGGATGCCCAAGAGTGACAGACTCCCCATGTCACCGGCCCACAAGAGACTCCTGGGCCACCAGGCCATCACTCACCACCAGCCAGCCGGTCCTCAAGAAAAGGACGACCCCAAAAATGTTGATCATGCAGGACGTGAACACGCCATCCCAGGTCCCGAACAGCACTGGCTCCCATACGAACAGCTGGACCTTCCACCAGGGCTGGGGCTGGGCCAGGACCCCCTGAAACAGAGCACAGAGTCAGCTCAGCACCTGGGAGGGTCAGGGAGGGGAAGGGCAGGACGGGAAGTAGATGAGGAGGAGGTAGGAGAACTCAGCTTTAACCCTTTGAGTGCGAACCAATATCCTAGGAACTATGCTAAAATTGCCAAGGCATTTTTGCTGATTTCACAGCAGTTTAGGAAAAAAACTATGAATTGCAAGTAAATGAAGTTACATATTCAAAAACTTAAGGAAACCTTTACTACATTGACATATTTAGCAATATCATCATCACTAATAAAGCAGACTTAGAACTGGATGCCATTTCGAAGCTTTGATAGCGCTCTCAGCACTTTTGGCGAAAGACAGGAGGAGCGCGATAGCGCTCCCCGGCACTCCAGCGGTTAAGCAGAGAGTGGGCTTAAGCCATTAGTCACACATCCCCTGAGGGCTCCCAGACTGTGAGAGGGCGCAGGCCAGGCTAAGGGGAACTCCCAGGCCCCGAGTGCATGAATTTCATGCACCGGGCCTCTAGTAAAGTAATAAAAATAGCTTTATAAAAAAAGCCCAAAAAAGGATAAAATACATAATAAAACACTACATGTCCACAGTTTCTAGAAGATTTTATTCTGACGTTTCTGCTTCAAATAACAAACTTTTTTAAAAAGATCTATATAACCTTCAAAATGTAATTAATACAGAAAAGGAAATATTTACTACTTTTGATAACTTAATGTAATATAAAATTTAATGCATTAAAATTTTAATATTTGATACATAACTAATTCTAGCTGATTATACAAATTCTTTTCCTTTCTTTTTATTTCATTTTATTTTTGCCATCACTATCTCCTCTTCCACCTCCACCCACCCCGCTCCCCTCAACACCCCACAATCACTACACTGTTGTCCATGTCCATGAATTTCAATCAGCTTCACAAAAGAGATTAAAAATGTCAAGAATCTAAGAAAATTAACATGGCATTAAAATTCAACCATTCCCCAGCCGGGGGAAGGTCAATGGGGAAAAAAAGGAGACATATGTACTACTATTTCTAATACTTTAAACAATAAAATAAAAAATTTTTATAAAGCAAAGGAAAAATCTCATGACTTCTTTACAAAAATTTACAATTTAAATCATGTGTATGATCATCATGTATTCGTATGTTAAATGTAATATGTTTTCTGCCTCCAGATGGCACCACTAGGGTATATTGTTTTATTGGCCTACAGAAATTAAATACTTACATAAGTTACATAGAATCCTGTGGTCTAGACAAAATATTTAATGTTAAAACCAGTTTAAGTTTAAAGTTATTACCATAAAGCTATACATTTTTTCACCTAGATTTCCAAAAATTTATAATATAATCTTTTGTTTAAGTATATATGATAACCTCCTCAAAGTTTAAATTTCAAAATACTTTTTTTAACAAAGGAATGACTGAGTTATTCCAACAAGCCCTGAAATACCTCAGGGATTCATTCTCTAAGTTTTTAAACTAATCAGGCCTATTTAATAAGCTTATAAAATTGCATGGGAAACTTTGCCAAATAAGAGTATACATATATTTTTATTAAGATGAATATTCTAGAAGGACGACAAAATGGTGGCAGAATAGACTGACGTGTGCCGAGCCTTGTTCTGGAGCAGATAGAGTGGCAGCAGAGACAAGTGGCACCCACCCCAGTTGGCAAAGGAGACTCAGAAAATGAGACAATTTGCAGATGGGAGGGGCAGGGGACCCCTGGAGAAAGGTAGGGTCCAGGATATGGGCAGGAGAGATCTGCCAGACCTCTGAGCCCAGGGGGTCAGAGGGAAACTGCACGGCACCAAGACGCGTCCCTTGGGACAGGCACAGCGTCTCACTGTGGAAAGGAGGTCTGCGGGACTGCTGGTGGCAGGGGATTCTAGATCTGGGTCCACAGTCATGGGTGACTGAGCCCAGAGGGGGCAGCCTGAGGGGCTGATCAGGGAGCACGGTGCCGACAGGGGAGGGGCTCATGGGGGTGCAGTCTTTCCCCTCTCTGTGGCCTGTTCTTTTCTTCGCTGAACTTAGTTCCTGGGATATTTTGGATGCAGACATGCACCCGTGGCTGGGGTGCAGGAAAGGGTGCGGACTTTTGGAGTCTGGGGAGAGGCTGGGGAAAGGAGATGGTCCAGGAGAAGGGACAGTGAGTCTGGCGCTGAGTCATGCCTGAGCCCTGGACTGGGGTAGCCATTTTCACCCAAAGAGATAGCCCCTCCCTCCAATCTCCAGGCAACCAATACAGCCACACCCAGAATACACCTTATTTGGTAAAAAATATTTTAAAATTTTTTTTGAATAATCCCTGAGAGTTCAAAGGGACTAGCCTAAAGAGAGGCCTTCAGTCCCAGCAACAGGAAACAGAAACCAAAGACAGTACAGAAGACTGGGATCTTAAGATAGCCAAAGGAACACTTCACTTTTTCATTTTTTATTTTATTTTATTATTATTATTTTATCTCTTTTTTTATTTTCCATTTTTGTTTACTGCTTTATTTTCTATTTCTTTTTGCCTTATTTTTCCATCATTCAATTTTATTTTATTTGCTATTTTTATTTTTCATACCAGTTTTAAAATCAATTTTTATGTAAATTTATTATTATTAACATTTTTTCCTTCTCGTTCTTTTTCTTCTTATCCATTCATCCCCTTTCTACTTCCTCTATACTAAACTGAGGTCCTCCCCATATTCATCCAATTCTTTTTTTAAAATAAATTTTTATTGTTCAGATTATTACAGTTGTTCCTCTTTTTCCCCCCATAGCTCCCTTCTACCCGGTTCTCACCCCACCCCCTGCCCTTAACTCCCCCCCACTGTCCTCGTCCATAGGTGTATGATTTTTGGCCAGACTCTTCTCACACCCCCAACACTCCCTCCCCCGCAAGAATTGTCAGTCCACTCCCTTTCTACGCTCCTGATTCTATTCTATTCACCAGTTTATTCTGTTCGTCAGATTTTTTATTCACTTGATTTTTATATTCACTTGTTGATAGATATGTATTAGTTGTCACTTTGCTGCTCATAACTTTTATCTTTAACTTTTTCTTCTTCTTTCTCTTCTTAAAGAATACCCTTCAGCATTTCATATAATACTGGTTTGGCAGTGATTAACTCCTATAGCTTTTTCTTATCTGTGAAGCTCTTTATCTGACCTTCAATTCCAAATGATAGCTTTGCTGGGTAGAGTAATCTTGGTTGTATGTCCTTGCTAGTCATTACTTTGAATATTTCTTGCCACTCCCTTCTGGCCTGCATAGTTTCTGTTGAGAAATCAGCTGACAGTCATATGGGTACTCCCTTGTAGGTAACTAACTGTTTTTCTCTTGCTGCTTTTAAGATTCTCTCTTTGTCTTTTGCTCTTGGCATTTTAATTATGATGTGTCTTGGTGTGGTCCTCTTTGGATTCCTTTTGTTTGGGGTTCTCTGCGCTTCCTGGACTTGAAAGTCTATTTCTTTCACCAGGTAGGGGAAGTTTTCTGTCATTATTTCTTCAAATAGGTTTTCAATATCTTGCTCTCTCTCTTCTTCTGGCACCCCTATAATTCGGATGTTGGTACGCTTGAAGTTGTCCCAGAGGCTCCTTGCACTATCTTCATATTTTTGTATTCTTTTTTTCCTTTTGCTTTTCTTATAAGTACCACACGCTAACCGATTGCGCCACTGGAGCTCCTCCTTTTGCTTTTCTGATTGTGTGTTTTTTACTTCTTTGTATTTCAAATCTTTGACTTAATTCTTGGGATCCTCTTGTGTGCTTTTGGATCTCTGTATATTATTCTTTATTTCATTTAGTGCATGCTTAATTTCTAATTGGTCCTTTTTCATATCCTTGAGGGTCTCACTATATTTCTTGGAGGTATCTAACAGATTCTTGAGTAGCCTTATAACCGTAGTTTTGAACTCTATATCCAGTCGTTTGCTGTCCTCCATTTCTGTCATTTGTGACCTGTTTCTTTGTCTCCGCATTTTGGCTGCTTCCCTGTGTTGATAGAGTGGCTTTGTGTGCTAGGTGT
>NW_005371527.1:24853-25736 GCF_000412655.1 Myotis brandtii
CCCAGCAGGAGCTACAGAGAGATCTGCAGATTCCTCCTCTTTGTTTGGGGTTTACAAGTGCCCAGATGAGGCACAGCTGTGAAGTAATGCAGGCTGCTGATGAGCCTTAGGCCTTCTTTTGGAAACTCTGGGTTTCTCTGACCCAGCTGAAGTTTGACAGGTGTTTAGGCAGAGAAAGGCCAGGCCTTTAGTATGCAAAAGCCTCTGCGCACAGCTTGGGTAGGGTTGTAAATTGGGTAGGGCATGGTCTTAGGGAGTCACAGGGCGATGCAAACAGCAATGGTTGCTATCGGCCCTTCCCTGATAGGTCTCTGGGTCTCCATGTCCCTCAGTCCCATGCAGGAACAATGAACACTGCAAGCATCTCTGTGAGAAAGCCGCCCTCATGTTCCACCCTGATGCCAGACATTACAGTTTCTCTCTGTATGAGTCAGGGTCCCCAGATTCTTGCCCAGAACTGGATTTCAGAGCAGTCTGGAGCTTGTATCTTCCTCCCGGTTGAAAAAGACAACAGCATCCCCAGCTGCCAGCTCCTTTCCCGCACACCTCCGTACCTCCACACTTCCACACCTCTGCACCTCCTACCAGACTCAATGCCCTTTTCTCTTTGCTTCTAGTTGTAGAATTTCCACTCAGCCAGCCTTCCCATGGTTCTGGATGCTATTCATTTGTCTTATAGTTGTAGTTTTAATGTGGTTGTGCTAGGCAGCAAGTACAGGTGATTACCTATGCTGCCACCTTGGTTGTATCCTCATCCTATTCTTAACCTTATTTTCTGTATGTAAGCTCAGCCTCTACAGATTCTGCCCCCACCATTTTTGCTGGCTGTTTGGTGTTTGAATTTTTTGGGTTATCTGTTTGTTCTGTGGTGTTTTCTCCATAT
>NW_005371527.1:25845-28348 GCF_000412655.1 Myotis brandtii
TCCTTTTTCTTTTCTCTCCTATCTTTTTTTCTCTCTTTCATATCATTTGTGCTCTATTTTCTCTCCTCTAATTCTATTTTATCAGGTGGTTACTTATATTGGGGTTAGTGGTGTCATGAGTACATTTGTGTTTTGATCCCTTTGATATGTGTCTTGTCGAGGAGAATTTTATCCTGTTTGGCCAGTGTTCTAGAGAGCGAACCACATAATCAGACAACTGGAGAGGAAACTCCATCCACGAACGGGTCAATAACACCACAGACCCAACTACAGAGGCAGAAAGAAGGCAGCAGTGATGGAGAGAGTGTGAGTGATTGAGGGAGAAAAACAGGAGTTTGTGGTCATGTGGGGTGTGTGTGTGTGTGTGTGTGTGTGTGTGTGTGTGTGTGTCACAGTTAGATCCTGCAGGACCTTCGGGGGCAGGCTAACCAGGCTCGCCTAACTAGGCAGCCTCTGCTACCATTGCGAACACTACCAGGAGGCTGGCTCATCCTCAGAGGCCTCGCCTTTCTGAAGTGGAAAGCTGCTGTAACTGGAAGCCCAGCCTCACCTCCACCCAGGGTGACCTCAGATAACACCTGAGACTCTACAGCCAAACCTGCCAGGGACCTGCTACCTCAGCTGTGGTCCCATGGTCAACAAGTCTCTAGCCACCCCGAGTGCAGGCACCTGTGAGTTCCGAAATGGGCTCCTCTGACTGGCCCAACACTTTAGCCCAGGGCATTGTGACCACACACGCAGCAGACATGTGACAGCACTCTCCTGTCCAAGGAGGAGCAGTCCTAAAAGCAGCCTGCCCCAGGACAAAGAGTAGCAGCCTCACGTGGCCTGCCCCTGTCCAAGGAACAGCAGCTGTGTGAACAGCCTGCTCCCCCGTCTGAGAAGCAGCAACCACACAAGCAGCCCACCCCTATCAAAGGAGCAGCATCTGCATAAGCAGCCTGCTCCTGACAGGAGTGGCAGCCCTGCACAGCCGCCCCCATATGAGGAGCAGCAGCTGTGCACAGACTGAACCCTGCACTTATCTGAGGAGCAACAGCTGTGCAATCTACCTACACCCGTACAAGGAGCAGCAGCTGCACAAGCAGCCTACCTCCATCCAAGGAGCAGCAGCTGTGTGAGCAGATTGCCCCCATTCAAGCAGCAGCAGCCAACTATGCAGCCCGACCCTGTCCGAGTAGCAGAGGCCACATGAGCAGACCACCCACGTCTGAAGAGCGGCAGCCCTGCACAACCCGCACTGGTCCGAGGAGCAGCAGCCACATGCAGTCCACATCTGTCCGATGAACAGCAGCCCTGTGAGCAACCTGTTCCTGTCCAAGGAGCAGGAACCTCACAAGCAGCCCACCCATCCGAGAAGCAGTAGCCGGGAGCAGCCAGCTCTGCTCCAAAGATCAGCAGCCACGCAAGCAGCCTGCCCCTCTCTGGGGAGCAGCAGCCGCATGCAGCCCATCCCCATTCAAGGGGGAGCAGCAGCCTCGTGATCAGCCCAACCCTGTCTAAGGAGCAGCAACTGTGTGAACAGCCTCTCCCCACCACCGAGAAGAGCCACCACTGCAGCGAACAGCACCCACCAGAGGAGCCACTGCCAACTGAGTAACAGCCACTGCCATGACCACCCAAGGAGCTACCGCAGCCCGAGGAGCCACTGCCACCCAAGGAGAGGCCACTACACGACTCGACAGCTAGATCCTTGGTGACATAAAAATGGGTAGACAAGAAACCCCCCATGGAAGAAAAGGAGGATTGTCAGAAAAGCAACTAAGTGAAACAGAGGCATGCAATATGTCAGAAAAAGAATTCAGAATAAGGATCTTACATTTCATAAACAAGATGGAGGAAAAAATCAACAACATATGTAAGAATCAAGAAGAAATGAAGAGTGATATGGCTGCAAAAACAAACAAAAACAAACAAACAAACAAAAAACCACCATGGAACGTTTCAACAGTAGAATAGGAGAATCAGAGGACCAAATTTGCGAATTAGAAGAAAGAAAGCAAAACACACCCAAACTGAACTGCAATTAAAGAAAAAAATTAAAAGACAGGAGCAGAGTCTAAGGGAACTATGGGACAACATGAAACGAAGTACCATAAGAATAATAGGGGTGCCAGAACAACAGGAAGAGGAACAATGGTTAGAAAACCTATCTGAAGAAATAATGTCAGAAAACTTCCCTGATATGGGGAAGAAAAAAGTCACACAAGCACAGAGTCCCAAATAAGATGAACAAGAAAAAACCCACACCAAGATACATCATAATTACAATGGCAAATGTTCAAGACAAAGAGAGAATCTTGAAGGCTGCAAGAGTGAGACAGAAAGTTACATACAAGGGATCTCCATTAAATTATCAAATGATTTCTCAACAGAAACACATCAGGCCTGAAAGGAATGGAAGGATATTTACAAAGTGATGAAAAGCAAGAAACTGAATCCAAGAACACTCTATCCAGCAAAGCAATCATTCAAAATTGAAGGGGAAATAAGGAGTTTCACA
>NW_005371528.1:0-733 GCF_000412655.1 Myotis brandtii
ATTAAGAATTCCTGGTAAATCTTCAGCCAATTCCCCATTGGTTAACATTTTACTATGTTTACCTTCCGTGTGTGTATCCTATATAATAAGAGAGGAACATGCTAATTAGCTGTTACTCCCTGAGGCGTAATGACCAAGTGCATCAAGACCAGATCACGGATCAGCAAGAGGGTGGGCCAGCGAGGTACAAGTGGGCTGCGGAGAACTACAGGACAGGGCAGGGCAGCAAGGAAGCCGGAGGTGGAGAGCTACAGGAGAGGGCAGGGTAACAGGAAGGGGGACGGGGGAGCTACAGGAGGGCGGGGCAGCGTGTGGAGAGCTACAGGAGTGTAGCAGCAACCTACTGGTGGGCGCACAGATTTCTGTGCAGGGCTACAAGTATGTATATATTTATGTACTAGTATGTTTGTATGTATATTTCAGGCTTAGGTTTATAGCTGATATACCAGCACATATTATCAGAATGCATATGATAATGTTTCCAAAGCTACTGTTTTTATCCTTTTTTAACAAATTTTCAAAAAATTGATTGTTGAAAGTATTACATATGCCCATTTTACCCACATTAACCCTTGTAGCCTGCCCCCACTCCCTACCCCAGACCTTCACCATACTATTATCTGGATCCATTGATAATGCATACATGAATACAAGTTCTTTGGTTGATCCTTCCCACCTACCCACCCACCCATGCCCGCCTTCCCTCTGAGATTCGACAGTATGTTCCATGCTT
>NW_005371529.1:0-831 GCF_000412655.1 Myotis brandtii
CCCTTTTCCCCCATTGACCTCTTCTAGCCTGCCCCCATCACCCCCCAAACACCCACCTCTTCCCCTCCCCTCGCCCCAGGCCTTCACTACCCTATTATCTGTATCCATGGTTTATGCATATATGCATACAACTTCTTTGGTTGATCTCTTCCCACACTTCCCTCTGAGATTCTACAGTCTGTTCCATGCTTCTATGTCTCTGGATCTATTTAATACATTAGTTTATTTTGTTCATTAGATTCCACATATAAGTGAGACCATGTGATACTTATCTTTCTCTGACTGGCTTATTTCACTTAGAAAGTTGCATACAGCAGCCCTCTATAGTGCTCTTCAAATCTTTCCACCAAAATTTTCTCTAACAGCAGAGGAGAGTAAATAGGGAACCCCTGACAGTCTGGGCATCTAGAGTTTAAAGGAGCCTATTACAAGGCTGAAACTTGTTTGAGTTCTTATGGTTTACTTTAAATTTCATGCAAATGTTTATGTATCTGTATCCCTGTTACTCTAAAAATATTACTTTCCATCAGGTAAAATTGATGATCTGGGAATACGCTTTATATTTATCCTCTGGTTTCAATAATTCTTACCACACTGAGGCATTACCTTGGGGTACTTGCATCCCAGTTTAAAAAGCACTGCTCTAGAGAAAAAGAACATTGAATGGGATAGAAAAAGTTGTGAGCTTGAACTGAGTTCACATGGCTATAGCAGGAGTTTAGAAGCTGCTGTTCAAAGAGGGAGGAAAGAGAGTATGCCATTTATTCAGGTAGCCAACTGCAAGTAGAAGCTTTTATATCTCCTTTAAAATACTGGTCAGGCCCTAGCCAG
>NW_005371530.1:0-8969 GCF_000412655.1 Myotis brandtii
GTAATACCTTAATCAATAAAGAAATTAAAAAAATAGTCAGTGATAAATTTTTAATCTTCATCTTACTCTTCCTGTCAGTAGTATTTGAATCAGTTGATTGCTTTCTCCTGTTTTGTTTGTTTGTTTGTTTGTTTTTGCCTTTATAGAATCTAAACCTCTTGGTTTTCCTCCTGATTCATTGGCTACTTATTTTTAGTCTACTTTTCTGGTTCATCTTTTCTTCCCTAAATTCTATTATACTTCTGTCTGTTAACATCTTCCCTTCTATATTGGCACTAACTTTCTAGATGATCTGTACTGTGACTTCTGTATTGATGAATCCCAAATTTTATATCTTTAAATTGGATCTTCTGTGCATTCCATAGTTTTACATGTAGATACATACTCAACAATTAAACTGGATTTCCAAACGAAACCTTAATATGTCTAAATCTTAACTCTTGACTCTCCTCCCTTTGTTTTCTCCTATTTGTATATATCAGTAACTTGTATTTTGTTGGGAATATCTCAGAGTGCTATTCATGGACTTGGAAATTTGTAAAGACTTGATGACTTTACTTTGTAAATGCCAATGATCTATTCTACCCCAAATTACCACTTTGTATTGTAATCCTTAGTTTTCCTCTGTTTATAAAAAAGAGAGAGAGAGAAAAAAAGTGTAGTCCAACAAACAAACAATATTGATTCTGTATATTATTTTATAAATAGGGGAAGACTTTTACACAATGATCTTATTTGCTCCTCCCTAAAATATTAAAAGTTGGGGAAAAACACTTTTAAATTATTCTTATTTTTCAATAACAGTAGTAGACTAACAAGTTACATGATTTATCCAAGGTCACTAGCATTCTTTCAGGAGAAAGACTAGAAACTATTTTTTTTTAAATTATAGTTCTATGAATGTCCAATAATAAGCAATTTCATCTACTTGACTTTTGAATTAAGAATGCATAGGAATTTCAGAGGCTTCAAAAATTTTTCCCATAAAGTTTTAACTACAAAACGCTAATGTATGTTTTATCTATTTCTTTACTTTTTAATTCTATTGCCTTAATCTATTTGTATATTCCTGCATCTAAGCTGACTACTTCAATTTCTAGGGTGTGAACTAATAACATGTAGGGTCATCACACACTCACTGGACTGCTTTAAAAATCATTGCTTCATGTTGAACATTTTCTTTTCTGAATATATGTTAGAATCAGCTTGTCAGGTTCCATAAAAAATCCTGTTGGGACTGTCTTTTGGCTTTGCACTGAATTAATATTTTAATCTGCAGATATTTGACAGATTCTTCTCAACAAGAAAATGGTCAATTTCTCCATTACACCAAGCATTTGGGCATGTCTTTGGTAGATTTTTATAATTTTTATAGTTTTAATGGCATTTATACTTTTCTTCAAGTTATCTGGCATATTTTATGTTAGGTTTAGTACACCCTTGTTTTTTTAAAATCTTAATTGCTGTAGTGAATGAGGTTATGTTTTATCCCATTATCCAATAAGATTTACTTTATCAGAAGAAGTTTTAAATTTGCATATGTTGATCTAATATCTGACCATTTTCCTAAACTGAAATCTTAAAAGCTTTTCAGTTAACTATCTTTAAAATTGTAGGTTGACAATTTTAACACAAATATAGTTTTGTCTCTTCTCTTGCTTTACTTTTTATTTGTCTGATAGTATTGTCTTAATCATCTAGTTCAGTGATATAGTACTAATAGCAGCATCTTTGTCTATTCCAGACTTTAATAAAAATGTTTTTAATATTGCATCATTGTGTGTGATAATCTGTGGGTTTCTGGTAGATAAACTTTATCAAGTTAAATACAATCCCTCAATATCTTTTAATCTTCCTCTCATAATTTTCACTATATTGCATTCTAGGAGAATGCTTCAACTCAATTTCATAGTTTATTAATTTGATTTTCAACTGTGTTTAATCTCCTATTCTGCCCTGTTAATTTTGGTTTTAATTTCATAAGTAATGGTTTTATTATCCAAGAAGTCTTTATTCTTTCTTTTTAATAGCAATTTGAATCTAATTTTAAAAAATAGGTTTCCTGGAATCTCAGTATGGATTCTAATTATAATACTTACATTAACAGTTTCATTTATGTTTTCTAACATCTTTTACTTTGGAGTCTTTGTTTTTGTTGAGTTTGGTGCTTTTTTATTTTTTACAATGTTAGGTTTTCCCTAATGTTGATGATTATAGTTGTTGTTATCTTTTTTATTAAGTGCATAAATGATAAATATGTCCTCAGACTAAGCAAAGCACCTTTATGAGAGTGAATGCATGTTTTTATTCTGAGAGCTTCTTTGATTGATTCTGTCAGTATCAATAATGCATACCTTCTCTACACTTTGTGATGTTGATTCAGCAGCTTAATTTCTCTGGGCTTCAGTTTCTCATTGTTAAAATGAATATAACACCTATCTATCTAATAATAGGGTAATATGCAAATTGGTCAGGATGCCGTCACGTAACAACCAAACAGCAGGCTGCGTGCACAGCAGGTGTGGGTGGGGTTTTGCAGCATTGGGGATGGGGGCGGGGGAGGCAGGGCCTAGCAGAGGGCAGCATGTACTCCCCACTTGGCAGTGGCCGCTGTGAGTGCTCCTGATGGCTGCTGCTGCTTTCCCAGGGCTGACCCAGGGATCTGGCAAGCTGCCGATGGCTGCTCCTGCTATGAGGGCCTGAGGCTCAATCAATGAGGTCATCCCCTGAGGGCTCTCAGACTGTGAGAAGGGGCAGGCCAGGCTGAGGGACCCTCCAAGTGCACAAATTTCTTGCACCGGGCCTCTAGTCTATCAATAATAAGGGATATAATGAATACTAGAGGCCCAATGCACGAAATTCATGCACTGGAGGGGTGTCCCTCAGCTCAGCCTGCACCTCTGCAATCTGGGACCACTTAGGGGATGTCCAACTGCCGGTTTAGGCCCGATCCCTGCAGGATCGGGCCTAAACTGGCAGTCGGACATCCCTCTCACAATCTAGGACTGCTGGCTCCTAACTGCTCACCTGCCTGCCTGCCTGATTGCCCCTAACCGCTTCTGTCTGCCAGCCTGATCACTCTCTAACCACTCCCCTGCTGGCCTGATTGCCCCCAACTGCCCTCCCCTGCCAGCCCAGCTGTCCCTAATTGCCCTCCCCTACAGGCCTGGTGTTCCCCTACTGCCCTCTCCTGCTGGCCTGTTCGCCCCCAACTGCCCTCCCCTGCCGGCCATCTTCTGGTGGCCATCTTGTGATGACGTGGGGGTGACCATCTTGTGACGATGTGGGGGTGGCCATCTTGTGATGACGTGAGGGCGTGATGGTCACCTTGGTTTTTATTAGTATAGATACTTAAGTAAACATGGAGGTAAACACCCAATAAATGGAATGAGCAAGAAAAAGGTCAAGTTATAGTCTTTTAAAACATCAACTTCATGATTGGGATAAATAGTGACAAGTATTTCTTCCACTAGGAAATAGCATGAGTGCTATGACCTATGTGATGCTGCGAAACAGATTTCCAGACTCAGGTGTTCTCACCTATGATTGAAGGGATTGTCATACAACAGCACTTACTTTGTTTTGTTTTGCTGAGCATTTATTACATGCTTACACCATGTTAAGCATTGTTCTAAATACCTTAAATGTATTAACTTTTGTAATCACTATAATAACCATATAATGTAGAAAATATTATTAATTGTAACTTACAGATGAGGAAACTGAAGTATAAAGGAATTAAGAAACTTCACCATAGACACATTTTAGTTAGTGACAATTGGATGTTATCTACTATATTATCTGGCCAGCTTATCAAATGGAATATGTATATATTCTAAGTATGTAGTTACTTAGTTACATGTATGTATTCCCCCTAGGCTCTGCTGACTCTACATATGTCATAGTCATCATAGTATCCACAGATACTATGGATATAGTATCAAAGCATAGTAGTAAATACTCTTTAAAAAAATGGCTACTCCAATGAGAAATCTGAAGTAAAGATAGTAGATTGATCTCACACATTACCTTTGACCTCTCAAAGCAATATTGCTAAAAAGAGAATGAGAAAACAGAAAATAATATGCAAAAGTTAAAAGTAACATTTGTAAACAATAACTTATTCAGTGTGCCAGAAAAAGCTGTAAGCTAACATCCTGCATACAATCAAGAGGGAAAAAGTAGATGGAAAACCAGGAGGCCTGTCAATGCCCGTTACAGTCCCAAGTATGTCTCAGAAAACAGAAGAATCAGCATCTTGGATACAGAATGGTTGATAGAGGAATGCTGAATACATTGAAAGTTTCTAGAAGTTAGATCTCTAGATTGCTAAGGCATCCTCACACTCAGACAACTGGCATTGAACCACGTTTACAGAAGACTAGATAATTATTCTCTGAAGGGTTTAAACCAGAGATTTGAGACTAGGGGAGGATTTAGTTAAATTCTCCCTGTGGTCATTGGCCATCAGAATCAAGACTTCAGCCCCATACTGGAGATGAAGAATTTCTTTTTGGTAAATTAATCTGTCCAAGGGACAATACAAAGAGATTCTGCCAGCTGTGATTCCCCCAGAGTAAAGGTTCAAGCTTTGCCCAAATACTCTCTAGAGAAGGCCATCATTCTCTGAGCTTCTCCTTCAGATAGACCCGGAAATTCACATTTCCTTTTTCTTACCTCATTCCTAAATAAAGTGAAAACCGAAAAGTGCCAGACTTTGAGGACTGTTTCAAATATGAAGGACAGAGACCAAAACAAAACAAACTAACAAACAGAAAGTGCTCCATGAAAATTGTGATATTTCAAGGAGAGAAATAAAAAGTTAAAAATAAATAAATTATCCACTCAGAAATAATGAAGGAAAAAAAATGTTGTGCCATGACGCTAAAACAGGATTTACACTTTATTTAAAAAAAAGAATTTTTACAATTAGTTGTATATTTCATATACAGGGTGGGCCAAAACTCTGTGTTCACACAAAACACAGAGATTATTTTTGTATTATTATTTATTAATTATTGTAATATTTTCCACAGCAACAACTATAAACCTACTTTCGCCCTACCCTGTAAATTCAAGTGTGGTAACAGAAAAATCAATAGAAGATGTAGATGATAAATTTAAGGGGAAATCACTGGAGTTGAACAGGAAGAAAATGAAATTTAAAAGTGCATTGAAGAGATAGGTGAATGGGAACATCTATCCAAAGCATCAATAGGATGTTACCACCTTTTTTAAAAACATATAATTTAACAGAACACTTCATCCTCCCATTAGTACTCTACATTAGTCATGGCACAGCCTTCTTCAAAAATCATTTTTCAGCATAGAATGGCTCACTGAATGGTTACTGATTCAAATGACTATATTTGATTTAACATACAGGCTTCCCTGTAAAATCCACTTTCAGATGTTTACAAGGCATGAAATGTCTTTCACATTATCATATTCTCCTTCATTAAGTTCACTTGAGAAAACGCAACAAGGCTTGCTAAATCATCGGGTTGCGCTGCCTTTTCCTGTGTGATGATAGTCCACGCTGTTTCCTTTGCTATTGAAAGTCACTGAATGTGATGAAGACAATCCTATTTCTTTCCACATGCAAAACACAATTTGAAGAAGGCTGAAATGTTGATACATAATTAATTATAATGCTGATTTGAGGAACGATCCTCACTATTTATCATCTGATAAATAATAATTATAAGAGCAAATATTTATTGAGTGCTTATTATATGCCAGGAACTATTCTAAATGTTTTAGATACGTTAACTGAATTAATTATCAGTCTAAAGTATGAGTATTATTACTATTATCATTTTAGAAGTAAAGAATTAGTGACACAGAGAAGTTAAGTGATTACCTAAAAAGTTTTGGAAATTTTTTAGTTATAGATATTACAGACATAGGTATATTTTAAAGCACTATATAACTTCTGATATGGTTGAAAATAATGCATCTATTCCAAAACCCTATGACGAGTTACTTTTTGTACATTTATCCTACTATTAAACTTCTAGTTTTTTTCCTACATGTGTTCAAGTTAAATGTGTTCAAGTTTAGGTAAGTCAAAGAAAAATTTTTCAAATGAAATGGTTCATTTAAAACTAATCCTATATAATAAAAGGGTAAAATGCAAATTGACCCTAATGATGGAATGACCAGAACGACTGCTGGTCCCACCATGATGAGGTGCACTGACAACCTCTCAATCCCTTTCCCAGGCCAGCAGGCTCCGATCGCCTTATGGTGAACAGGGAGACGGGGGTGGTGGCAGGGGATGCGGGCGGCACCAGGCCAAGGCCCCTGCCCCACTGGTCACCCCACACACAGAGGGCAACCTGCGGTGGGGCAGGGCCGGCAAGCGGGTGGAAACAGCTGACCTCTCGGTCCCTTCCCCTGGCCCTTAGGCACTGATCACCTGATGGTGAATGGTGTGTGGCGGTATGTGGTGGGGCCAGCTGCGGGCAGCTGGGGAAGATGGCCCTGATCGCAGGCCAGGCCTAGGGACCATACCTGTGCACAATATAATGTAAATGTGTCCTTGGGGTCTTGCAAACTACTAAACTTCCTGAACTAAATTTCAATATGATTCTGCAAACTAAAAAACAATGAAGATTAGATGTCATCTGAGCTACAAGTATGAACAAACAATTTGTTTTAAAAGCTAATACTTACGTAAGGGAGTGATTATGACACTATCATCCCTCAGGACTAAAAAGAAACATTTTAAACATATGGAACTTCAATGTGCTTTTTCTTATGTTTAAGATTTCAAGTTAATGTTTTCAAAGATAACGATAGGTTTTTCTTTTTAAGTCTAAAGGAATTCCTTTTATAATAACAAGTATTACTTTATAAAGAAAAACTCAAAAAGAGTTAATAATAAATAATGTTGTATTGGTAATTTGAACAGTAAAATAATAATTTTTAAAACTGCACCTGATTGTTAATATTTTTACATTTTTATTTAACACACAAATAATTTTTGCTACTATTGACCCATTTCAGTAAAATCTATCACTGTATATTTAAACCAAAGCAAAGCTCTATTCTCTAGACCCAGCTATCAAAAAACAGAAAAAGTTTATAACATTCCTGGATGGCCACTCATCTGAGCATTTACAGAAGAGGGACTAGTGATAATTCTCTAAGAAGAAAGCTAATATATATGTAGTAGTAGTGAAGTTGCTAGATTTGTAAGATCTCAAGGGAGAATAGTTGATGAAGAGGTCAGTAGTGATTACAGCTCTGTAGAAATTGACAAAAATATGAGTCTGAGAGGCTATGTCTAGGGGTGCATTGTTCTTAATGCATGTAGCAAAGAAGTGTTAACAAGGAGGTCCCACAATAAAATGTCAACTTACATATTATTCCTCAGTTTAAAAGTAATAAAAAAAATATTATTACGTTATCTGAAATAAGGGTTTTAAAAGACTCCTTTGTGTGGATAACAGCTCCCAAAACAGTTTTTTAACAACACAAACAGCAACAACAAATGAAACATCCATTTCACAGAAATTTCCACATCAGATAAGAGTAAGACTGATGATTTTGTGAATGTTCTCAGCTCACCACTTTATTGGAATAAGTTTTATTTCAAAGAGAAGTGTGCCTCTTTATTTTTTTTCACCATCCATTGAGGAACAGGAAAGTTTTCCCCTTCTTATCTCTCTGAGATTCTTTTCATCAGAAGCAATTTTCAAAGCTAAGCACTAGAATTCCATTTATACCAAAAGAAACAAGTAGATCCAAGAAAGTGGAATTAAAATATGAAAGGTAAAAAAGAACATAAGGTAATTCTAACAAATGAGATTTGAGCTTTGAAGTTTTGTTCAAAAAATCAATTTTAATCAAGTTCATCTTTTTTTCTCAAGTCAAGCTACCAATTCCAAAATTAAAATTTTTATTCTGATTCTTATTTATGATGTTGATATTAATTGCTTTCTTTAGTTGGAAATTTATACCTAACAATATATATTTTTTAATTTCACTAAAGTCATTCTACTAATATAACCCAAACTAGTAGAAAATTATTTTACCTTTTGGATCTGATGTAGATAAAAAATACATCTCAAATCATAACCTTTTTCTACATTCAGCTCCCTGAACATGATGGTTTATTGAGTTGTCTTACCCCAAAGCAACCTCTGACATGCTTGAACTTGATGCCCAGTGTCTTATACTGATCTCATAATATCTTTCAAAACCATAAAATCCAATATTTCCTGTGGGCACTGATATTTTGGCTATGTGCATAAAGTTAACCCAAAGAAAGAGATAAGAGCCAGCCCAGCCAGCATGGCTCAGTGGTTGAGCATCAACCTATGATCCAAGAGGTCACGGTTCAATTCTTGATCAGGGCATATGCAACTCATGCTCGATCCCCAGTGTGGGATATTCAGGAGGCAGCCAATCACTGATCCTTTCTCATCGTTGATGTTTCTATCTCTCTCCTTCTCCTTTCCTCTCAGAAATCAATAAATATATATATTTATAAAAGAGACAAGAAGAAAGCCAGAGAGCCCCTAGTTCCATTGGTTCCTGATGTACCACAGTACCTTCCTATACTTTGTTACTTCTGCAAGTTTGCTTATTATTTCACCAAGAAAAACATCATTTTATGTAAGCTAATTACAGGTGTTTATTATCACATGCAAATACTTCAATTATAGAATCAGTAAATACTTAGTTTAGTATTGACATGTAAAAAATGTTATAATTTTGTAGTTATAAAACTTTGGGGATGCATAATATTATTATCCCTAAAAAATAAGAATTAAAGTATTGAAGAGTTTTCCTCTTATTTTCAACTATAGGCCTGGTGCATGAAATTTGTGCACGGGGGTGGGGGTGTGTGTCCCTCAGCCCAGCCTGCACCCTCTCCAATCTGGGATCCCTATCACAATCTAGGACTGCTGGCTCCTAACCACTCACCTGCCTGCCTGCTTGATTGCCCCTAACCACTT
>NW_005371530.1:9190-37941 GCF_000412655.1 Myotis brandtii
CCCTACTGGCCATCTTGTGGTGGCCATCTTTGACCACATGGGGGCAGCCATCTTGTGTGTTGGAGTGTTGGTCAATTTGCATATTACTCTTTTATTAGATAGGATACAATTAACTCTAAAAATGGGATGCATTTCAGGAAATGCAGTGAGTGATTACTTTATATTATGCCTAATTCAGATTAACCCATAGCTACTCATCAGAGTAATTACTATATTAAATTTAATTACAAATAAAAATAAATGTAACCTTAGAAAGCTAGACTTTTGTAAGCTATATGACATAATAAGCAACATGAAGAAATGGAGTGTAAAAACAATCATTCTAGAGTCTATTCTTTTATCGAAGTTAAGTCACGGCTGTGCTATCTCACAGGATGTATTGTTTAATTTGCTAACCTCAGCTGTAAGCCAGCATATATCTGAGGCTATGCTGGTAGAGGAAGTTGCCTCCTGCCTTACTTTGATTTTAACCAGTGAAGCACATTGGGCAAGTCATTTAACCTTTTGTGTATCAGTCTCTATATCTGTTAATCAAGGATATTCTCAAGAGTCAATTCTAGAATATTTATCTAAGTAACTTTGAGAATATTTAGGAAAAATGTCCTTCAATGTTTTTATATTAACTTATTCTTAGTTAAAATATTTTGGGATATGTCGTTGGCTTTCCACTTAGTTTACATCAGACTTTTTCTTTCTGTTTTTATCCTTTGGACTTCTCTTTCTACCCTCAATGACACAAGCCTCTGTGAAATGTCATGTCTTCACAGAGATGGGTATATGTCTTAGAATTATCACTAGATTTGTTAATAAATTATCCTATGGCCTTTGGAAAAGGACTTGTCAGTAAGAAACCAAATTCATAATATAAAGTGGAAAGATGACTATATTTAACCTATCTGATTAATATTGGTTGTCTTAATCACAAAGTTTACGTATGAATTGGGCTCAATAAATATCTTCCTTAAGGAGTGAAAAGTTAAGTGGACAAGTTCATAAGACCATCAGCCTTGTCTTTTCAGGGATTCCTGTAGTTATTCTATGCCTTTGGGAAACATACTGAGCTAAGAGTTGTCAAATCCAGCGCAGTAAGATCTGGCCATAAATTGTTTGAAATTGATGGCTGTGGAGTCTTCAACAACTAGGTGGATAAGAGAGATTAAAATATAGGACTTGTAATTGATAGGTAAGTTTTTGTACAGGTGTTTTTAAGCTTTGCAAAAATGGCTAAATTAACTAAACCTATAAAAGATAAGACTAACCATACTCTAAAAACTACATTTCATGACATATTTCAAATATTGCATTATTAAATGTGATTACTTCTAAAAACAGTAGCATCACAAAAAACATTTTTTAAATTTAGTATTCATCTGTTCTTCAGTGACTTTTCGAAAAAGAGAGATTGCAAACTGTTATTATTTCTACAAGGAGCTTATTCTCTGCTGCTGTGATCAATGATATTTCTAATGTCTTACTTGAACTTTTATATTTCTTTCCTCACTATCTAACATATCCTATGTAATAAAAAATATTAGTTGAATATTTTAAAAATAAAGAAAATTCTTTAACTTTATACGAATGTAAAATCTGGGATATTCAACTGCAAAAAAATGGCTTACATTATGAGTGAGAGAGGAATACATGAAGAGGATACTCTAAAAATAGCTGCTGTGGTATCTAAAATTGAGTAGTTAGGGGACTCTGATCTCTGAAAGCCCCAAATAGCAACCTGGGCTGCAATGTAGGAGTGACTTCTCAATAGTTGCTCATTGAGTGTCTAATGCTCAGTACAGCTCTCCTCTCTCAGCCTTCCCTTCAGTGTAATTTGGTCTATGAAGCCGAGCACCTAGCAAGTTAATCTGACTTGCACGTCTCAGCTCATTTAATGAAATGATGAGACAGTCTGTTCATTTATTCACTCAATAAATATTGATTGAGAAGCTACTAGGTTCTACATGCTTTAGTCACATTAAATAATCAACGTTCCAGCAGAAAGAATGAGCATTTGTCAGAAGTGGAAACAGTTACCTGGAATAGTAGACAGATGCTAGATAAAAAAGTCAGACAGTCTTCATAGATGAAGTGATTTCCTTTTCTTTTTCCCTAAATTGATTCAAAGAGTGTCTTTTTCCATAAATGTATACTACTCTAATCAGTCACTAATCAAGGATTATAAATTAAAAACTTGAGCTGAATAACTGTTACAGTTTTAAGAGTGTATTTCTCTAGAAATACATAGGTGTCACAGAATTATTATGCATGTCAGAGGTCTTTAGAGCAGCCTCATACCCCTGAACTTTAATCTCTTTCAAGATACTGTATGCATTCAGAATTGTTGAGGCAGAGTTTGCTGTCTGGAATAAAAAATGATTTCTGAATTGTATGGCCTTCTCACATGTCCTCTATCAAATGGTCTCCAAAACTATCTTTATACACGTCAATGGTTCTGCAAGCACAAAATGGACAATGTTTAAAGGGTCAAGTGTTCCCAACTGTATATATGGCCTCTTCACTGCCATTTGGCCTTGGGGTCAGCTGCAAAATTGATCTGATTTTCCTTTTCAGTGTCCTAGGATACATTTAATACAGTTTATCTCCAAGAATGCAGTCAAGCGACAAGCTTTAGCTCTAGGCTTTAGAGGAAAAGAGGAAAAAACAACAAGGTATTGGAGGGTTGGAGAAAACAGCATATAAGATCTGAATTTTCCTGTTAAATAATATTATGAAAACTATTTCTAGATTTTCAATTTAAGAAAAAAAGTTAACTCTTATATCCATGAATATAGGACAAACCATTTAGAAAACTTTTTACCCTTTACTCCAGTTTTAGGGTCTTATTTTGGACAATCTCAATTTATTTTCATAAATTTTAATCCATGATTTCCTCATCTTTATTCATGGTACACTACTAATAATATGCTATTAATAATTCTACAATTTCTTTCTGCTAAAATCTAGTTTACAAAAAAAATGCAGAATTTCAGATAAACAATAGTAATTGAATCACCATCCAGGATATGCTATCATTGAATGTATCAATTTTACCTGCTGGGAAATATAAGATACTAGAGTTAAATTTTTATTCAAAATATTTATATTAAAATAGAGAATAATACTACCAGTTATAATAAAAATTCATAATTCTATAAGAAAGTAAGCAAATTATATAAATAACAATTTTAAAAATAAATAAATACAAATTTGTAGTAAATTTTTGAAAGGATAGCCAAATATAATTGTAGTTATTTTCCTTAACCATTAAATCAGCTAACATTAAATTTAAAAAAATATCACCTACATCCAATGAGGACTGGAAACAGATGATCTTTTCTCAGGAATGTGCATCATACCAGCTATTTTGGAATGTCTATTAGGAAATGTCTATTAAAATTAAATATATATATATCTTTTGATTTAACATTTTCTCTCCTGGGGATCTGTAACAGAAATAAAGCTCCATGTTTTAAAGATTTGTGTACAAAAATGCTTAATGACGCACTATTTGTAGTGTTAAGAAAACTAAAAACAATGTTTTAACAGGGGAATAGTTGTGCTATAAACACATCATGAAATATAGAACTACAAAAAAAATGTTGAGTTCCACTAGTTGACAAAGAATTGCTATAATGCACTGTCAAGTGAGAAGAGCAAAAAGTAAAGTCAGTATAAAACTTGTGAAATGTGTGTGTATTTCTGTTGTTTTGCATTTGATTATGTTGGAATGGAGACATAGATAAAACAATCACAGTAAGTCGTTAACACTGGCTACCTGGTAAATTAAACTGCCTGAAGACAGAAAATTAAAAGAGAAAGTAGGGATGTTAAAATAAAATATATGTGTGTGTGTGTGTGTATATATATATATATGGTAACAATGTATACAAAGATAAATAAAGGTACATACATGGAAACAACACTATATAGAATGCTATCTCTTGTGTCTAAAATTTTGCATTTTTTAAGAATATTTTTGAAAAATTAAAATTAAACAGTTTTAGAAAAGAATAGCCACCAAAATGTTATCATTGACTTTTGGTTATTTTTATTGCCTTAATTATTAAAAAATAATAAAAGACTTGCTCTATAATTATAGATGGAGATGATGTTATGAATTAAAATTATTATTTTTAAATTATAAAGGGAGGAAAGTTTAAACCCCATTGCTGTAGCTTCATTCATTTTTAAATATCACTAAATTCCCAAACAAAATTAATTTTAAAATATATGATGCAATTTAAATATATCTGCTACTTTTTATAGCCTAGAGGTATTAAAAAAGAAAGCCCTGGTAAGGCATCTCAGATGTAGAAGCTTTGAATCACTGCCTAGAAATTCTAGTCTCATAACTTCTGAGGAACAATGGGTGAATGTGGACAGCGATAAAAGCTAAAAACGTGGCAGTTTCTAAATTTACAAATACATTCTGGGTATTTCTTCATGCAATTTTTTTCTATCCAATATATGAGGCTTGGGTGAGACATAACAAAACAGGGGAAATCTAAATGGAAAAACTAAGACACAGGAATCTTGATGGAAAAACTAAGAAACTGTTGATCTCTATTCATTTGTCTACTTTCTTGGCGGACATATATAGCAAGGAAAGATTTTTTAAAATTGCATCCAACAGCCTGGCCACTGTGGCTCAGTGGTTGAGCATCAACCTATGAACCAGGAGGTCGTGGTTTGTGTTGTTTGATTCCTGGTCAGGGCACATGTCCAGGTTGTGGGCATGGTCCCCAGTAGGGGGCATGCAGGAGGCGGCAGCCACATGAGTCTCTCTCACCATTGATGATTCTATCTCTCCCTCTCCCTTCCTCTCTGAAATCAATAAAAAAATATTTTTAAAAACATTGCATCCAACAAAGTATAGTGCCACTTCATTTTAAGAAACTATCATTGAACAAGAAGGCCCTCCTCTTTACTTTAGATGTCGCCCTGTGCATTCTGATGACCACATCCCCCCACCCGGAGGGAGAAGCACCCACAGTTATGGGGACAGAAGTTCCTACCCTCGCAACTCTTGCCCTGTGTTTCTCTTCATCTGAATCCTTTACCACATCCTTTGTTATGTTAGAATAAAGAATGGCTTCATTGTGAGCCATTCTAGCAAATTATTGAACTTCCACGTGCAGGTCATGGGAACCCCAAGTATAGTCAATCAGTCAGGAATACAGGTAACAATCTGGGACTTCCGGTTGGTAGCTGGACTGGGGGCAGTCTTGCAGCCTGACCCCTCAGCCTGTGGGGTGTGATGCTAACTACAAGTCGATAGTGTCAGCAATGATTGGATTGCAGGACATGTAGAGCTGGTGTCACAGAATTGCTTGATGCGTGGAAAACCCCACATCTGGTGTCAGGAGAGCTGTGAAGGTGTTAGTTGTGTGAGAGTAAAAGGAACACATGGGAGTGTTCTTTTGTTGTCTCACTCAATGGCACTATCAGTGTCCCCACCTCAGTGAAGGGCAGAAAGCGAGGATTTGTCACACTCATCACTAATCATGGTCTAACTGCTACAGAACGCATGAGAGACTTGCTCGGGAGTCACTGAACTAACACCCCAGCTGAAGCCTGCGGTGTGACCAGGCTGCTGCATTCCTGCTCCATCTGGAACAGAGGACCACAGAGGGGCAGAGGTTGACACAGCACACCTGGTGTCCTGACTAATTGTGTGCAATAATAGGGAGTGACAAATAATTTGTCACTGATAATATTTAAAGTGCCAACATCTGAGAATGTTTTGCAAAATCTATAATAATAAAAGTGTAATATGTTAATTAGACCAGACGTCCTTCCTTCCGGACAAAGCCGAAGCGGGCGGGGGCTGCGGCAGAGACCCCAGCCATGGCGGCGGTGGGTGGGGGCCGGGGCCAAGGGCCTTGCACGAATTTTGTACATCAGGCCTCTAGTTAGTTATTAAATAATGAACAATGCATCTCCCGCATGCTAATGCCATATTTTATGTACGATAAGGTAAAAAGAAAATGTCTGAACCCCAGTCAGTTTGCTCAGTGGATAGAACATTGGCCCGTGGACTGAAGCGTCTCAGGTTTGATTCCGGTTAAGGGCACATGCCTAGATTGCAGGCTCAATCTTGGGCCCTGGTCCTGGAGTGTCTCTCTCACATCGATGTTTCTCTCTCTGTCTCTCCCCCTCCCTTTCACTCTCTCTAAAAAAATCAATGGAAAAATATCCTTGGGTGAGGATTAACAACAACAATAACAAAATGTTTGAGAACTGCTAATCCAAAAGAAGGTAGGTTCCATAACTCTTCACTTTGGCTTCAATGCAAAATTTAAGTTGGTTTCTTCCCTTTGTTGTATGTTCTTGCGGGTGACAAAAGGAGCTCCTTTCACAGGAAGAGGGGGCTATGAGTGTAGATTCAGAGAGCACCCAGGGACTTCCCAGATAACTGGCAGAACTGAGTGTGTGGCTCCCTCTTGGCCTGCTGATCAGACCAGGAAAGCTAACAGAGGGGAGTCTGTCTGTCGCTTAGGAGAACAGGTCAGGAGTACCATTCTCACAAGAAGGACCCACATATGAAAAAGTCCGAGAGGGTAATTCAACATCATGTACTAAAAGAACTAGAAGCGCCTAGCCAGAGTGGCTCAATGGTTGAGCATTGACCTATGAACCAGGAGGTCATGGTTCGATTCCTGGTGAGGGCACATGCCTGGGTTGTGGGTTTGATCCCCGGTGTGGGGCGTGCAGGAAGCAGCCAATCAATGGTTCACTCTCATCATTGATGCTTCATTTCTTTCTCTCTCTCCCTTCCTCTCTGAAATCAATAAAATATATTTTTTAAATAAATAAATAAATAGCTAGAAGCAATGAAATTTGAATTGCAAGAGATTAAATGACAAAATGAGTATTAAATTCAGAGACGTTATACATTTCCATTCTCACCCATTTCTAAGGGCTATTGTGATGAACAGATGAAAGAACCTAGAGTCACTTTGTAAACCTAAAATGTGTTGTAAAAATAATTCCCCTAAAATACTTTGCACATAGATTGTTTCAAACCAGAGAGAAATTTAAAAAAGAACCATGTAATAATTTTTCTTCAATCCATATTATTGGAACTGTTTTTTTTTTATGTTGAGAATTATACGTGAGTTTTTTCTTTACATAAATAAATTAAAATACATTTTAATGTCTACTTTAAAAATATGGTCCATGGCTTGGCCACTGCCAATGATATCATTGGTTTCCAATGAGGCTAAACAAAAATTATCTGTGAAGCTTTTTAAAATACAAATTTCTAAGGTAACCAGACCAGTCAATCAGAATATCTGTGGATAGAGCTTGGGCATCTCTGAGGCTGTTGTTGTTTGCCAATTGCATTGGGCTGGGGATTGTGTTTGAGAACCAGTGAATGACAACACCATAGCCCAGGACATATTACAGAACCATTTGGGAGGGCCTTATGGATATTTTTTTTAAAACTTGTCTTTTGATATCCTTAGATATATTTCTAGTTTTTGTCATTATCACATTGTATCTCCTCTCCTATAATACTGCCATTATCTCTGATTCTACTTTTTTAAAATTCAAATTATCCTTCCCTAACTGTTTCTGGTACTAAGCTCTTTTCATCATTATACCTAACTCACTTTAAAGACTTGCATTATAAGCAATGTTATGAAATAGTAAAAAAGTAGGAAAGAAGAAGTAAAACAATTAGAAAATAGAAGGTATGACCTCCATATTTAATATTATTTTCAGATCGCTTCTTGGCCTTTTGGCTAAGATCAAGTGTAGTATCTGTTCTTATCAGTTTAATATTATTTTCAGATAGTATACTTCTTTACTTTGAAAACATACAAAAGAACACTGAATTTTAGCACTTTTCTATTTTTTTTAAAAAAAAAAAACTTAGATTATGGAGGTAAGTGAGAAACTTATAAAAAATAAATATTTCTATCTGACAGGCACTCTGCCAACCACTTGTGACTTGATGAAATCAAGCCTCAGAGAGGTTAATCAAGCTGCTAAGGTCACAAAGCTAATGAGTGGAAAAGTCATAATTTGAACTCAAGTCTGACCAACTCCAAGGTCACAAGGGAAGCAATCAATTATAAAAGCTTGAGCTTGTTAGAAAGTAAATTTTCCATTTTGCTTTTTTATTAGTTTTATTTTTTGAAATGTGTTATTCCAACCAATAAAATGACTCTATAAGGTCCAATAAATCAACTGAGCATTTTAAAAAATTAACAAAAATAATTTTTATAATAATGGGCAATTTCTTGTAATGCAACTGAAATCCTAACTCTGTCTAAATTATAACCCAAGTCTGTCAATAGATGAATTAATGAAAATGTGATACATAATTTATATATATATATGTATATATATATATACATCACATTTTGATATATGTATGTACATATATACATATATCACTATATATATATGAAAGAAGAAAAACCTGCCATTTGCAACAACATGGATGAAACTTGAGTGCATTATGCTGAGTGAGATAAGTTAGACAAAGACAAATACTGTATGATCTCATGTATATTTGGAATCTAAAGAAGCTGAATTCATAATAACAGAGAGTAGAACCATGGTTACCAGGAGGAGAAGGGAACAGGGGAGAGGCTGTTTAAGGGTCCAAACTTGCAAAGTTTGGCAGATAAATAAGTCCTGGAGATCTAATGCACAGTCAATAATACTGTATTATAAATTTAAAATTCATTAAGAGACTAGATCTCAATTGTTATATCACAAAAAAGAAATTACAATTATGTGCTATGGAATTGTTAGCACAACCCTATGGTGGTAATCATATTGCAAATACGTAAATGAATCAAATAAACTTGTTTTATAACTTAAATTTATATAAGGCAATTGTTATACTCCTTATTCTTAAGAAAGGAGCTTATTTTTTCTTTATGGGAATAAGAGAGGAAAAGAAAAGAGAGGCAAAAAGAGACAGCAGGTATAGAGTGGGAGAAAAGAGAAGAGAAATCAGGAAATTGGATGACAATCTACACTAATAAAAGAGAAACATGGTAATTGGCGTACGACCGCTACCCTTTTCATTGGCTAATCAGTGAGTATATGCAAATTAACTGTCAGCCAAGATGGCGGCCGGCAGCCAGGCACTGAAGCGAGCACGAGGCTTGCTTGCTGCAGACTCCAACGTTCCCCGCCTCACTTGCCAGCCTCTCAGTTGCAACTCTAAGCAACTATATACTATGTTGCAAATAAGAAGCTAAACAAAACCCCAGAAAAGGGCTTCCATTCAGCCGGGCTCGGACCGCAACATTGTATCTATGTTTTCAGCAGCAAGGCCTCAGAGCTAAAGCTGGCCCAGAAAAAAAAAAAAAAAAATTTATTAAGAGACTAGATCTCAATTGTTCTTATCACAAAAAAAAAGAAATTACAATTATGTGACATGATAGAATTGTTAGCACAACCCTATGGTGGTAATCATATTGCAAATACATAAATGAATCAAATAAACATGTTTTATACCTTAAATTTATATAAGGCAATTGCTATACTCCTGTATTATTCTTAAGAAAGGTGTTTATTTTTTCTCTATGGGAATAAGAGAGGAAAAGAAAAGAGAGGAAAAAAGAGACAGCAGGTATAGAGTGAGAGAAAAGAGAAGAGAAATCAGGAACATGGATGACAATAATACATAACACAATGCCTTCTATAACCACCAAATAGTACTTTTGGAAAAGTACACTAATTACACTGGATGCTTGTTGAAAGTGGTTGTTTTTAACTCAGTTAACATAAACAATTCTCATATAGCAGATGCAGCTATCCACAGACACAGGAGTTCAGCGAAATGGACCATGAGAATGTAAGTTCATGATAATTCACAGAAATCAGCGTGAGGGCCGGGGTTCACACAAGCTGTGGAACGGGGTGTTTCAAGCTACATTTACCTCTTCTCCAAAGGGCAGGGACTTAGCAGCTGTCTTCTGGATTACATCCAAACAAAGCAGAGGAAGACTCCACCTGATGGATTGGTGATCAAATCTCAAACAATTGATTCAGTTAAATAAGAGGCTATAACTTCAATCAAAATGCCTTCTATAACCACCAAATAATACTTTTGGGTAAGTAAACTGATTTCACTGGATGCTTGTTGAAAGTGGTTGTTTTTTAAATCAGTTAACATAAACAATTCTCATTAGTGTTTGATGGTATAGAGCAGATGCAGCTACCCACAGACACAGGAGTTCAGCGAAATGGACCATGAGAATGTAAGTTCATGATAATTCACATAAATCAGCGTGAGGGCTGGGGTTCACACAAGCTGTGGAATGGGGTGTTTAAGCTATATTTACCTCTTCTCCCAAGGGCAGGGACTTAGCAGCTGTCTTCTAGATTACTTCCAAACAAAGCAGAGGAAGACTCGGCCTGATGGATTGGTGATCAAATCTCAGACAATTGATTCAGTTAAATAAGAGGCTATAACTTCAATTCCCTTTTTGAGTGAAATTTATGATTGCTTTTCTTAGAAAACAAATGTTATAAACTGTATGGACCACAGAAGATCATCAGTATTTTGCCCTTCTTAGACAGAACTGAGAATAAAGGTAGAGCTTGGAAAACAATTCAACTTGATAACCTTCAGGAGACCAGATGCACGTGAACAACATTTATGCTGCTGAAATTCGCTGTTGTCACTGTTGCTAAGACAGGTCTCACTCACTGGCTGACATTGAGTTACAGAGCAATGAGGCTTGCAAAGAAAGGCAAATTCAAGTTTTATTGGTAGAAAGAGAGTAACACTGAAAACTAATGGCTTCTGTCCCTTTATATTATGGCTGGCAAGAATTTGATCTAGCAAGGCGATCCCTTTTGAACAGCCCATCAACTTCACCTCAACTGCCATCAGCATCACCATCACTTTCCACCCCACCCTTTAGCTGGACCAGTTCTCTGGAGGCCTTCAAGTTGGGGCTAAGTTTTAACTTTGAAATATTACAAGGTTTACAATGGATTGGAAACCATATTTTCACTTTTTGTTTTTAGGTAAAATTTGTGAAATGTTCTCAAAAAAGAATAGTGAATATAAATTCCAGACTGATAAGAGACCAAATAAATGGTATTTTTACTTGGTACAGCTCCGTCCCTATCCTTGGCCCTCCCCCAACCAGGCAAACATCCTGTTTCTAACAATGATGTTCAGGGGTGACATGAAGGACCCACTAGAATACCCTGATTTCCATTCTCTTACATTTTCCTGCTCCTAGATCAATGTTTCAAATATGTTAAGGCTATTAAAAGATAAACTGAGGCATTTTCAACAGTAAACATTTTAAAAATTTATTTGAGCAAAAATCAGTTCAAATTGGGAAGTGCCAAGTTAGAAACAGTTAGGAGGACTCCACTGATGGGAGTTCTGGGAGAGACTTTTATAGAGAAAAGGCAGAAGCAAAGTAAGGAAATCACTGATTGGCTGTAGCTTGAAGCTTGGTTGGCTGTTTGTAATTGGTTATCCTTAGTGTTTGGATTTCATAATCTTGAGGTATTTACAAGCTCAGATTTTAGTTTGCTTACTTAGACTACATCCTGAGAGCCACATCGGTCTAATAGCCTCCTTGTTTATTTCAATGAAAAGACCTAAATGTCCATCAGGACTCAAGTTCATGGAACTGGGAGTGAACTTCTTTTGTTTTTGGCAACATCTGTAAGGAGGATGCAGCCTGTTAAAAGGGACATTGAGTTTGGAGATGATAGTGCAATGCATTGCACTAAGGGGACTCACTTCCCAGCAGCTATGAAAGACAATTTGTGGACCATAGCTTTTGCTGATGAGCGCTGAGTATAGAATCAGCTTTGTCAATGTGAAAACATTTAGAGAACATGCAACCCTTTTCCTTCTTCAGATCCAAAAACAACCTCAGCACCCCTTTCTCCTTCTACCAGCTTTCTCTGGCTGCTGCATGTTTCCTGGCAGCTCTAACAACACGTTAATACTCTTTGGAGACAAAACAGTGAGTGCAGTAGCTTGTTCTTGGGAGCTGGCACTCATCACTACTCTCTGGCCTCGGCTCTCCCATTCCCATGACACTTGGTTCATTTAAGAAGCTCAACTCCATGTTCTGGCTTTAGGGGAAATGGATGAGCTTTTGCTCAAGCCCAAGCTTATGTAGAGTACGCACTTCTGTGCATTCATACGGGAACTCTCAAAGATTCAGCTAAGACAGGTAGCTAACTAGTCACAAAGGTAATTTCAATAGCTTGTTACTGTGGTCTTTCTCTTTGGCCTTAGTTATGCTATTGGACACTTTCCAATTAATAGATTCAAGTGCTTTGTCCAGAGGAAAGGTTTTAATTTCTTTAAGCTTCTCTTTGTCAGTCTTTTTCATATTTCTCAGGTGCAGAGGCAGGAGATTATAAGGCATCTCAGAGTCAAGGGAGGGGAAGCCAAGAACCTAAAACTAATAAGACATTAGGCTGTCAGAGAACAGAGCATTCAATAGAATTAAGTAAAATTAAACACCTCCTTTTTTATTTTCACGTAATGACTAAAGAAGCAGAAAGAAGAACAAGGTAAAAGACAGATGAGCAAATCTACATGTGATTCTGTACCAAAAGCAGAAGGACTAATACACTTCCAAGTGCCTGAAATGTTTCTTTTAACTTAATGTAGTTTTTTCTTCTCCTGGTTCACATTTAAGTCTAAAATCAGTGTTTGAATCGCTATAGGTAATAAGTAAATTAGTTAATAAGTGATGAGGAAAAAAAAGAAGTATCGGCTATTTTTTTTTTACAAATTCAAGAGCTATATTTTTATGTAAATGATCTAAACATTAATCACATTTACTTCCCTTATGGATGTAGAGCAGAGATAAAATTTGTTCTGGTGACAAATGAGTTTCAGTTCCAATTTTCTCTACTCACAATTTATAACCACAACTAAATGTTTTCTAATGCATTTAAAAAATGAATCATATTTTAAGAATATGAATCTTACTAAAGCTTTCAGAATTGGATCTTTGCTGCAATTAGGGTCAAGCTCCTGGGAAGAATGGCCTGATATTTTCAAACCAGCAACAACGTGAGAACAAAGAAGGTTTAAACCAATATTGTAAAAAGAAAGGTCTCATCATTGATTATATGAATCAAGACCTGCATTTACCTTGTTTATAGAAGAATGTTGAATGCCAATTAGTAAGTGTGTAAGGAGTACTGGAAATGGAAAATCATTTTACAACCAACACAGTTACAGTTAGTTCAGGCAATAATCATCAATGAATGTTAAGTCCAGGGCAGTATTTTGATGAAAAGTGGGACATTTGCATGGACTTAAAGAGTCTCCACATGAATCACTTGTTAGTTGCCTGTAAAATATTATAACTATACAGTGGAGAAATTGGATGACATCTTGACAAAGTGACCAGAATTAAAATCATGAATGAGGAATAGGGAACATCATGCACCTCCAGATGTGATGTGGCCAGGAATTCATAACCTTAATGTAATTATCAGAAAACACTGGACAATCCCAAAAGGAATAATATATTTTTAAAAAATTTTATGAGACAAAGAATCATAACATTCTGTGGAAGTATTCTAGATTAGTTTAGATGAAAGAAGAGTAATGAGACATTAATACTAAGTATAACATCTGATTTTAGACAAAGTTCTGAGTTAGAGGGGGGAAACATTACAAAGTACATTAATAGTTTATTTGAAAAAATTAGAATACAGATGGTAGATTAAATTAAAATTTTTTATGAATGTTAATTTTCCTGAAGTTGATAAGTGTTCTGTGCTTCTGTTAGAGAATACCTTGATTCTTATGGAATAGACATGGATATATTTAGAGAGAAAGATAAACCAAATGGAAAACACAGGTGAATAAAAATGCTAAAATAGATCATTGTGAGTAAAAGACATATGTATCTTTTTCCTTATTTCTTAACTTTTCAATAAGTTTGAGATAATTTTCAAGTCAAATGTTATCATTGACTTAAATATCACACATATACTGCCGGGGTTCTTGTCCCAGCATCAAGAAGGGTTCAGGAATCTGGAAAAGGGGCTGTGCGTAGATTAAAGAGTCCAGGGACTAATAAAGAGTCCAGAGATGAGACATAATTTTGAAAGGCATTGGGCGTCAGAGGAGCTTAGCTAAAGGAGCTAAGATCTAAGGTCTTAAGTGTAAGGCCTTAGGCTTTCTCTTAGTCCCCAGGACCCCATGCTTTTTATTAACACAACTTGTCTTGAGGCAAGGTGGGGATATACACTTCAAAGGGTCAGAGTTTGGTACAGAGTCCATTGTCAGAATGGGGGAATTAGCCTACGGCTGTTCAGGTGTTTGGCCAGTAGGAGGCAATAACATGTAGATTAAGATGTCCTTTAACTCTCTGGCAGCAGCAATCAATTTAATGTATCCTATTCAGGTTTGGGGAAATGCCTTTAGCCATTCCCAGATGCAGGTGACTACATGTGTGACTCAACCCTGTTGAGTCCCCAAGTCTCATCAACCTTTTGATGAAACTCTTGAAATTATGGCATGCTGGAATTGGTCTATGGCAATACACGACAAACACACACATGATAAACACACACACACACACACACACACACACACACACACACATATATACACTTACACACATTTAGCTCTGTATTTATATTTTTTCCCTCAATACAGAATCAGTGTTGTACAGATTATGGTCACTATAGCCATGCTTGTTTTGAGTTAGGTTAGACAAATATAGTCAAGAGATAATACATCCTAAGGGCATGAAAACCTTGCAGGCGAGAATACAAAATCTTAGCAAGTAAAAATATGCAGATATTCTGAGTATAACACAGTATCTGATACTAGAAGTCTAACTGGGTGATGGCCCCTGGCCTCCTAGCCATCCTTCTCTGAAACCCTTTGACAGAGGCACACAGGGAAGAACTACAGTGTCCTCCACCCTCTCTAAACACAAGGACACCTTGCAGCTTAAGCAGCATGAGTCATGATTGAACCAGAGAACAATAGGGCTATAAAGAGAAGGGGTGGGTTTGATGCCCAATGAATGGCTTAAAGGAAAAGAAATCCTATGTATCATGTGATCACTCACATGACAGCTGGCCACAGTTGCATGAAGTATCCACTGAGACTCCCAAAACTGTGACCTCAAGGGACTAAGGTCCATTAATTGTCATGACTGCAATGCCATGTAATACCCACAGCTTCTAACTTCTTAGGAAGCTTACTGCATACAATTATATGTGAAGTCCACATCCCCACACTTTCCTCTGAGAAAAGCAAACTGTCACCCCAATCAGGAGGCAGACCCAAAATATCCACATAAAATAAGGCAGATTTTCTTAAAACATCTTTCACATTCATAAATACAAAGGCCTCAAAGTAGAACAGAAAATCAATGTAAAGCTAGGAGGAGAATACAAGTCTTCTGTTTTTGCAATCAAATATTCCGCCTGGAGAGCACTGCTTTAGGGAACATAAATAAAAAACAATGAAAACTATTCATCACAGAGACACGGTTCCTCTACTGCTCCTGTATCAGCAAAATGATGGGGAACATTGAACGGGCGGCGTGTTCTCTGTCAGTGATCACACCAATGCCCACCGAGGAGAAAGAAGTAACACTCAGATTTTAATCACACACCTGTGGAAGAGCTTTACAAAGATCTTTCCTAGACGAGGACCATTTGGGGAATGAACGAAAGGGAAGATTAGAGAAAGGGAGATGGAATAGAGTAGGTAGGTTAAAAAAATATTGAGAGGAAAAGAGTTTATCTGAGGGGAAGAAAGAAAAAAGGAAAAGAAGAACGACAGGTCATAAGAAAAGAATTTACTATGCCTCTGATTTTGTTGAATTTATTTTGAAAAAAAATATGTTTTTATTGATTTCAGAGAGAAGGAGGGAGAGAGAAACTTTGATCAGCTGACTCCTATACCACCTACTGGAGACTGAGCTGGAAAACTGGGACCTGGAATTGAACCTCCTGGTGCATGAGATGATGTTCAACCAACTGAGTTGCACTATCCTGGCTATTGAATTGATTTTAAGTCATATACTCTCTACACCAGTGGTTCTCAACCTTCCTAATGCCACGACCCTTTAATACAGTTCCTCATGTTGTGGTGACCCCCAACCATAAAATTATTTTCTTTGCTACTTCATAACTGTAATTTTGTTACTGTTATGAATCGTAATGTAAATATCTGATATGCAGGATGTATTTTCATTGTTACAAATTGAACATAATTAAAGCATAGTGATTAATCACAAAAACAATATGTAATTATATATGTGTTTTCAGATGGTCTTAGGCGACCCCTGTGAAAGGGTCGTTCGACCCCCAAAGGGGGTTGAGAGCCGCTGCTCTAGACTATTCATTGCGAATAAAAAAATAAAAAAAGGAAGAAAACCCCTAAAGTTTTGGAAAGAAGTGCTTTTCTTTATAATTTTCTCATTAAAAAATAATAAACCAGTAAGGCCAGCGTTTGGTTGCCTCCTGCTCTCTCTGACTCTGCCAAAGAGTCATTGCATTTATAAAAGAGCAAGAGGCTGTTACCTAAGCTTCTCCAGGGATGAACGAAGCACACCTCTATGTATTTAGAAATGAAACTGTACTATTTTGTGAGTTCATTATAAAAACAGTAACTCAAAACCCCATGACTCAGAAATCTTGACTTAGGATAAAATAATGTTTTTTTCTTTGAAGCTAAGGGTTAAAGATTTTTATAAAAGAAATGTGAAAAAATATAACTAAAATTGTGTATGTTATCAATTTTGTGATGGACGGTTTTACCATGAGATACTCTAAAGTAATCAGGTTTAAATGAACTGGAAATGTCTTCATGTGTCATTTACACAAGGATGCTGGAGCCATCTAATAACCTTCTGATACCCTGGAGTTCCTGACCATTACTGATGACACACTTACTAGGAGTAATTAATGGGCCCACTGTCAGGCTGGTGTGGCTCAGTGGTTGAGCGTTGACCTATGAACCAGGAGATCACACTTAGATTCCTGGTCAGGGCCCATGCCCAGGTTTGCAGGCTCGATCCCCAGTGTGGGTGTGCAGGAGGCAGCCAATCAATGATTCTCTCTTATCATTGATGTTTCTATTTCTCTTCCCCTTTCTCTTCCTCTCTGAAATCAATAAAAATATATAAAAAGAGAGATGGGCCCACTAAACACTCATGGTGTCCAGCCACAGTCTGGGCACTAATACACTCTCAATTCTATGGCTCTTCACCACAGACTCTCCTTCCTCTCAACAGCTTTCATAAAACGTTAATACTGACTTCTTTTTTATACCATTGAAATCTCTCTTCTCTCAAAAAATAAGCCTGCCTCCTTCTCCACTAAGAAAAATAAGGTTAATGGGCAAGACCCTCCCCCACTCAGCTTCTTGGGGTTAATCTACTTCCTATCGCCACCCTATATCTGCAGAGAGATTCTGTATGGGCACCTTTCTGTCTGAGATGTCTCTTCAGCCCTGGGAAGCTGTTGATGGCCATTTCCTATAACACAAAAGGCAGAGAAAGTTGGTTTACCACTAGGGAGGTGAATAGAGCAGAGTAGATAGATGAGCAGAGATGAGAATAAAAGAGTTCCCCAGTTCCCTCCAACCCTGCTGCCCTTGGCTGGCTTTTGTTCATAATGTACAGTTCAAATGTGGGATAGTCTAGAATCCTTCCCTAAATATTTCATCCTTTGCTTTCTTGGCTTTCTGGTGCATGACAACAATGTCTTAAACAACATAGCCACTATTTTTTTTAATATATTTTATTGATTTTTCACAGAGAGGAAGGGAGAGGGATAGAGAGTTAGAAACATCGATGATAGAAAAACATCAATCAGCTGCCTCCTGCACACCTCCTACTGAGGATGTGCCCGCAACCAAGGTACATGCCCTCGGCCGGAATTGAACCTGGGACCTTTTAGTCCACAGGCCGACGCTCTATCCACTGAGCCAAACCGGTTAGGGCATAGCCACTATTTTTAAAATGTCTAAGTTTAGGAGATGGTATGAGTTAAATATTGTTGCTCAAAAAGATATACTCAAGTCCTAATGCCAAGTACCTGTGAATGTGATCTATCAGGAAATGGGGCCTTTGAGAATGCTATGGTGAGGTTGGACCCTAATCCAATGGCTGGTGTCAGTATAAAATGAAGGAAATTCAGACATACACACACAGAAGAGAATGCCATGTGAGGACATAGGAAAAGAGTGTCAGAGGGAAGACAGCAATGCGAAGACAGAAGCAGAGGCTGCAGTGATACATCTACAAGCCACAATGTCAAGCACCGCCCACCTTGTGGAGCCCTCTCAGAGCCTCCACAAGAAACCAACAGCAACGACACCTTGATTTTGGACATCGAGCCTCCAAACTGTGAGAGTTTATATTTCTGCGGTTTAAGTCACCCAATTTGTGATGGAAATGACTATAGGAGTCAATATCATTCTGGGTTTAGAGCTGAGAATATCGTGGCTAAAAGTTTAAGTGACTGGTTTAAGGCCAAGTCACATATCTGTCAGGAGAAGGCTATGTTCTGTGATATTGCTTTCATGTCAAGCAACTCTCACAACTGAGAAACTCCAATTGAATGTAATATGTCTTCTAGTATTCTGCGATTGACCTCCTGCTTCTAGGCACTATATCTTTATTTTAATCAATCTATTTTATAGAGAATAGGAAATAAAACATTATTAAAAGCAGAGGTGCTAAGCAGGAAAGCTATAATGTAAAGTGCTCTCACCATTACAGATGACATTTTGTGAAATCTCAAGGTAGTCCTCGGCTGTGAAAATACGATATGCACCATTGCCTAAGCTGTCACTCTGTTAAGCCATTTTACAAATATACCAGGCCTCACTGAATCTGTTAGAATTTTTGCAGTCTGGCTTTCGCATAGATTTTGGATTTTATTAAAGAATCAAAGTTTTAATTTTTCATAAGAATGCAGGCACGTTGATGGTCATTATGAGAACTATAGAGGGGAAGCACAATCATTTCTTCCATGAAAGTTATGTGCCAAGCGTTGTGATAAACATTTTTATTTTATCTTTCTATCTACTTTCGGTAGTCCATATTATTATTTCCACTTTAAAAAGAACCTGAGTGTCTGAGGGGGTGTATTATTATTGGTCTTAAGTCATGTAGGTCATAGGTGGCAGAGCTGGGTGGGATGTCTGTGACCATTTCTACTGAGCTGGCTGGGCACTCGCAATCAAGGTGAGAACTTAATACATAGGCTTCCTGCCTGCCCCGCCCCCCATGAAGGGAATGAAAGAACATGTAGATGTAAGAAGAAAGGAGATATGACAGTACAGAAGCACAAGAAAGTGTCTTGGAATAGACTAGATGTTTTAAAGTTCTAGAAAATCAGCAGATGAGACAAGATTGACATTGAAAAAGGTGAAGCCATAGCACAAGATCAGAGGAAAATGTGGGTCTCCCCTCCCATACAGTAAATAAACAAAGGGTTGTCATAGGGACAAGGACGTGATCACAGGACAATTTAATGAAGAGTTTCCCAAGACCGTTGTCTTCCTTCGCTCTGAAAGAGGATTGGGCGGTAGCCATTGCTTTTGACCTCAAAAAGACTGGGACTTTCTCTGTCCAGGGAGGCCTGTAGTGGGACCCAAGAAAGAAGCAGACCCTGAGAGAACACTGGTTCTCCCCAGAAGAAAGAGAGGAAAAGCAAAAGTGCAGAACAAAGCCCCCCTTACTTTGCAATACGGAAGTCCCCATATTGCCTGCACACTCCTGTGATGGGCCATGGTGTGAAGGACTTGTCCCCCCTGTGCTGAGAGTGTTACTCAAGAACAGGTTTCAGTTGTCTGCACATTAGGGGGATCATCTTAGGCCAATCACCTTAGAGCTGTTCCCCAAAGTCACGTTCCCTTCCTCCAGCACAGTGATTCCCAAAGTGGGCGCTACCGCCCCCTGGTGGGCACTGCAGCGATCCAGGGGGGCGGTGATGGCCACAGGTGCATTTGTTTTAACTTTTTTTGCATTACCTTTCTATTCTGAGTTCAATAAATAGTTTCATAATTTCAAACTTCAATGTTTCTAATTTACACCTTTCTTTACTATATTTTACGAAAAAGGTAGAGAAACATTAATACATATATCTTTCTGTTTAATTGCTATTAAAATTTTAAAAAAATTAATTTCCAGGGGGCGCTGAGTAATATTTTTTCTGGAAAGGGGGCGGTAGGCCAAATAAGTTTGGGAACCACTGCTCCAGCAGATTATCTCCTCTGATGAGTAGTGTATGAAAATATGAAGACTCAACCTATTTGGCCAACTCGGGCAACCATGAAGGCCTTGTCCAGTGTTAGAACTCCTTGTGGGACTGGCAGAAGCTTTGTGTTGAATGCATCACACTCCAGTTTTCCCTCTGTCCCAACCTCTTTCCTTTCCTTCCCCAACAGGAACGGGTCCTGAGAGCAATGCCCAAGTAAACTTTGTTGTGCTTGGTTATGTTAAGCCAGCTTTCTGAGAAACCCAACCTACACCACTCAGGAGATATTTCTATCCATGTGAATTTACCTGGGATTCCTGGTTACTTTTGCATTCAAGGGAGAACCCTATTGGAGAACTAAGACTTCTCAACAGTGGAGAAAATCAACATGAGCCACATCACACTAGTCAAACATTTTCATTCATAAATGCTCATGCACAACTATGAAAGACAACAGATATTTGGAAAAAGTATCCATGAAACATAGTGATGAGAAACCACCAGAACATGGAGTCCAGAAGAAACAGGTAAATTAGATTCAGATGCAATTTTTCAAAGTATATCATTCAGAGCTTGAAAATGGGATTCCACATATCAATAAGAATATTATAAACAAACGTAATAAAATGATTTCTTAAAATTTGAAACATGATTTCTGAAGTTATAAAAGAAATTCTAATTTTAAAGACTGAATTTTTAAAAGGAAACTTGAGAAATCATGCCTAGAAAATAACACCACAAAAAGTTGGAAAACATAGAAATATGAACAGTTGTGGAAGTAAAAGAAGTTGCCGAAGAGAAAACAGAAACAATAAAAGAGACAAATAATTAAAATATATAGACAAAAATTTTCCCAAGCTGAAGGAAATTGTAAGTTTTACTAGGAAAAGAAAAGCCTTTCAAAATGATTCCTGCCCAGTGTGACTCTGTAGTTGAGCATTGACCTCATGAACCAGAAAATCATGGTTCGATTCCAGGTCAGGACACATGCCCAGGTTGCAGGGTTGGTCCCCAGTAGGGGCCTACAGGAGGCAGCCGATTAATGATTCTCTCTCATCATTGATGTTTCTATCTCTCTCTCCCCCTCTCCGTTCCACTCTGAAATCAATAAAAATACATTTTAAAAAAATTATTCCTGGGAAATAACTATGAACTGTAATTCTCTGCTATGAAAGAGAAAAGCATAAATGTTTCAGGAGACAAAGCTCTCCAGGAGAATTGTTTAATTCAAAGACTTGATAATGATGTGAGAGAGGAATTAATTTTTATTCTGCTAAGCCACTGAGATTTGGGATTTGTCTTTATTAATAGGTTGTATTATATTGACATAAAAATCAATTAGATAAATTTGTTAAGTCAAGGAATGGAGATTTAAGTAGGTTACTAAGTTAATAAAAGCAGGCATTAAGTTTTCAAATATTATTACTACTAATAATAGTGGTGATGATGATGATGATGCTGATGCTGATGCTGATGATGATAATGGCAAAAAAATCCAAAGGCAAGAAGAGGAGGACTTGGAAGTTTGTTAATGTATTAAGTTCTCATCATCATAATGGGAGAGAGGTTGAAGGATAAGAGATACTATATACATTTGATAAAATTAGGGAACAGATAAGAGATATAATTGTTTCCATTACAGTAGTAACGACCATAAAATCTGAAGACTGGTAACAATGTGGTTTCTGAAGAGTGCAATTGGCAGTAAAAGATTATTGCTTCCCATTTTAATCTCTTTTGTACAGCCTCATATCCCTTTTACCATGTGCATCATTACTTTAAAAATGCAAACATGTTTATCCTATTTCTTTTTAAAATAATGTACACCCATTCAATGGAACACTATCCTGCATCATGGAGATAAATGGAATGAAATAACGCAGCACGAATACAAGGATAACCTTAATATACTGTTAGGAGTCAGTGAAGTAAAATGGCCAATGGTGCATATAAAATAAACGCAACTTTGTAAAAATAAATTTATGCAAATAAACGTACATACAGATAAAAGGAGGGGTAGAAAGGGAGAAAGGAAAGAGAGAGAGAGAGGGAGACAGAGAAAATGAGAGAGAATTCTTCATGGGGAGATAACCTAAGAAGGTACAAGCTCCCAAGAGTGAATAGAAGTGCTGCTCCCAAGAACAGCAGCAGCAACTGCAATAGAGCAGGGTTGTCAACAGTCCAAGGTTTCTAGAATAACAATCATTTACTCCCTAGGTTTGAAATTTCCTGGATGTAGGTATTAATGTCAAATAAGTAAATTTCAAGTTTCTTTATTGAAAATCATAAATTACTTTTACATGCTGACTAATAGACTTACTCAAAAGCACCATATGTTATGAATCTCCGGGAATTGGCTTGCTGACATTTACTTCAGGGGAAAAACTATATTTAAATGTATACCTTCTTTTTAAAAATGACTGTTTGTTTGGAGTTTTATTTGAAATAGCATAACACAAGGGTTCTTCTAAATTCAATTTGAGTGGCCATATTGCAATTGGGATTCGATTGAAAATTAATCATATCCCAAGTTCTTACCAAAAATACTCATTTTACTCTTTTCTAGACATATGAAGGCAATCTAGTTTCCCTGAGCCAAGTTACTCATCTTTCAATAAACGAGCAGCTGGCCTAGAATCTGGCAGCGACACGTAGGTGGTTTTGTTGTTGTTTTGTCTTATTTTGTTTTCTCCCCAGGGAAGTTCTGAAAAGACTCGGTGATATTATTGGTCAAAACATAATGATAAAGTCCTGGCCAGTAAATGGAAGCCACACATACAGTAGACCTTTATTTTCTTCTTACAAGCAACTAAAAGGCACTGACAAAAAGAAAAAATAAATAAATAAACGAGTGGTGAATAATGCTTTTTACTCAGGGGATTCGATGTTCCAGCTGTGAAATAGACAGGTATTCCCGTGGCCACCCAGAAAGCCACGCTGGACACGCACTGCGTGCTCAGTGTACTCAGAACGCAATTTTGAACCACTTTGCAGAGGATGTCAGGCTAGAACCATCATACACCTGCAGGAGCCCGAGGTCATGTAGCAATTTCCAGGACACAGATCCTCCATTACTCCAGCAGATGTTCCCTGGCAGAAGAGTGGCAAAAGCTGTCATCAGCCTCTGTCATCAGAGGGACACAATGTCTCCTAATTCACTGATGGAAACGCGAGGCAACAGACCAGATCCGGGCAGTGTGCTGTTCAGGAGACGGGCAGAATCGGGGGCCAGTGTGGCCACCGTCGTGTCCCAGCCCCACGTGACACGGACTGCGGTGTGGTGAGCTCTGCCGCAGATGTCCCACTTGTCACTTGGAGCGATCCCATCGTGTCACTTCTGAGTCCCCCTTAGCATCCATGACAGAACACAGTCCCCCACAAAGTGCTTCTGGAAGCCTGCTACATCCCCGAGATGGAACTGTGCTGGTGAAATTGATCCTGCTCAGTTCTGCGTGCCAGTTGAGAAAAGACACCTGTCATAGGAAGCTGACAAAAGACGGGAAACTGAAGAGAATCCACAGCAGTGCATCTGTGACAATAAGGGGAGAAATGGGGAAGACACAACAGCCTCAGGAATGTGCAATGACAGCCTCGGCTTCTGGGACACAGAAGCCCAGACAGCAGCCTGGGGTGCAGAAATCAGAGGGGTGCAGAAATCAGAGGGGTGCAGAAGTCAGAGGTGGGACTTTCATAGGAATTTCAGCCCATTTGCTCAGCTCTGGAGTACGATGATCAGCATATTCTTTCTCCCGTTCTACTTATGGTAATGGGTACCGATCGCCAAAGTTCTCCCACTCTCTCTCTTTGGTAAAGAAATTTAAACTTATTTCAACTCAGTGTTTGTCACACACTTGCTATACGCCTGCCAACGGGCAAGGGAGCATGACAATGCAAAATAAGACTGACACGCTTCCTTCCTGGGGGACCCGAGTAATTTTGGAATGACATGATCCATGAAATGTTGGGCAAAGATATAAGACAGGATATAATCAAGTGTCACCGAATGTACTAGAGGAAATAAATGCCATGGCAGGTCAGGAGAGGGGGTGTTCAGATTTTAGACCCGGTAAGAAAAGAGGAGGTGGGCCAGCAAGGGCACATGAAGGAGAGAAAAGATCTGAAAGAAATGAAAGAGCACACAATCCATTCAGGAGGTGGGCATTTTCACAGAGGGGACAGTGAGGACCCTGGGATGCCCCAGGGACTCCTGGGACAGAAAAGTAGATGTTGCCCCTGCAATCTGGTCATTGAATGAGAGTAGCAGTGCTTATGGCTTGATGAACATGGATCTGGTCACTGAAAAGTGTGCTGAACACAAAGAATATCAGTAATGAATGGGACGTAGACCAGTGTAGAATTATAGCTGGAATGTTCTATCTCACAGATGAATAGGCTGAGACAGAGCCTTTGTAAATGGGCTGATGCAGTTTATTTTTCCTCGCAACTTTTACGTACCAAGATTGTTGGTGAGGAATCGGTGTCTTCCCTTAAGTCCTGGATGAAATCTTTTTTTTTTTTTTGCAACATTAGAAACCAAAAGAAAAGATGGGTTGTATAGAAGTGAACCCAAACTTTGCAATGAAATAGGGCCATTTAATTTTTTTAAATCATCTCAAGGATAAGCTCAGGCTTTACAAAAGGCAAGAAGGGTATAAGAGCAAATATGACACCTCCACCTGTCTCGGTTGCAGGTAAGTGGGCATATCAGATCCCACAGCTGGCACAGCAGAAACTTACTGTGCATCCTAAGACAAGCAAAAACCAAATTCAGTCTCCCTGTCTAATTCACAAAGTCAATGCAGCCTTAAACCATCATTTCTATAAATTATTGACCATATGAGGAAATGGCTTCATCTCCAATCTTCTATATATAAAAGCCTAATATGCAAAGTGTCCCCTTGGGAGTTTGACCTCCTGGGAGTTCGATTGCTCGCTATGACATGTGCGGACCACCAGGGGGTGGCACAGAACGAAGGAAGGAAGGCAGCCGGGGAAGGGAGGCCCTGGCTGGCAGCCGGCAGCCACAGGGACCTTACCCTTGCATGAATTTCATGCACTGGGCCTCTAGTAGATTATATCATGAGACTTGCAGATATGATAATAATGTACAAAAACTATTGGTTTTCCGCCGCAAATAAACAAGCTGCAGTTTCAATAACCTTGGCAGGTTCTGTTTAACCATTTGCTTAGTTTCCATATTAGCATATAGAGAGCTGAAACAAATTAGCTTCCAACCTTACAACATGCAAAGAAAAAAAAACAACACTAGCTAAACAGCAATTTAATAACTTTTCTGGAACCCATCATAGAACTGAGAAGAGCCAACAACTGGCTCAAAAATCTAAGGAGAATCCAGATGCCAAAAGAAGATGGATCAGTCTTAAAGGAGATGTCTGCCCAGCAGAAGGAGATGGAAGGCCAGCACTACCTTAAGAAGGTAAGATGCAGCCAGTAAGAACCCTCAGCTAAGGTGGTGGGCAAAGTGACGGAGATGGCCCAAACAGGATGAGGTCCCTGGGGGAGTCCACCTCCTCATATAGAATTTCTCTGCGTGAATCCTACTGGGCACTAAAGAGAGATATTGGGAAAATCCTGAGAAATTCTCCCTCATGCAGAACTGAAGGAGGGGAGTAGCAGCCATGGCAAGAAATGTGAGCACCTTCACTGAGATCCTTCTCACCTGTCTCCCTTGTGGAACAAAACCCTTAACTGGGTATGGGAGGGGGTTGGGAGTGGGAGACAGGCAGGATACATGAGCAGCCAGGCATGTAGCTATGAGAGGAGCAGGCCACATCCCAAGGACCCAGGGGTATTGTGCCTGCTTTAGACTGAGGCTTATTCAGAACAACAGAGATTGCACCCATACAGCACACACACACACACACACACACACGCACACACACACACACACACACACACACACACTCATTGGCAGGTTAGCAAGCATCTAGAAGCCTATAACTTATAGGCAAGAGACAGACCCTCTCTTGGACATAGCTCACAGGGAAGACCAAAAGCAAAAAGATGCAAAAGACATTGAGAAAAAAAAAGCCTTTTGGCAAAGCAACTCTCACCCTACACACAATATATTTCTATAGGAAGTTTAAGCCTGTGGGGCCCTGGGGGTGACCAAAGCACAACACACTTCAAAATCAGCTGACTAGTAACGTGCGTGTGTGTGTGTGTGTGTGTGTGTGTGTGTGTGTGTGTGTGTGTGTGTGTTTTGAATCACTTTATTTTATTTTTTTAATCTTTTTTGTTGAAAGTATTACATCTGTCCCCTTTTACTCCCCATTGACCTTAGACTAACTCATGTCTCCACACTAACGGCCAACCAGAAGCAAAAGCATACTCATTGCCACATGTGAAAGAGCTACCTGGTTTCTGCAGTCGTAAAGGAGATGCCTGGCTTTCAACAACAAAAATGAGAAAGTATACAAATAGGCAAGACAAAACAACACTCTCCCAAGGAAGTAAGCAATCATCCAAACAAGATTCAGACATGCCCCACATCTTGAAATATCTGACAGGGAGTTAATAACCATGATAAATATGTTAAGGACTCTACTAGAACAAAAGTAGCATGTAAGACCAGATGTAATGCTTGTAGAGAGAGAAAAACTTTAAGTAAAAGTCAAATGGAGCTTTGGCTCAGTGGACAGAGCGTTGGCCTGTGGACTGAGGGGTCCAGGGTTCAATTCTGGTCAAGGGCACGTACCTTGGTTGCGGGCACATCCCCAGTGGGGGGTGTGCAGGAGGCAGTTGATCAATGTTTCTCTCTCATCGATGTTTCTGACTCTCTATTCCTCTCCCTTCCTCTCTGTAAAAAATCAATAAAATGTATTTTTTTAAAAAAAAGTCCAATGGAAATACTGAAAATGAAAATCGTAATAACAGAGATGAAAATGGACTTTTAGGAGATAGCTAGTAAGCTCCATACAGCTAGAGAAAATATTAATGAACTTGAAAATCCATAGAAATTACCAAAATTTGAAGAGCTGTGGAAAACACCAGTCTAACAGAGGTGTGATTGGACGCAGAGGAGAAGGGAGAAGAGAGCACAAGAAGGATTTGGAAAACTAAATACCCGTTGAACTTTGCTTGACAAGCCAGTCCTTCCAAAGGCTGAATCCCCTTACAAAACTTCTCTCCACACACTCTAATTTATTTGTTTAAATGCTCTTATCTCTGTATATTCCTTTGGAAAGTGACAAATAACATATAGATTAACTATAGATCTAGTTTGGGGTTTGGCTACCCATTTCTCTCCATGCAGATCTTTTTTTATGGCATTTGGCTAAGAACTCTAGTCCTGGTAGAAAATCTATGAGAAAAAATTATCAAGGACAATAAATTTGAAAAAAAAAGAAACACAAAACACCTCTGTCTTAGATTTAAAATAAATTAGATTATGAAATGCTCTAAGTTCTACAGTAAATGAACATATATGCTCAATGGTTTTTTAAAGCAGTATTGCCTAATTCTGTTTGATGTAGTACCTCTTTTTTGTACATAATATTTATTAAAATTGTGTAAAAGTAAAATTAAAATGAATCAATTTGGGGTAATTATACACAAGAGCTTGGTTTTTCTTTATTTTCTTTTTGGGGGTTGGTTTATTTTGGTCTATTGGTCTTATATGAACTGGCCCTTAGCTATTTCTAAAACTGTATCGTCCATTGTTCTCCACCTCACTTACTAGATTTTAGCCACAAATGTCTGTTGTCCCTTAAATATTCTGAGTTCATTGACTCCTTAAGATCTTTACACTTTCTGTTCTTTCTGCCCAGATACTTTTCTGTTAGAAATTTGTACGACTTACTCCTTCATTGTACTCAAGGCTCTTGCAAACATCACCTCATTAGCAACTTTTTCTAAATTACTGTCTCCCCCCCATTTTTCTTTATCCCTTTATTGTGCTTTTTTGTTCTTCATAGCATTTATTACTACCTAACACTGCATTTTGCATTCTTTGTTTCCCATATGACTTCTGTAGATGTCATAAAGTCAGAGACTTTGTCTCCTATCTTAATCACTACATCCTCATTGCCTAGAATTGTACTGGGAATCATTCTAGAATGACAGGCACTCATAAACATGTTTGAAAGAGTGAAAGATTAATGAATCAGCCTGAACACATCTATCAGGTTGCATTCTTCTTTGATCCATCCCTAATTGGCCTTCTAGTCTATGTCATATCAGAGGAGATACACTAATTGGGAAGCATTCTCTGTCTCTTAGTCATAAAAGATCAGTCATTACATAATGTAAATACTCTCTGACTTCCACAACTATAGTTCTATTGCTCTAATTCTTTATTTCTTAATTAGAGGCTTGGTGCATGAATTCATGCATGGGTGGGGTCCCTCAGCCTGGCTGGAAATTGAGGCCTATCAGGGGACCGGCCAGCCAGAGGGAAAAACCCTGGGCGGTTGGCCGACTGGGGGGAGGGACCATGGGAGGTTGGCCAGCTGGTGGAGGGGAAATAGAGGAGGGGCCGCAGGAGGTTGGCTAGCCAGCCGGGGAGGGGGGGGCGGGCCGCGGGA
>NW_005371530.1:37974-75434 GCF_000412655.1 Myotis brandtii
GCCAGCCGGGGGTGGGGGGGCGGGCCGCGGGAGGTTGGCTGTGGGAGCACACTGACCACTAGGGGCAGCTCCTGCGTTGAGCATCTGCCCCCTGGTGGCCAGTGCACATAATAGCGACTGGTCAACCAGTCGTTCCGGTCATTTTGGTTGTTTGGTTGTAACGGTCACTTAGGCTTTTATATATATATAGACTGATCTTGCATTAATTTATGCAATGTAGGACCATCTGAAAATGTGCTCTGCTGATATCTTCCATAAAGATCTTCTACAGGGACAGAAGCTCCTGTGCACAGACCTTACCATATGCATTGTAATATATTAAAATATTTCTTTCCAAAAATAAGGACCATATTTAATACATTATAGTAGTGATGGAACCTAAAGTTATTAAGTCATGAGTGAAAGATTAAATGTTTATGTAAATACTTGTATTTTACAGCCAAATTTTCTATTAGGATGCTACATTCTGACATTAATTCTCTGACACCATCTGGATGTCATGCATTTCATTTGTTTATTTCTTCCTGGTCCAAAAGTAAATTAATTTGTTGCATAGGTTTAAAGAAGGGGAAGAGGTAAATCCCTTGAACTGTTATGAATTATTTATCTTTTCTAAAACCTAAGACCATTGAAAAACTACTTTTTAAAATGTCTTATGTACATCTTTTTTATGTTTTCTTTTATTTAAGCAGTTGAAAAGTATTAATTTTGCATTCACATTTTTCAATTTTTATTATGAAATCTTAGGGTAGCATTTTATAATACCTATGTAACTCTTTAAAATAAAATATAAAAAATATTTCAATTTTTTAAGAATTAAATGCATTAAACATGAACTCTCATTCTTCTATTCACTATCTTTCTCTTAAATATTCTTCTTTTTACCCTGACTCCTGCACAAGAAAGATTTGATACAGATGGAAAAAGAATGCAAAGCCATAGGTTTAAAGAGAAAGGTTTGTGACTCTAGGAGTGAGCAGGCAAAACTAACAATCTACCACTTCAAATGGAATGATGATGGACTGGATATTTAACAGGGGGAAAAAGAGGTAACCGCCCATTTTTTTTAAAAGCACATAAAGGCCTGAGATAATGAAGAAGAAAAATACAAACACACACAGACACACACACACACACTGTGGGAAAGTAGATAACAATAGTTGTTAATAAAGTTGAGTTGAGGATTAGAAACATTTTGAAATAGGTTCTTTTCCAAATTACAAAACTTTTAGAATATTGAGAGGCATCATCATGTCTAGGTTTCAACATGTAAGTTTTCAAATCAAACACTTTGAGCATGTTAGCTGTGTTAATCTGGGCAAGTTAGTTAACCCATCTGTGAAAAATGATATCTGACACGAGGATCACTGATAATATGAAACATCTAGCTCATCATGGGCACCAGAGAATGACAGCTAATTTGCCTTGAATGACCCTAGACCCGTGGTTGGCAAACTGGGGCTCGGGAGCCACATGTGGCTCTTTGGACCCCTGAGTGTGGCTCTTCCTAAGCTTAGGAGTACCCTAATTAAGTTAATAACAATGTCCCTACCTATATAGTTACAATGTAACTCTACCTATATTTAAGTTTAAAAAATTTGGCTCTCAAAAGAAATTTCAATTGTACTGTTGATATTTGGCTCTGTTGACTAATGAGTTTGCCGACCACTTCCCTAGACCTAGGGTTTAAAGGAAATAAGCTATATTTTTACAAAGGTTGCTATGGACTATGGATTCGATATGGATACCCTTCACCTTTCCAAGTATGAAAACAAAGGATGGAGTTTGTTTAAAATGATGTTTTAGCTGTTCATCTTTTTTCCTAAACCCGATGCCTCTCTGAGCCTGAACCACAAAGGAGGTTCATGCTTGCCCAGGTTAACACAAGAAGATGTGCAAAATCCACTCTGCTACATAATCACCAGGAAGAAGAGAAAACTCCTTTAATACTTCTAATTTTCTGGGAGAATCATGTCAAAATGATGCGGGAGAGGTAGGAAGAAAACTCCCATGTTTAACCCACTTTCTCTGTACATTTCAATCTATACAATAAAGAACATTTGAAACCATTTCATTTACTCTGTAATAGAAACATGAAATTATCACCATCCATTTCTGATTCAACAGTTCCTCATCTATGTATCTTAGAACAGAGCCACAAGAAACCTGGGGCCCATGAGGTAGGTAATATAATGCTAAGTTGAACTTGAGTAAGTGTTTGAAACAATATCTTTTAACATTTCTTAAACTGTCAGATATTATAACAAAGACAATGAAAGCATCCTTAAAAATAGTCACTGCCCCTTCACTTGAGGAGATATGCTTAAAGGAGTAATTATGGCTACTGATTTAATTATTACAATAATTGATTACTTCTTGAAATTATTATTTTCTGAGACAAACAAAATGTTTGGCTCATGCTTATAAAGTTAAGTTTTTTTAATAGCCTGACTCCTTGTAAAACATCTCAAAATTATACAAATATTTCTCAGGATAAGTCACTTTCCCAATCCTAGGAAGACTGTTAGTCTAGGAAAGCTGGTGTGACTTAGCTTTCATGGCATTTGCCAAATTAAGTGAACCGGAATGTCAAAGTCAGCTAATAACCATTCTAAGAAGCAAGCTGAACAAATCTAGGTTCAGACCTCCCTTAATTACTTTGCAGTTTATTCTCTTAGTTGTGTTCAACTAAAAACACCTTAAGCTTTGGCAGCACAAAAAAAATGAAACTTCCTTTCCTTGACTTAATCTTTCTTAAACTTTTCTAACAACATGGTGTCACAGTCAGGGTTGTTTGGACAGTCTTCGTGGATGAATGAAGTGTGCCTTCTAGGCTGGGATCAACAGCTTTGCACCTGCATTGAGCTTTCTAAAGCTGATAGTCACTTTCTATCTGTAATGAATGGAAGGCGCTGTCATGTTGGAAAGCCACAGCATGAAAAATATGAGCAATCCAAACCCAAGGTGCAATTTCAATTTCAAAATGCACAAACATTTTTGATGAGAATTTTGTTTTCCTCAGAAGATTTTTTTTTTAAATCTGTGCTATGTCTTCTGTTTAATGTACTTATTTATGTAACAATATATGTTGACATATTTAGGTTTACGTGAGCCCAATAAAATCTGTTGGAAAACTGGAATGAATTGTAAGTCCTTTGGATGTTTGCTTTAATAAGAGAGATTTCATTCTGGGTAGATGGCAGAGTATACTGGAAATGTTTATCGAAATTGACATAAGTCTTGCTGTAACTCTTGCCCAAAAACTCTTGCTGAAACTCTTGCACACCTGACCACCTCACTTCTGGATTCTTTCTCTTCAGTGTGATCATTTTCTGACTTGCTGTAAACACGCTACTCACAATAAAACACAACGACATAAATCAGGACTACAGAATGAGGCAGGAGAGGCCGGGCACATTAATCACCTGTGAGGAGCTGGGGAGATCTAGCAGAAAGTGCTTGAGAATCGATTAGCTCTTGTTTCTGTCACGTATCAGCTGCCAGGCTTCAGGCTACTGACTAGTATGCTGTTGTGGTCTCCTCTTCTGCCAACATGTGGATAAGAATACAGAAATTGAAGGGTTTCTCTGGAGATTCAATATGATTTTGAACTATATTAGCTATAATTTGTTTCTATTGTTTGCCTAGGCACCATTATAAAACTTTTGATTACGGATTTACATATGTGTCCTCATCCCATTATCCCCCCAACCCCCCTCACTCATGCCCTCCCCCCTCTGTTGTCCGTGTCCATTGGTTAGGCTTACATGCTTGCATATAAGTCCTTTGGTTGATCTCTCCCCCTTACCCCCACCCTCCCCTACCTAACCTCTAAGGCCTGACAGTCCAATCAATGCCTCTCCGTCTCTGGATCTGTCCTTGTTCATCAGTTTATGTTGTTCATTATATTCCACAAATAAGTGAGATCATGTGGTATTTATCCTTCTCTGACTGGCTTATTTCACTTAGCATAATGCTCTCCAGATCAATTAATTTTCACAACATCCATGGGAGGTGGGTATTATTACCCCAGTTTTACAGATAAAGCATTTGAGGCATAAGGAACTTAAGAAACTAGACCAGTGCTGCTCAGCAAGCAAGAAACATGGAATGGGCCACACTGGGAAGCCGGCTGCAGGAAGAGTCTTCCTTTCTCAGGAGGTCTCAGCAGTGTAGAAGGGACTCAAAGAGAGGGCACCCTAACCCCCTCTCCCCGTGCTGCCATAGGGACATGGCATAGCTGCCTGAGCCAGGCCTGCAATGCCTCTGGGACTGCAGTTCCTCATAAGATAACAGCATTCTTCGAGAAACACGTTCATACTATTTTCAATTGCTGGTTTTGGATAACTGTCAAGTGCACCTCAAACCCAAGCCCAAACTGACACCCCAAGTACAGAAACTTCTTAATAGAGAGTAAAAAAATTACACACTCAATTTTACAGAAGTAAAAAATTGTGAAAAACTACTAAGACTCCCAAAACATATTGTTAATTATTTGTGAAACATTTAACAGAATAGTCCAACATCCTGGTCAAAGAGGAAGCTCTCTACCAGCATTGAAGAGCAACCCTCCCACTCCTGCAAGAAGACTCAAGACTCAGTTTTTTAAACCTAAATCAAGGTACATCGGGTTCCAAAGGCAAGAGCCCAGCATTGATTTTCAGGACACCTACATCTAGACAGTTAACATCCATTTTCTCCTCAAAGAATATAAGCAAAACAGAAGAAACCCTTCTCTCAACTAAAAAGTTGCTTAGAGTGAATTCCTAAACAATCCAAAACAGACTTCTGAAAGGTCTTCTCTTCTCTGTAAAGAATGAACTATGAAAATAAGAAATGTTTAATACAATCTCTGTAACTAAAGCGAGTTAAAGAAAAAAAAAGCTTTTTAAAAAAGTCTCTTCATTCTTTTTTAAAAATATTTTTATTGATTTCAGAGAGGCAGGAGCGGGAGAAAGAAACAGCAATGATGAGAGAGAATCATTCATTGGGTGCCTCCTGCATGCCCCACACTGGGGATCAAGCCTGCAACGCGGGCATGTGCCCTGACTAGGAATCGAACCATGACCTCCTGATTCATAGGTTGACGCTCAACCTGAGCCATGCCCGCAGGGCTAATTCTTTAAATGTATGAAAATGTAGTCCAAGAGCAAACTTTTCTTGGCATCCTTCAGTGCTTATGGAGAAAATACCTAACTAGGATGAGTGACTGAAACCTGCCTCCTCAAAGGGTGGTGAGGATCAAAAACATGAAATCCACTGAAGGACACTCCAGTTGTTTCCATGTCTCAGCCACTGTGAATAATACTGCCATGAACATAAGGGCGCCAACAAATGTTTTCAAATTTTCTAGTAGATACTCAGAAGAGAGAGGTCATATAATAACTCGTCTTAATTTTTTTGAGTAACCTCCATACTCTTTGCCTCTTTCTATATTCCAGTCTCGATTCTATAGCTAGATTGATATTTCTAAAAAGAAAATATGACTACGGTAGATTAAACATCTCAAGTGGTCGCCCATTAATTTAAATTTTACAGTCTTTAGTCTGCCTTACAACACTCCCACCCCCCATGACTCAGTCCTTTCTTACCTCTCCATGTTGTCATCTCTCTCTGGGCCCCTGACAAGCCAAACTTCTTTCCACAGCCTAATCATAAATTGTTCTCACCTGTAGCTTTCTGTTAGCAACATATTTCTTTCTATACTCTCCTTCATCTACCTAGTTGCCACCAATGCGTAAGGTCTTTATCTGATAATTACTCTGTAGAAAAAAAAGTTCTGATACTTCTTTTTGAATTATCTTTTTTCTAGTATTTATTTCCATAGAGTCCTGTACTCATTATATCTTGAACATTAATATTTTTAAAGTTCATATTTTATCTATAGTTTCTCAAGAATCTCAAATCTCATGAAAAGCATTTAAATATTGTCTTTTAAAATATATCCGTTAGCCCATACCCTGAGACCTATTATTTAAAAAATAAATATTTGTTGAATAAAGGAATGGATGTCTCACTTTCTCTGAACATGCCACTTTAAACCTGATATTAATAAATAATTTATTTTTTTAATTTTATTTAGAGTTTTAGCTTGTGAAAAGAGCCAACTACTCAATTTTTAGGTAATATTTCATTTTTACAACATGGGTAGAATTTAGTACATAAACCTGAATTCACTCTAAAAGTAATTTTTCTGTTTTTATAAAAACTTATAACACCTCTTTGTATCTCCAAACTTTGAAATTTGTCTTATCTTAAAATTCAAAAACCATTACACATTGAATAATAATTGCCAATTCAGACCTGTCTGGTATGGCTCAGTGGTTGAGCATCAACCCATGAACCAGGAGGTCATGGTTCAATTCTGTTCAGCCACGTGCTGGGTTTGGGGCTTAATCCCCAGTAGGGGGCGTGCAAGAGGCAGCCGATCTGTTTCTCTCTCATCTTTGATGTTTCTCTCTCTCTCTTCCTCTTTCTGAAATCAACATAAACATATTTTTAAAAGAATTTATCAATTCTGTTATTTTTCTAGGAATCTCCTCCTCTAATTCGGTTATAATTTTATTAAAATGTAGGTTCCCAGTAATCCACGTGAGAAGACATCATTTTTACAAGAGGTACAGAACAAACTATACTTTCTTTACAAGTATTCTTTCAGGGGCATGAAATTAGACCAAAGTCTTCAATATACAGTGTGACATAAAGCCTAGTAAGCCCCTTTCCTGGGAGGTTGGGACCATCACTCATATACATTGTCGATTATTCCCTTCAGTGGTTTGGGCTACACTTTTCCAAAGTCAAATACATGTAACCCTCTGGAACAAAGCTTCAAAGGACCTGGCCGCCATCTACCCGTAGGTTCACTTTTAAGAAGTGTATTTTTACTTTTTTGTAAATAGAAAATTCAGAATTAAATGTCAGTCCTCTAAATCAATTTGTCTGGAAGTGTTATTTGAGGACTAGCTTTGGGAATTTGTTTAAAATTCAAATTTATGGGCCACATATAAAAGCTATAGTAACACGGCCTCCAGTGATCAATGTTTTGTAATAGTAACAGGAGGAAACCTCTTAATAGCGTATTTCTCATCTGAAACTACTCTTTACACATAACTCTGTAGGGGATAGTAGGATTTATTTTTGTAATAAATGTTTTATAAACATTTACTATAACTATACTTTCATATTATTTCAGAAAATAAATCACTTTATTTGAAGGATATAACAAAATGCCCTGAGGTATAAAAGAATTAAAAACAAAAGACTATAGATACACTGTGTTTCAGCAAATAGTCAATGTTTGGACAAGAAAAAAAATCATTTGAGGCAAATAATTGCCTATGAAATTTGTTTACTGGAAACATACTTCATTTAGAATACAATTTATAAAGTTCAATTAGGCAATATACAATGTAAAAATGCATTATCATCTATAAATTGATGTTTAAAAACTCTTTTGTCTTGTTTCCTAGAAAAACATAACATTATACTGATTTGGTTTTATAAAAACAAATAGTATGTTTAGCATACTGTATATTTTTATGCATATGACTTTATTCATAGTATATATGAATATATGCAGGTAAAGGCATGTTATAATAGCATTTAATGATCCAAACTATTTTTAAATAGTATAATAATGTGTACTTATAGTTCTATCTGCACAGTGCTCAAATTTTTAGATTTTTTTTATTGAGTATTTCTGCTATAGACTAGAAGGATATAAAGTACTCCAGGGAAAAACTGCAAAAGAAAATATTACTCCCTGTAAAATGTGAATACCTGTGTGGTCTCACAGGTGTAGGAAATACATTTATTATGGGTTAGACTTTTCCCAAAGGGGGGTGACTATGGAAATAATAGAGGAGAATTGGAATAAGTGACAGCAACAATAGATGGCTATTTAATTATTTTATGGTAGTTCTGAAAAGTGGGTGCCTTCTCATCCTATATAGTAAAAGTGTAGTATGCAAACTGTCCCCTCCACTGGGAGTTGTCCGCGAGTTCAACCAGGGGGCGGGGCCAGTCGGGGGAAGGGAGGGAGTACCCAGCTGGCAGCTGGCAGTTGGCAGCTGCTAGGGACCCTACCAGTGTGCAAATTTCATGTACTGGGCCTCTAGTTTTATAATAAAAGAACATACTCTAAAAATGGCTATTTCCCCTGACATGGTCCTCTGATTTTATCTACTCGTTTCCTGTGTTGAAATGAGTAAATAAAAGCACTTTCAAAGTCCTCACAAAGACTGTGACTCTCTTATTGTTGCTGAAAATGATAATATTAAAAATAATTTATAAAATACTTACAATGTGTTAGACGTTGTTTCCTGAAATTATATATAAAATGTCAGGTAGTCTTCACAATAAACTTGCAAGATAGGTTCATATTATTACTCTTAAATGAGACTCAAGAAAATAACACTCAAAAATGATATCACGCATTTAAGCTAATAATCATAGTTTGAGCACTTGAGGTAGATCTGTCTGACTCTAATGTCTGTTAATTAAAATTATTCCCCAAAGTATTTTTTCAAAAATTTGCAACACTAAATTTTATATCTGTGATTATTATTGTCTGTCAAGGTAAAAGAGTGGCTAATAGACAAGTCCCAATATTTTGAAGGTTACAAGACTTACATGAATGCATTAGACTGAAAATAGAAGATTATCCAGCTGTTTCGTAAAGAGCAACAGCCTATGGAACTGAGTAAGAGTCTATCCCTGTCTTTTTTGCTTTAACTGCAAAGAATGAGTTTATGAATCCTGACATTATCTTTAGGACCATCTCAGAATTTTAGACTATCTATAATAATAAAAGCATAATATGCTAATTAGACCAGACAGTTGAACGACCTTCCGGACATCCTTCTGGACTAAGCCACGGATCAAGCAGACAGGGGAGCAGTTAGGGGCAATTAGGCAGACAGGGGAGCGGTTAGGGGCATCAGGCAGGCAAGTGAGCAGTTAGGGGCAATCAGGCAGTCAGGCAGAATGGTTAGGGGCAATCAGGCAGGCAGGCGAGCGGTAAGGGGTGATCAGGCAGGCGGCCAAGTGGTTAGGGGCAATGAGGCAGGCAGGCAGAGTAGTTAGGGGGGATCAAGCAGGCAGGCAGGCAAGTGATCCCTGTGGGATCGGGACTAAACTGGTAGTCGGACATCCCCCCAGGGGTCTCAGATTGTGAGAGGGTGCAGGCCAGGCTGAGGGACTCTCCTCCCCCGATCCCACATGAATTTCATGCACGGGGCCTCTAGTACATATATAAAGCAGAATCTAACTAAAAATACCCTCCTTCCATTTATATGGCTTTTTATTTTACTTAATCTAACTGTTTCTCCTGTATCTTGATTTATACTACTTATACTATGCTTTGGAACCCCCAGTAGATGCTGGTTTAGCCCTCAATCTCTAAGCAAATAAAACTATTACAGTGAGAGAAATCCTCTCCTGTGATCTAACTTCAGTGAGGTTACTCTCGTCTGTTCACTCCACTAGGCCCAATCTCAGGCTTCTGTCTCTGACCTTGTTAAGTCCAGTTTTAGTAAGAATCCTGTTAAGTCTATTTAAAGAGAATTCCACCTTTGATATGTGATCACCTAGAATACCTGACTAAATTCCTCTTTCCACACCATCCCCCAGGTGATGTCTAAGCACCCTGGACTGTCTCCAGTTAGAATCCTGTTACCTAAGTTTAGCAAGAGTTAGCCTACTTTCTTAGTCTACACTCTGAGTAATTTTCCATCTACCAATAACCCTCTCCCTTCCTCTCCTTGGCTATAAACCCTTACTTTTCCTTGCTGTATTTGGAGTTGAGCCCAATCTCTCTCTACTAGAGCAAAACCCCATTGTAGTAATCCCTTTGAATGAAATCTTCTTTACTATCTTTAACAAGAATCAGAGTAATTTATTTTTTTTCTTTAATGTCTAATTAGGTTTATCACAAACTTACTAAAAAAATCAACATAGTCCAAGAAAATCCCCTCAGGATTCAGATAGGTGACTAATTAATCTTTTATCTCTCAAAATTTTATTAGCAACCTGAATCTTAAGATGAAATGGACAGCAAAAAAACAGTTATTACAAGAACAAATGAGAAATTGATGGGAAAATCCGCTCTTTCAATTGAATTAACAACAAAAAAGATCTTTCTTTCCTTAACAAGCTAATTAATAAAATGTGCTCTTGAAATCTGTGTCAAGCAAAAAAAAAAATGACATTAATTACTTGAAGAGTCCTCTTTTAAGTTACCAAATGTAATATGTAGGTAGGGAATCATTGCTCGTAAGGGAGAAATGATGGTTGAAATGCCTAATATATGTGTAATGGGAGTTATAAGAATGGAGAAGAAAGAAAATAGCAATATTTATAGAGATAAAGGCCTTGAAACTGATAAAATGCCTGAATTTATGAAATGCAGCAACTCCCAAGCAAGATAAATACAAATACAACAGATGGGGACATCATAGTCAAATTGCAGTAATTCAAGAATAAAGACAAATATCTTAAAGATATTCACAGAAAAATGAATGTTATCTTTAAAAGAGAAACAATAAGATTGAGAGCTGACTATGAACAAAGTATATAAGCCAGAAAGCAATGAAATATGCTGGGAAATATATATTAGATTCTAGCTATTTCAACATTTATATTATTATATCTATCTACAAATTAGTTTATATCCTGTTAAAATACTCACTTAAAATGAAGTCTAAGTAATGACATCTTTTAGAAATTAAAAGTTGACATATTTTTAGCAGTAGATCTATATATCCAAGAAATACTATAGAAAGTATGCATGCTAAAGGAAAATGATCCCAGTTGGAGAGATAGAATTCTTGAACTGAATGAAGAGCATCAGGAGAGATAAATATGTAGGTAACTTCAAAAGAATATTGACTATAAATGAAGTTAAAGTATTGCAAGATTCTTACATTCTTTGAGAAAGAATGACAGAGGGGTCTTGGGTTTGATTTCTAGTCAAGGGCATGTACCTTGGTTGCAGGTTCCATCCCCGGTCCCAGTTGGAGCACATGTGGGAGCAACCAACTGATATGTCTCTCTTACATCAATGTTTCTCTCTCATTCTCCCACTCCTCCCTCCCTTCACTCTCTCTAAAAATCAATGGAAAAAATATGCTTGGGTGAGGATTAAATGATAATATACTGCTATTTGTTTCATATATCTTTTAGTTTATTTATAGACAAAAACAGAAGCTTCTGGAAGGATTTGATGTGACTTTTACTTTTAAAGAAAAACCAACCAAAGCCCAAAAGTGATGTTACCATCAGTGGCATAGGGCTTATTAGTGAGTGAGCTGAACCTGGAACACAGGGCTCTGGCTGTTCCTCTGGAGTTTTTGCAGCACAACAAATAGGTGTAATGGCAAACATTCCAGAACATTCTTAGTAATGGAAATGGCCAATTCAAGCTGACAAATTTGAATCTGCCTATTTGCTGTATTTTTGGGGGGACGGGGGGAGGGTGAGGAAATACAATAAACAAGAAGAGCTATCAGTCATATTATCAGAAGAACCATTGTTCAAGTCCTATTTTTGCCATTTACTACTTTTGTGACCTTGAGCAAATCCCTTAATCTCCCTGAAGCTGTTTCCTGCACCTGTAAAAGATAATAGCCTCTCCTCAAAATTTGAGGGGGAAATAAAATTATTAATATGATATTTATAATGACCAAGCACCTCGCAAATGATTGATTAACCATTGCTAGTTCCATTCATCTTCATCCTGGGTAAATATTAAACAACTATTAACAATTCTCCAACTTGCACAACCTAAATGTTGCTTCAGAAAAGTTGTTGATTGAGAGGTCCCTATAGGTTGATAGTTACTTAGTAATAGTTAGTTATGGGAGTTTGCCTATTCTATTCCATTTTGGGCTTCCTCAAAAGAGAATATAACAAAAAACTTCTTGAGTACACATTTATTTTTAGCTTTTCTATATATGCGTATTAAGAAGATATTACAGTGTTTCATATATTGTTTGAAAAGATTTTATGGTCATCAGAATAAAAATTGGCAATTTGGGGGGGATAAAATAATCATTTTACTTTCAAAATGCAATTGCCAATCATAGTCATTTTACTTTCAAAATGTAGTTGCCAATCATTGTTTCTAGTAACAAATATGTCAGCATAATATGTGCTTGAAGGGAAGTGTACACATAATACAATTTTTCTCCTCTTTGCCAGGATGCAATTTTTGCAAGTTGCAACAAACCTCTCTAGAACCGAGTTTAGGCAAAGTCTATCTGTATTAAATTAAAATGATATGGAATTATATTCAGCTGGTCAAGCCATTTTCAGTACACAAAATAGCATTTCCAACTGAAAAGCAGAAAATGAGCACCTTGCAAATGTTCGTAAACACAATCAACAATTCATTATGATATCAAGTATCACAAAGTAGTCAGGATCAAAAATAGACACGGGAGGTAATTACAGCGGTGCGCTTCAGTTCGTTAAGTCCACACTTATCTTCTGTGATGCCGATCTCCTTCCTGTTGCTTTTCTAAAGACTCAGTAAAAGGCACCATTTTTTCCTTTCTTCCCTTCCTTCTACAGTGGATTAGCAGCCACAGGATGCTGTCATGTACAAGAGACAATGTTTGTTCACTTCCATGTTTACATTCTTATATTCCTTCTGTATCTTGAGAAGACGGAAGAAAGGGGGGGGGGATTCTAATTCATCATGTGCATATAATTCCATATCATACTTTACTTGTTTTGTAAAATGAGCTTTTTCGGTGTTGATTTTGAATACAAAATCATGATGTGCTGGAGTCTACATTGACTTTCTCAATTGGTTTTGTTGTTTTCTGTTTGCTTTTTATGAGGGAGGTGAGGGAAGGGGGCTTACATGTGTTCACATATTTAAAGTCATTTTTCTTTCTGTGAATCTTCCTTGGGTCTTCAGGAAGTGAGTTGAATCTTTGTTCTTGTCTTAGGTTGGCCTAGTTTTCCTATCACCAATGAGTCCACATACTGGTGACTTAGTGCCTTTTGCTGGGCTAAGAGCTCTCATTGCTGGTTTTTCCACTCTGGGGATAATTGAGATACATCTATGTATGCCTCTGCCTGAATTGAAAATGAAAAACTTTTACCCATTTACTTAGAAATTTACAAAGGTTAAAATAAATGACTGTTTTTTTCTTTTGTAAGATGGTGGATCCCTCCTTTAAAATTATTAAAAATTATTTAGGGCATCTTTAAATGTACCCCTAATTATTTCATACTATTTCATAAGAGTTTTATATAATATTTTAACCTTTTTGCTAGTTCCTAAAAATATAATTGTTTTTTTTAAGTAACTATGTATCATATAACTTGCTAAACTCATTTATTAGTTCTGGGTAGCCTTTTTTCAAGATTTCTTAAGATTTTTTTAAATAAATTTGATCACATAGTCTACAAATAAAAGTGACTTTTATCTTTTCCTTTCTGATCTGTAAGCATTTCATTTTTCTTTTTCTCTTTAATAAAGTGGCTAGAACTTTCAATATAATATTGAAAGAAATGATAAGAGCAAACATATTTTGTAGGATCCCTTTATCACATTCACAAAGTCCTATTACTAGTTTGCACAAAAATAATGTTCAATTTTGTCATTTCTTTTTCTGTAACTATTAAGATAGTCCCATGTTTTTGTTTTAATTTGCTGATATTCTGTGTATTATCAATTACTGCATAATAATATTACCACAAATTTAGCAGCTTAAAACAACATGTATAAATTCCCATTTTGGGTTCAGCAGGTGAGGAGCTTAGAAGTCATCACTCCATTCTAACAAGTGAAAAACTGAACCAACTGAAAGTCAAGAAATCTCAGATCTGGCAGAGAACTGAGGCTACAGGACAAACTAATGACCCCCAAACTAGGGAGACAGACAAGCAGATAGAAAGAATGAATCCCAACTTACTGAGCAAAACCCCACAAGGGTAGGGAAACCTAAACTGTAACTGAAGTATAACTGGAGGCTCCGTGTGGACTTGTCTGGAAGTTAAAATCTCAGGGGATAGGGGCAATGAAATGGGCCTGAACATTTTTGTGAGTTTTATTTCTAGGAGCTGTACCGGGTTCTGACAATAAAAATTGGAGGAAAATGCCCTCACGTGTTAAGCAGGGAGAGGGGCAGGAGGCAGGAGGCATCTGATGGATGTTTCTCACCATTTCCTTCCCACTCTCTCTAAAAATATCAGTGAATATCCTATATAATAAAAGCCTTATATGCTAAGTGTCCAGAGGTCCAGTGACCAGTCGACTGTTCAACCAATCAAAGCATAATATGCTAATGATATGCTAAAGCCACTCAACTGCTCGCTATGATGTGCACTGTCCACCAGGGGGCAGATGCTCCGACCGATAGGTTAGCTTGCTGCTGAGGTCCGGCCGACTAGGCAAGACGGGTCTGGACATGCCCTGGAGCCCTCTTGCAGTCCCTCCCCAGCCAGTGGGGTCCCTTGACCTGGCCTGTGCCCTTTTGCAATCTGGGACCCCCTCAGGGGGATGTCAGAGAGCCAGTTTCAGCCCAATCCCGCACGCAACTCCCCTTGGGAGGGCACCAGACGCAGGGCTCATGGCTGGCGAGCACTGTTGCTGCAGAGCGAGCCTCTCTCGGGACTGATGGGGCACAAGCCCTCGGCAGGTGCAGTGGGGCCAGGATGAGCGGGAGCGGCAGGTAGGAGCTGTAGGCGGCGTTGGACTGCGGGTTTTGGCCTGATCTCCACAGGCCACCCAGAAGGACCCCACCCATTCATGAATTCGGGCACTGGGCCTCTAGTTTAAAATGAATAAATTAAGGAAATGCTCAATTGAAACCATAAAAGACAGAAAAAGAATGGCAAACAAAAATAGGAACAAAGGCAACAAATAGAAAACGGTAACACATATGGTAGATATGAATCTAGTTATATCAGTAATCACATTGAATATTAATAATCTAAATATACCAATGAAAAGACAGATATGTCAGTGTATTAAAAAACAAAACAAAACAAGGCCCAACTCTATGTTGTCTATAAGAAACCCACTTTAAATACAAAGACACATATAGATGAAAAGTAATGGGATACAGCACCAGAAGTGAACTCTAACGTAAACTATACATTCGGGGTGATAATAATGTTTCGATGTAGGGTCATCACTTTTAACAAGTGCACCACTCTGGTGGGAGAAGGTTGGTAAAGGGGGAAGTTACTTTAATTCTATTATATGCTGCCTTAGAAGTCCATAGTCATACATATATGTTGTATTCTGTTCATAGTTCATCCAGGCAATTCACTTCTTTTTAGTTTACCTGTTAAGATAACTTAAGACTCTTTATTTCTTTTAAAGACAAAACTTTACATATTATTTAAAATTTTTGAATTTTGGTGAAGTTCACTGAAAATGTCCAGATACCACTTTCTCCTCCTCCTCCTCCTCCTCCTCCTGGGGGAGTTCATCCAGGGGATTCCCTGAGGGAGTCAGTTGCTATGGACAGTGCTGCAGCTGGGCTCGCTGCAGGGTCTGGGCATCGCACAAAAGCTGGCGTTATCTGCTGCTTTGAGATGGTTGGAGAGGTTAGGGTTCTCCTCCTACTTCTCCTCCTCCTTCTCCTTATCTTTACCTTTGGCTATTTTCTATTTTATATACTTTAATTTGCTATTGAAACTATATATACCTATATACCAAAGTTATATATTTCACTTGAGTCAATGTAGGTCAAGCATTTGATTTCAGCCTTAGGTCAAAAGTTTGAGGAATGTGACCCAAGCAAGGCGGTCACTTTTAAGATGAAGATTCTCACCCAGTCTTCTCTTTTCTGATTTGGGCATCCTTTTAAGTGCACAGAAAACAGAGACAACCAGTGACTCAGAACCACTCAAATCATAAGTGTCTAAAAATGAGATTTTCCTCAGCTAATATATCACATTTGGTGGAAACTTGTGAATTGATCTCAATAATAATATACAAATCCCCTAGAATTATCTTTCTTCAATTGTAAAACTGAACCAGGGCAGACCTATGGAATTATTCATCTTGAGGCGTATGCCCTAGTCCTATACTAAAGTTAGGCATTCTCTGATTTTCCTTTCTTCTCTTCCATCCTAATTTTATTATCGCCCGTCCTTGTTTTCCCTTAAAACTCTCTGCCTTAATTTATCTAAAATTAGTTATTTTATTTTACTAATTTATTTATTCCCTTTATCTAAATTCTAGCTCACTTTTATCATGTGAATGAAGTAACTTAAAACAATTTACCTTGATTCATCCTTAATAAGTTTTAAAAAGAAATTAAAGTACCTTTGGATACTTCAGAGTAAATTGCCACAGGTTGGTATCTTCATTAGCCTATAATTTCTATGTCTCCTAAGACATAATGGTTATTTTGTATGTGAGAGTAAATTGTAAATTTGGTTACACTTAGGGGATTTCCCCATTCTATGGAATTTGGATTAAGCTCTTATTTTGACACTGACTTTTATTTCAGCATAAATCAAATTCAAGCAACTTGACCAAATTATTAAGGCTGTTTCTGCCCAGTGAAAAGGAACAACAAACTTATAAAACACTTGATTCAAATCACAATTTTTTTTTCGTTGACATTATTGACTGCGTATATTTTCTGGATTATGCTCTCTTAGTCACATGAATCTCACATTTAAAAAAATCTTTTATAAGAAAAATTGAAATGAATAAAAATTATCTGAAAAATTCCATAAAAAGTGGTTTCTGGGATTAAAGATAAAAGCTATAGTAATGTCCAGAATTTTTATTTGTGATTAAACCTCTGGTAACATTTATGTACTTAGAAGTGAACTTGTTTATTTGCAAATACAACTTGTCTCCTTAAATAGGATAAGTAAAAATAATTGTGTTCAATTTTTAAATTTTATAGGTTAATAAACACCTCTCTTCAATTAAAAAGAAAGAACACCTTAGACCAGCAATTTTCAACCGGCGTGCTGTAAGAATTTTTAAAACATGCAATACCTGAGTACTAGGTGAGGGCACTGACCTCTTTTCCCTTAGATTGTCAAATTAAAAAATGACAACAGCCAACACAACAATAGTCATCCGGTGTGAATGAATCAAAAGTATACCTACTGTTTTGTCAGATCAGCAAAAGGTCTATTTTTCGGTGCGCCGCAGAATTTTAGGAACTCATTTATGAGTGCCATGAGATAAGAAAGGTTGAAAATCTCTGCCTTAGACAAGCATGTTTCACACCGCAGATCACACACAACCTATGATACTGGGAGTCAACACTGAATTGTGGCTACGAATAAAATTAAATAGAATAGAATGGGGAAAAAAAAGGAAACATCAAAGGACCTCCCATGTGATATTGTCTTGTAAGTCACTTAAACTATATATGCCTGTTTTTGTGTGTCGGGATGTAAAATGTAGGTTGTGGTCAAACAATCTGAAAGCCACTGCCTGAGACAGCACAATGGTGGTGACCAAAATAACAGTGTGATGGTGAAAGCATCCGTTGATGGTAGGCAGGCCCGACAAGCTTCTGCTCTGGTGAGTGACTGTCATCATCTATAAACATTCTTAAGGTAAAAGTTCTTAAGCACAAGAATTTGTGAAACCCCAAAAAGCCAGACTTCAGCCACTGGAATGTGTCTCAGCAGAATTGTAACCTCGCTCTGACTTGTCAACATGTCCTCAGTTTAAGAAACACAACAGTCTGGTGGGGAATTTGAGAGACACTTTTATGAGATGCTTTTGCAGCCTTTTCTGTACCATGGATTTGCCTTTCTCCTCTCACTGACTCAGCAAGAAAAACGTAACCAATTCACCTTCTGTCTTCTCTCTTCGTCCAAGCAGAGCTGAGGGCTCCATTAAACCACCTTCCCATCATTGTCTTTTCTGACTTTTAATTACTACTTTTACAGACTATCCATTGTCCAATAACATAGTCTCAGAAAATACATTCCGGAGAGAGACTTGATGGAAATCTGCTATTTGTCCCCTTTTAGTCTACTCATTCCCTATTTAACCACAACTAAAGCAATATATGGCTGCGATCCTTTTATGTACAACTTTCAGCAGTTTAATCATTTCCTTTGTGATCAGGGGTATTTGTTACCGGTAATAATGGGCACAATGGAAAGTCTTATGTGAGCCTCAATGCATATGACGAAAGGACCACCCTCCTTTATTCTGACATCTGAGAGTAAATGTGCTGAAGTTTGAATGAGGTAATGCTCTCGGGAAGTGGCTTGGGAGAAGTTTCCCCCACCTCCCAACAGCTCTCATGATCCTCTTGGTCCCACAGGTGGTTCCATCAATGCCCCATGAAAATGTAACACTGAGCTCAGGCCTAATTTTGACGTTTAGATGGGACATTAAATCACAGTGAGCTGTTAGTCCCGGGGGACCAAGTCCTTCCTACCCTCTCTCTCCCTGCCCCTCTCATTTTGTTCTATCCAATCTTCCCCAACACTCCTTTTCCAGGTGTGACCATCAGTGGGCTAACAGAGAACTGTGTTTAGATAGAACAGAAGGTTTACTCTTGACCAAGTGGATTTTCAACCTTTTACAGCTCTGAGCCATTCAGATCCATCTGTCCCCAACATTTAAATTTTTCTGCAGCTTCATAGCCACAGAGTCTGAACCCCGTCTCCCAGTGTGAAGTTATTAAATTTCTCAGGATGGCATCTTACAACATGATTTAGTATTAATCATCAAGTGCGGTCTACTCTTAAGAGGTTCTCAAAGGTATCAGTAGTTTATTAGATCTAAAAGTAGCTCTGGCTAATTTACATCTTTTAATACACAAATAGGTCTAGGACTAGGTTTAAGTTTTCTCTGTATGTCTTATGTATGTATGTATGTATGTATGTATGAATGTATTTATTTATTTATTTATTTATTTATTTATTTATTTATTGCTGCTGTGCTTTTAATGGAGGGAGATATAAAATGCATCAATGCATAAGACTGTTTTATATATTCATTAGCATAGTGATTAATGTAAAATTAGGAATACACAGTCTGTTAAACCTCAAAACTTCAATGTTTCCTGCAACCTCAGATAATGGGAAGAATTCTTAGTGTTTTACTCACTACCTTTATTAAAGTTCTAAAGAGTGTCTGGGGTGGGGGCTGGGCCTAAAAATAATAGAGGTTTTTTTTCAGCTGTGGTTCAATCATGCCAGTGAAGCTGTATAGTGAACAGCACTGCCGGACTGTGAAATTTCCCCCAAAGCACTTTCTAGATGACAACATCACAAACTTTAAAAATAATTCCAATACCATATACCAAAGCAAGTTGAGTGGCTTAATAGCTTAAAGGTCTGGAAAGCAGCTATAACAGAGAATTTAAAAACATTATAAATCCCATTTCTCTCCTACAGAGAAACTTTTTAAAGCATGGACATGACTTTAAGTATATTAAGAAAACATCAGCTTTCATAAAGATTCAATAAACACCCTGAGGCACAAGTGTTCAAAACGGCCTGTTCACTAAAATGTCACCGCATTATACTTCTAGAGGTAAGGCTTGCAGTAAGAGGACATTACATTTGTCCCTAGTTAAAAGCACCAGGTGTCAAGCTCAACTTCTATTTACACGGAATGCACCAATAACCAGCCCTTAGGATAATGAATAGTTCAAATACTACATTTCCAACATATTTTGCCTTTTGCTCTTTGATTGGTCGGCATTGGAGATCCTTTGCCTGCATTTCTTCAGAATATTTTCAAACAGGTTAGGATTACCTAGGATATTGTCTTGAAGCAATGCAGAGACCTTCTAAAAGAGCTCACTAGATTCTTTAATATTATTTAGAGCATGAAATAAAGACAAAATTTGTAGCAGTTAAATTTATTCCAAAAGAAAATAATATAGAAAATAACATGGGCTAAAATGTTGTGTAATTAATGCCAAAATTTGCCCAAGATGTTTGGTACACATTTTGCCTTAAAAGAGGTCACTATATTCACAAGGTTAGCTATTTGTGTGAAATATTGTATATAATAAAAGGCTAACATGCAAATCAACCGAACGGAGGAATGACTGGTCGCTATGATGCGCACTGACCACGAGGGGGAAGACGCTCAATGCAGGAGCTGCCCCCTGGTGGTCAGTGCGCTTCCACAGGGGGAGTGCTCCTCAGCCAGAAGCTGGACTCACGGCTGACGAGCCCAGCAATGGTGGTGGGAGCCCCTCCTGCCTCCATGGCAGCGCTGAGGTTGTCTGACTGACGGCGTAGGCCCGCTCCCCATGAGGTGCGGGCCTAAGCCATGAGTCGGACATCCCCCAAGGGATCCCGGACTGTGAGAGGGCACAGGCCAGAATGAGGGACCCCCCGCCAAGGGCATGAATTTCATGCATCGGGCCTCTAGTACTATATATTAATCAAGCAGAAGAAATAATGATTTCCATCACTAACAGAAGAAAATCCACAGCAAGGGAAATGTCTAGAGAAGGATAATCAAAAGGTTAAGGAAGGTTACTAGCTTTAATCAACAGCTTGATTATAGCATTATCTCATTTTTAAACCTGCAGCATTTTAATGTACTAGTAACAACCCAAGCTAAGGAGCCATGGAAGTTTATGAAAGAAATATCCACTAAGATGCTGTGTTGCTAGTGTAGGGGTGGATTAAGTTAATACTTTGTAAGAAGGAACTGAATCACCTCAGCATCAACAAGCAGCCATTTTCTTTTACACAGTAACTCATAATTTGATGAATTATTTCTCTTCACTAATTCAAAATTCAGCAGGAAAGAACTAAGCTGACTGGTCACACCCAGAAACACAATGATTTGGCAAGCTGCAGTCACTCTGTTCATGGAAGTGTGATAATTTCCAGAACAGTTGCTTGACACTAGTAATCCATTCCTTCACATCTATAGAGGAATTCGATACAACCTCTTTTCTTCATCAACTTTGAGCTTCATACAAGCAAAGAGATGGGAAACTATTGGGGGGCCATAACAGTCTGGGGAAAGTTGTGTTCCTCTTGTAGGGGTGAGTTAAGTGGTACTTCCTTGGCCTCCTTTTGAAGTATCTTCTGAGGATAACTGGCTGAGGTTTCCTGTCTTCTTTCCTGGCAAGACCCAGTCAGTTGTGTTGAAGGAACACCTGGAAGCGGTCACAGGACTCACAATCTTTTTTTGCCAGCTCTGTCCTCGGTACTAGGCACTTCCTTGGGATATCCTTCTTTACATCAGGGTGGGATGAGCCACTCTGAAAAGGGATTGTTCCTTATCACGTGGAAGGAACCAGCAATTCTAGAAGGAGCCAATGTGTTTGGTGTCTTAGCTTGTTCTGTTGGCTCTTTTTGGAAGGACAGAGTCACATATTCAGGGAATCTATATACTTCTCAGATTCAGGTTTGGAGTCCACAGGCCTACCATTTTTATCCTTCTCTTCTTTCTCCAGCAGCTATTTACACACAACTTCCCTCTCGCAGTTTTCACCACACACACTCTGCAAAGCTTGTACAGGGCTCATTGGCTTTGCAGACCACCTGGGCTTTATATATGGGTCCTGATGGTTCTGGACAAGCCAATCCTCAATAATCATGCTGGGAGTGGACAAGGGTTTTGTGGCCTCTGTGTGATCATTCAGACACTTCAGATTCCCCAGGTTTTCAACCTCCACGCCTTTGGGCTGTTTGCCCTAATAATGGGTACAGGAAACGGGCTTGACAAGCCAATCATTCCCACTGTAGGACTCCTCGAACACCTTCAACAAGGTCTTAAACTTCTCTCTCATCTCACAGCTGCCATTCCCAGGCTTCTCCAGATTTTAGGATTCTAAGGGAGCCAACAGCCAATCAGGAAGATTCATGTCATCTTGATCCAGAAGCTTTAGATCTTCAAACTTTTCAGTATCAGTGAAGTAAGAACTGGTGATAGAATAACAGTGACTCTTGGTAACGAGTTTTCAGGAACTTCTTGTTGCTGATTCTTGTGGAGCCAGTTTTCCAAGCCCTTTAGGTTGCCCCAGACATTATTCAAGAAGTTGCAGGCTCTGGTAGAAGTCTGACTATTCTTCAAGGTCTGCTTTTGGGTGAGTCACCTCTGGAGATCGGTGCTCGGTGTCTAAGAAGCCTGATAACCATTGACAGGTTTGCTTCCAAGGAGCCATTCACTGAGAGAGACAACTGTGGTGCTGATGTCTGCTCCGGCAAGCATCTCTTCTCCATGGAGGGCCCAATAGTTGATGAATTAGCGTGAGCCATCAAGTGCTCAGGAATTCAGATGGTTTGGGGACCCCAATGTGGTGATGGTCTGGCACAGAGCAGTTGTGTCTGCTTCAAAGAAGAGGACAGTCAAATCTTTAGGTTTGAGGGTCAAACTGCCGAGTCTCTCCAGACACACAGAGACTTGATTGCTAGCTCTTCATCCAGTTGATGAATAAGATAATTTAATGTGCCCAGAAACCACTAGAGCTATTAGGCCTGCTGAAGTGTCTCCTCTTTACATTGCTAGATGAGATCCACCTATTCATATAATCACACCTCATGGCTTCAAAGGCATTCTGAGTGATGGCTTATGTATCTGTGTTTTGATCTCCCACAAATTACCTTTAATTTGCTGCTCAGCCCACAGAACTCCACCACTAGCAAGCTCCAAGTTCCTCTGTGCATCACAACACTTCAAAAGGGGCTCTCTATTAATTACTGGAGCCATTCTGATCCTATGAGGTATTGATTCTGCTCACTGTTCCAGCTACAAGTGCAACTCTGGGTGATCCAAGGGGACCTTCAGTGGAGAGACACCACCTGATGCAAGCCAAGGGCCAAAAAAGTTGTCAACGTTTTTTAAAATAAGAAAATATTGGTATCAAACTTACCCTTTTCTCAGAATTTCTTCACCTTCATGAAAAGGTAGAAGAAAGAGCCTGCCCACTGGGGAAGATTAAATTGAAAAATAATTTAATTAAAATGCATCTGTTCTTGCCAGTCTGCCAGCATCTAATCATTTCAAATGGTACTCTTTCAGTCCAGAGTGGCCTTTGTTCTTATTTTGGAAATAACACAAATCTAATATTTCACAAATATCTTTTATTTTGTAAATCCAAAAATTCGCCCTCTCAAAACCACATCCAGTAGAATGTCATAATAATATTTTGAAAGTGGAGAAGAAACCAGAAGGAAAAAATTATTTCATAATCTTTCTTAATTTTCAGGAAATATTCATACTACATACAAATAGATATGGCATATATCAATCACAATGTATTAGTCATAAAGTATAAATTATTTTAAAAATATTTTGTAAAATTAAAAATACACGTGCCCTTTTATCTTGAACCATAAATAACCTCTTCAGACTTATAACATTAATCCAACCAATTTTGAAGACAGCGAAGCTTTGCATGTAATGTTCCAGAATGCTGCTACGGGGTCCCAGAGTGCCAGTCATTTTAGGGATATCCACCAATTGAATACCAGCTAACTTGAGAATAAAAATAATTTGATAAGAAATGCAATCTAGGAATTTGGATCTCATTCTTTCTGACAAGTATAAAGAATCTGAGGATTTGCAAGCTTGCCTTGGAAAAATAGGAAGAACTACAAAGCTTACTCTAAGTATAGGTGGGCAGGGGCAAGGGTTATCTTTTAGATCCATCAGGTTAATAGGTAACAAGCTAATTTAAGCTTTGGCAAGTTATGTAATCACTGTGATAACTGAACAACTGCCACCCCACTTGGTATTGCCCTATATCACCTCACCACCTCTAATGACCCCTCAAATCATAATATAGAAAGATAATTCACCATTTATTATTTATGATAGCATACATTTTATTAATTATGATATTTATTAAAGTCTGTTATTGATCCACTGCTTTCCTTGTGCACTGCTCTTTGAGGGCAATTTCATCCATTCTACTGTCTTAGCATCACTTACATGCAGAAGACTTCTAAGTTTTCTTCACTAGCCTAGATCTCACCCCTGAGCTTCCAGGTAGACATCTCACCAGCACAATCCACAGGCATCTCAAATTCACTATGTTCAAACCAGAACCCACTGTCTTCTTTCAAATCCCCTTCTTCCATCAGCATTCCCTTTTTATTTTAGTGAAATTACAATCTTCCCAGTCAATGGAGAGAATGGAGGGATTCTTGGCTCTTCCTCTTAGCCTTCATAAATAATTCAGCAGGTCTCAATATTTCTTAGTTTGGCCTTTCATCTCATCTCTTTCATTTATTCAGCAAGTGTGTAATACATGCCTACCACACGCAAGGCACTCTTCTAAAGTTGAGTTTACTTTGAACGTTAAAAAAATCCCTGCCCTTGTGGAGTTTCATTCTCATTGTAGGAGACAGAAAATAAACAATAAATATAATACATTAATTATAAGAAGCTGATGTGTTCAGCAGACTAACATATTTAGCATATGATAGTGAGGATCAGAAATATAGAGACAATTAGAACTTTGTGGGCTGGTCAGAGTAGACTTTATTGATAAAGTAAAAGTTGAGCAAAGATTTAAAGGATCTATATAAGTTAGTTATGCAAATATGGGAGAAGTGTGTGGAGGATGGTAATGACCAAGTCAGGGTGTGTGTGATGGTTGGAAGAGTAGCAAGACCAGTGAGCCTGGAGATCACCTCCTTAGTCAAGATCATACTATTCCTTCTAAATATTCCCTTTCCAGTCATGTCCCTCTCTACTCTGTCTTTTACCAGTCCTGGAAGTTACTTCTCTGCTACTTAAATTGCTGTGATTCTCCCCTTTAAACTTTTCAATGACTCTACACAGACCATGAGAAGCAGTTAAACTGAACTGGTGTATAAAGGTTTCCATAATCTGCTTTGTGTTTACTTCTATAGGTATATCTCACTCTTCATCCCATCTACTTGATGTCAAATAATACTCAACTCTGTAGTTTCAAAGACATCAATTTTTGCCTCTATAACTCTATGTTGTGCATTCTTTGTGAACTTTCTATCCATCTTATATCTGGCTAAATAATACTCATCATACTTCATCTCTATCTACCCCCAACACAGATAAAATTCAGTGCAGCTCTTTTTTTCTATCTATGCATATCTTTAGTTTTTCTCTTATTAATTATGTTATAAATACATTTTTATTTAGGCCTGTCTGAGTGTAAAGAATGCATGCCTTCTGGAGAGCCAAGTAAATATTGGTTGAATAGATGAATGATTATTTTCATGTCTAAATTGCTATAAAATGGAGAGATTTCAGTTGAACTTTAAGATGAACTTTCAAATGTTTCCAATTGTTTTAAGATAAAATTCCAGTTTCTTTGCCTGGCTTGGGCCTCAAAATGTTAGAACTATTTGGCTTTTCAAATTATATGTGTGTAATCATTCATCTGTTCAGTCATTTTTTTTAACTGGGTATCTCCTATGCAAAAGGCATACAGTCTTTATGCTTACGGAATTAAAAGCTTAGTAAAAAACATTATATATAGTGTATATACTGTCCTCTATTTACTATAACTTCAGTTATCTGGTTGCTTGATAAGGTCTTTGTTTTCCCACAAATACACTGTCCTCATTCCAGCCTCCAAAACTCTGCTTTAATGTTCTCTTATTCTCTTTCTTGGGAAACCTGTGTTTTTCCCCTCTATACTCTGTAGTGTCATTAGAGTGAATATTTGCTGAAGAACTTGGTATGTCTAATACTAGAATGGGCTAAAGAGGTCTATGGATTAGTTATATTTGGAGATGGTTAATTAAAGCATGGACAAGTATTGTCCCAAGCCAATTTGAAATTCATCTCTGTGTAAGAAGAACACAGAAAATAGTGTGATAAAGGCCTGGGGTGGGGCAGAAGCTAGGAGAGAGGGGACAAAGAGGGAGAAAATTGGGGGACATCTATAATACTGTCAAAAATGAAAAAAGAAGAATAGTGATAAATTCTTTAAGACAATTCTAGTTTCAAGATTTTCCGGAATCGAACCTTGGACCTTTCAGTCCGCAGGCCGACGCTCTATCCACTGAGCCAAACCGGTTTCGGCAATGATAAATTCTTTAAGACAATTCTAGTTTCAAGATTTTAACAAAAATATTCAAAATGAAAAAAAAATAAATGAGCACATCTTAATGAGGAGGAAAATCAATGAGAAGAAAATGGTCATGTGTTTTTGTTTGTCTTCTCATTGAAGATAACTTCAATTCTTTTCTATTTTCTCCATCTGTTCAGCATTCTAAGGTTTAGTTTTCTTATGACTAATTGCAATTGCTTAGTATTGATTCATTGTGATGAAAACCAAGAAAATACATAGGGATTTAACATTGATTTGAAGCTGTTATATTTATATTCTCTTTTTTATTTTTCTCCTGACCTTCTTTCTGGCAAGTAGAATACTCTATGTACCCTGATGTGTCATAATTTCCTTGAAAATACCAGAGTCCTTGCATTAACAGTATGTAGAAAAAATAATAAATCAGTGGGATATTGCAACACATTTCCCCATGAGGAACATTATCATGAATGATAAACATGTAGAGAAAGACCCACTGACCCAGATTGCAATTAGTTAGTTTATAACTTCCTGTGTTTGAGAAGCTATTCCTCTTTTCAATAGCATGAGGGATCTAACTGTTTTAGAAGAAGCTATGAGGATAATAATGAGAAAACCCTTTCCTAACAAGGGAACATTGCTAATATCTACTTAATTTTGTAAGAGGAAAACATTACAATCTTATATTTTCAGGTATTAAATGTATATGGTATGCCCCTTCACTATTTTCTAATCTTTGTAGAGAAAAGTTATCGTAATGACTAAAAGTTTTTATTAGTTGGTTAATATACCTTGAAGTGATGTGAAGGCATTATTTTTCTGTCTCTTGTGGTTTTAGGTAGATTACAGTGGACTCTTCTCAATAAGTCAGCCTTATTCACTTCGTCTGTTATAGATCTGAATTCCATACAAAGGATTAGTTTTAGATTTAAGCAGTCACTCAGATGATGTGTTCCGGAGCCATTTCTCTGCACACATGATTGCCCTCGCACAAATACTGGATACCTGAAACTTTACCAAGGGAGGTATGTGACCCTAGAAGAAAAAGAGGTATCAGCATCCAGGCTCTGACATTAGTGCATGGATTATACTCCGAGTCTCATAGTTTACTTTTTGCCTCATCTTTCCCATCTGCAAAGGAGAATGATGATACTTATTCCTTAGAGCTAAAGATTAAATGAAACAGTCCTAGCCAGTTTTCTCAGTGGTTAGAGCATCAGCACTAGGACTGAAGGGTCTCAGGTATGATTCCAGTCAAGGGCACGTACATCAGTTGCAAGCTCTATCCCTGGCCCATTCGGGTGCATGCGGGAGCAACCAATCCGAAGTGTCTCACATTGATGTTTCTCTCTCTGTCTCTCCCCCTCCCTCCACATTCTCGAAAAATTATTGGAAAAACTATCCTCTGGTGAGGATTAAAAAAATAAATAAATAAGTGGATGAAATACACACAACTTACTTATGACTATAACTGCTTAACAGTAAATGCTTTAAAATTTTTGTAATCGTTACTATCATAAAATATTCATCGTTTTGACTTGTTGTATCCATACCCTGTCTCTAGTGAAGATGAAGCCTTAAACTAATACACAGCAAAGTGTTCCTTTCTTACTGGATGAGAGAACATATGGATTAAACTTCATAAACTGCAAAGAGCTCCAAGTGCTCTATAAAAACAAAGAAGTGGTCTAATTAGCATTTTAAAGGGCAAAGGGAAAACAAATGGTTTGGGTACCTGGGGATAGAAGAAAAAGACTGAAAGGAAATTCAGTTATTTCATATGTTTTCCAAGTGCCTTTCTTTGTCATGTCTTAGAGAATAAAATTCATCTTTGTGTGGTTATTCAGTGAAAGAAGGCCCGTGAGACATGATTCATCACATAGACTGAATCGAACAAAGCCAGGCCGGCGAGCCAGCCCTGTACTTGGGGCAGAGGGAATTGCTAGCCTGGGCACATTCTGACCAGCCAGACATGTGCCAAGGGTAACACGAGTCTCTGAGCCAAGGGAGCGAGGACACTGAAAGTTGTAACATCTGGGAGCAGCTGTGCGCTATGAACAGAATAAAAGTGAGGTTGGCAACATATCCCTCTCTTTGTTTTGCTGCCCAACCACCCACCCTGCATAATGGAAGTCAGGCCTGGATGTGGACAATAACCTTTGTAGGTGCCCAGCTTCAGTTTTAGAGCTACTTGCAGAGGGCAAAACTTTGGGCGGGAGGATTGACAGTAATCATGCCACGATCATTTCCTTTATTCCTACTATCTTGCACAAAATAAAACACTAAAAAAATAAGCACCTAATAGCTGCTCAATAATTTATTTTTAGTACATAAAAGAAAAAAAGAAACCATGCAAAAGGTTGTCTTTGGAATTGCCTGCAGATTACATATATATATTGAAATAGAACAGAGTGACTTACTAGAAGAAATGTGGTCACAGCTCAGATTTCACCAAAAATTTCTACCAAGTCTCTGTTTACCCTGGTGAGGCTGAAGCCAGTGACCTACAAATCAGGATGGTCATTGCGATTCCTCTAGCATCTCTACCTACATCTGAAAAGATTCCAGATGCCAGCTTAAGCCAACATGATTATCTTCCAGGAGAGTCAGAATACACTTCGAAAATACCATAAACCCAGAGGAAGACAGGATTTTCCTGTAAAGAAGTACTCAAATATTTTAACTTATAAAATATGTAATAAGATGCTATTTCCTAAGGAATTCCTTTTGTTACTTTACTTAGTGCTACAGATTAAGTACCTTAAGCAAACATACTGTCAAAATGTATAATAAAATATATGTATTAAATTATATTAATCTAAAGTTTTCTCATGCAAACCCTGAAAACTAACTCTTGTAATTGTGTACCATAATATATTTAGCTGCATTTTGAGTTCATTAAGCAAAATTAATCATTATAACATGTTCATATTGATGCACAGAAAATTGCATTATGTTGATAATATATTTATATGGATAGCTAATCTCTCATTGAAATAGTCATCACAGGAGGGAAATTCACTAAAAAAAACACGAATTGTGTTGTGATGTTCATAAACAATAAAGTGGAATAAAACAACTTCAATTTTTTGTCTTATAGAAATGCTGTCTACTAGTAAAGTATACTTTGCTATAGATAAAGAGATAAGTGTCTTGTTGATTATTTTATATGGCTGTTATCTAAGAGCTATTCAGAGAAGCTAGTTCTACTTTTGGATTGGGAATCATGTCATTCTTAGAACATATAGTTATCCTTTTTTTTTTTTTAATGGGAAAATGGGTTTTATTCTTCCAAGAAAATATCTCACAAATGAATATCCCTTTTTCTTTTTTTTTCCTTTATCCAAACCTATTCTTTTTATTATTATTGTCTAAAGTTTTACATATGTCTCCTTTTTCCCCAATTGACCCCCTCCCCCATCCTTAACCAGCCCAGGCAAGCCTCCTCTGCCCCAGTGTCTGTGTCCATTGGTTATGCTAATATGCATGCATATAAGTCCTTTGGTTGCTCTCTAACCCCCCTCCCCTACCATTTGTCTTTAGATCGATCTATTCTTGCTCATCAAATTATGTTGATCATTATATCCCACATATGAGTGAGATCATATGATATTTATCTTTCTCCGACTGGCTTATTTTGCTTAGCATAATGCTCTCCAGTTCCATCCATGCTGTTGCAAATGAAAAAAGTTACTTCTTTTTAATAGCGGCATAGTTATCCTTAAATCCTTAAAATGTGTTTGGCATCGCTAAAAATAAAAACTACTCTGATAATTTAAATTGTTAAAATCTAATTTTATCAAAAATGTTATGACCAAATGGAAGTATACATATATATCAGCATACCTTTTAATTAAAAAACAGAAAAAGGAAAAAGACACCATAATGAGATCCAGCCAAGACATCGTAAACATTGGGATATTTGGTATTTGGTTTCCTAGTTCACCTTCCCACTATCTCTTGAGTTTTCTAGGAAATTTGTCAAAATCAAGCTTCCATATTCTTTTCTCATTACAATTACAAAAACATTTTCTGAGAGTGGACAACAAGAAAAAAAATGCCCAGGAATCCAATCTGTATTTTTCTATAGATGTTAATCATAATTAATGTTTTCCTTAGATTGCCTTAGAAAGATAACTCTGACATTTAGTATATAAACTCACATATATAAAATACCCATTTCATTGGCATCCAGCTTTTCTTCCTCTCTTCCTTTCTCCTTTCCTTTCTGCCTTTCTTTCCCTTTTTTTCTTCCCTTCTTTCTTGTTTTCACATAAATTCTAGCACTTCATTCAAGATTGTCAACCCTCAAGCTAGGATCTGTAGCTTAAACACCACTTTCCCTCCTCATTGACACATTCCTAGCCCTAAAACCACCACTTTCTCTGAGTTGAAAGTTTTATCTGTGACCATCTAAGACAGTGTTTCCAGATTATAAAAATTACCTAGGGATCTAAATAATATATAGATACCCAGGATCAAAGGGAAGAAAAAAAACTTCAAATAAACTCCCTAGATCATTCTTTTGATTAGAAATGTTTGAGAAACACTAATGTAAACCCATCCCCAGTGGATGCTATCTTTTTCTCTGCCATTCTGATATGTGGTCATACAACACCAGGCACAGTAGAGTGGTACTTATTTAAGAGAAAGCCGATTTCACTGTTTGTCCGCTCTAATTATAGAAAAGGAGTCGTCTTGTATTGTTCTTAAATCGATTTCCTATTCTGCAAGTTACAGTTTTATCACGGCAACATACTGCTACATAAAAAAAAAAATAGATGCATTATAAAAAAATCAAAAGTGCTATAATATATGTGATTTGACATGAGCAGACTTTTGCCAGCAGGAAAGCAATGAAAATGGGATCAAGTCTTACCAGCAAAAGAAATTAACCAACAGGAGTCTGACAATTGCAGGCTTATTTTAAAGGAGTAGTGATATGTTTTGAAGGTTATTAAGATATAACCTCTTAATCATCTAGAAAGTGAAATGTTTCTCCTTGAGAATAGTATTTAGAAAAGTTACAAATTCTTTCATAACAGGTGAGATCACAGAGTATTGCTACTATAACATGATTTTAATTAGAAAATTTGGGTTTAAATTTCAACTAAGACACACTAATTTTTCCACCTTGGGTACATGATTTAGCCCCTTTGAGAATTAGTTTTTTGTGTATGATATATAATAAGGCAATTCTGACATAATTATAATAAAGATTAAAAGCGAAAATGAACATAAATTGTTTAGCTCTATAAAAATATGAAAAAAAAATAAAAATATGAAATGTTCACAAATTTTACTGACCTGGGTAGTGAAATGTGTCTGGTAGAAATCTATCTCTAATTGAAAAAAAATTTACAAAGCTCCACAGTTCATTGGCATGCACATATCTAAAACGACATGTCTCTGGATTCACGCCCAGGGCTCCTGAAATGTTACTTCATCATCAGCAGATTTCTCTTTAGTTCCTTATTAGGTTTTATTAATTGGGATGTGAGAATAGAGATAAGGAAACCAAAATGAGAAAAGATGTGTCCTACAAACCAAATTAGATAGCACTTCTTTGTACTGGCCAGGGAAGACAATGAAACTATAGGAAAAATCAATGCTTAAGATCTAAAAGACAATGCAGGAAATGGAAGGAAGGAACAAAGGAAGGAAGGAAGGAAGGAAGGAAGGAAGGAAGGAAGGGAAGAAAGAAGGACCTTAAGTCATCTTAAATAGATCCTACTACAGGCAATGCATTCAGGGCAACTGTTTTATTATTTTATTGCATTTGTTGTGTGTTTTTAGTTTATTGAACAAATCTTTATATTTAAGGAGAGAAATTAAATGTTCAATTTCTTCTTCATACACAATACATGTATGTATATATTCAGGACCATACTTTAGTGTTTAAATTTTTAATGGAAGGAAAAAAATGAGGCCTAGAAGAAAATTAAGTGCTTGTTCTGACATTATCCAACTGTTGAATCCTGACAGAGACAGAACATCCATACTGGAAATATTGGGGGAGCACTTTGTAAAGTATGGGATTGTCTAACCACTATGCTGTTTACCTGAAACCTATTCAAAATAATATTGAATGCAAACTGTAACTTTAAAAAAATTTAAATTTAAGAAGAAAAACACCCAAACATAATTTAGCTTATCTTAAAATAAGGTGATCATGTTAATAATCACTGAAGGATGCATCTAATTTCAACCTTTATTTCTTAAATAAAAATATGCATTTGACATGAGCAGACTTTTGTATATTTTTAGTTAAGAAAAATATTTTAAAGTATAAAAGTATAATTTAAACATAAACAAAAAACATACCCAAATTAACAAAGATATGTTCATTAGGTTAAAGAGTCATCCAAAAAAATGACAGAAAAAAATAGGTTAGGTGAACTTTCTTATTTAATATTAGAAAATATATAACAATAAATTTTAATATGTTGTTTCATTACTATTATTCCAGATAAAATATTTTTACTTTCAACCTAATAACATTGTATTTAGTAAAACAAAGACAAATTAAATGATTTTAAAATTAAATATTTTTCATCCATATAAAAAAGAAGTTTAAAGTATAAATTTTGTGTCTAATTTAAGGCATGTCACTTAACATTGGTGAAGGGACTGAAAAAAAATATGAAGAGACTCAAATTAATTTTCTCACCACTTTCTATTAACATGATAGCAAAGGAAGAAGGGCAATTCAAAATTTAATGTACTTAGTCGACAAATAATGAGTTTCTCATACATTCTAGGGAAGAGTAATCCATAGCAGAATGTCTATGTAAGTGTAAAAGAGACACAAACAAATTACTTCTGTAAGAAAATCATATCAGATTAATTCCAAGTATAAATCTCAAGAAAGTGACTTAATAAAATCATTCTCATTTGAACATGCAAATGAAGAAAATTAATGGGTTTCTAAGGATATAGATACTTTGTCGATGTTGTTGCTTATGCAGGAGCTATATGAATAATATAGTTAAAATTTTCCAAATCAACTAGCTTACTAGAGATTCATTTCAAAGCAATTTCATATGTTTCAAAACTATTTCAACTTTTTGATTAGAATGTAACATAAATAAAATTTTAGCTAATTAATTTTTATGAAAGAGGTGGCAATTTCCTTATTTGTAAAGTTAATACATGTTTATATTATTGATTGGTTTGGCTTTCCTGTTTTTTTTTAATTATCCACAAATACCTTTATAAATTTATAAATACCAAATTATACTGAGTTATGTATTGTCCTCAGTAGCAAAATGATATATTTAACATTTAAGCAATGATTTTATAATCTCACTCCTCATTATGCTAATTGAAGCCATTTTCCAACAAATTTGCCTGTCTATTCTTGTTTTTATTTTTTTAATTTTTTTATATATTTTTTGTTGTTGCCTGTATATTCCTATAAGAATGATCTGGATTGAAAAATACTGAAAGATTGGTAGTCATAATTAATTTGTCATTCAAAATTTTAATTCCTTGAAATGACTTGAGTGTCATTATTTTTACCTGTGTTTTATTCATAATAATAATTCAACTACTATCACACACAAAAAGTGGACAAAGATAAGATTTCATTTCTATTTTCTTGTCACTAAACACATATTGATTCATTTTTGGACTTTCCTAAATAAACTCTAATACTACCAATCTATATTTAGAAACTTTTGATGATTTAGTATTTTGTCTCTGTTATAAAAATTAGATGGGAAACTTTTCATTTATATTTCAACATATCATCTTTTAAGTTGACTGTGTCAATTTCTTTTCTTACATTTTTGAAGCAGTCTCTGGTGACATTTCACTGCTTAAAGCACTTAAAATCTCCATTTATTTTGTTCCTGACATCATGGTTCATATAGCTCAAGTGTGACAACCCTAGAACCAAAAGCTAATTTCTGAAAGAGGAATTTACTTTATATATTTGATGATTTCAAAATTAAATTTTTAATGAACATTTATTGAGCACTTACTATATGCAATATACTTTTATCATCTTTTATTTCATTATACTTTTCAGAAAATGATAGTCACATTTCTTCTTAATTTATTCTTACTTGTTGCTTAAATGGCAGGTCATCAAGAATTAATGGGAAGTACAGTGAGATGAAAATTATAATGAGTATAAAGGGAAAATGAATTTTTGATGCTTTCCATTTTGAAATTCCATAGAGGCAGTCTGTCATTGTGTTCAGTCATTTTTCTTCTAAAATGTCTCTCTGATATTCCTTTTCTTCTCAATTCTGGCTACTAAGACTGAAGTCTAGACTTTCTTCACTCCCTGCTTGAAATACTGCACAAGCTCTTTAGCTAATTAGCCTGCCCCTATTCATTTCTTCTCTAACTCACCCTTTCACTGTAATAATCTTTCTGAGATACCGCTATTACTATGTCACTCTTCTGCTCAGGAAACTCCTATACCCCATTGGCTCCTGCATGAAGACCAAATTCTCCTACATGGCATTAAATTTCACTCATAGTTTTGTGCCGTTCTACTAGTGAGGCTTTATTTCCTCTCACAATTCACAAGCTCTGTTTCTGTTGGACTAGTCAACTCACTTCCATCCCAATACACTCTGCTTCTTGCCAAGTACCTTCACAAGTTAATCACCTTTCTCAGATGGTTCTTGTCCTCCTCTGTACCTATGCATCCATTAACCCATTCAGTAAAGTCAAGATGGAGCCCCCCTCCCTTACTCTAACAGTTCTAACACATTGTAAGGTACTTTCTTTTTCTGAGTTACAATAACATTATTCATCAGAATCTCAATGATTCAATTTCTCATAAAAGTGCACTGGAATCAAATTCAGATAACCTGGGTATTCGTTCACTACTGAGTGCTGAAACCATTCCAACCTGCCCTTACTTTATGTTCTACTGGCATCAGAGTTACCACAGTATCACAGTGCTGGTTTATGTTTCCTTTTTTTCTGTGCTACTCTGGAAGACCCTGAGAAACAAACAACTTATTTTTTAGCTTTCCATCCTCAGTGCACCTAGAATCACACCTGACACATAGTGGTTTCTCAATGCTTGTTTTAAGATTGAACATCTGCCATGAAAACCTTCTGATTCAGGGAAGATCTGTAAAATAGAAATAATTATACCTGCCCTGCTTAGCTCACAAGATCATCTTCAGTAGAGAAAAACGTGGGGAAATGCTTTGTAATTATAAGCAGTGTAGAAATATTACATGACTATACGATTCTCTCTATTTATGGTAATGCTTTCCTTTTACACTCTTTGAATCTAGAAACTACTTTATTTGCACACACTCAGCTGCTAAGATACCATTAGCTTATGACATAATTTGAGTAAAATTTATATAGATTTGTTGATTGTAAGTAATCTATATATATAAAAGGCTAAGTGACCGACCATCCAATCTGACCACCCAACCGACTGACCGGCCAGGCATATCCATGTGCACTGGCAATTTAAAAATAAACGTTGACTTGCACATGCGCAATACCTGTAAAGCTCTTACTGGCGCCAATCGCACGTGTGTGTTTTGATCTGTCATTGTCGATCATGAATTTGGTTGTTTTTGTTGACATTCAACGTGAACCACATCGCAATTTATTCATCAACCATCCAACCTACTGGCCGGTACATATGACACATACTGGCAATTTAAAAATAAATGTTGACTCACGCATGCCATTAACCCATTCGGTAAAGTCAAGATGGAGCCCCCCTCCCTTACTCTAAAAGTTCTAACACATCGTAGGGTGCTTTCTTTTTCTGAATTTCAATAAAATTATTCATCAGAATCTCAATGACTCAATTCCTCATAAAAGTGCACTGGAATCAAATTCAGATAACCTGGGTATTCGTTCACTACTGAGTGCTGAAACCATTCCAACCTGCCCTTACTTTATGTTCTACTGGCATCAGAGTTACCACAGTATCACAGTGCTGGTTTATGTTCCCTTTTTTCTGTGCTACTCTGGAAGCCCCTGAGAAACAAACAACTTATTTTTTAGCTTTCCATCCTCAGTGCACCTGGAATCACACCTGACACATAGTGGTTTCTCAATGCTGGTTTTAAGATTGAACATCTGCCATGAAAACCTTCTGATCCAGGGAAGATCTGTAAAATAGAAATAATTATACCTGCCCTGCTTAGCGCACAAGATCATCTTCAGTAGAGAAAAACGTGGGGAAATGCTTTGTAAATATAAGCAGTGTAGAAATATTACATGACTATATGATTCTCTCTATTTATGGTAATACTTTCCTTTTACACTCTTTGAATCTAGAAACTACTTTATTTGCACACACTCAGCTGCTAAGATACCATTAGCTTATGACATAATTTGAGTAAAATTTATATAGATTTGTTGATTGTAAGTAATCTATATATATAAAAGGCTAAGTGACCGACCATCCAATCTGACCACCCAACCGACTGACCGGCCAGTACATATGATGTGCACTGGCAATTTAAAAATAAACGTTGACTTGCACATGCGCAATACCTGTAAAGCTCTTACTGGCGCCAATCGCACGTGTGTGTTTTGATCTGTCATTGTCGATCATGAATTTGGTTGTTTTTGTTGACATTCAACGTGAACTACATCGCAATTTATTCATCAACCATCCAACCTACTGGCCGGTACATATGACGCATACTGGCAATTTAAAAATAAACGTTGACTCACACATGCACGATACATACAAAGCTCTTGCTGGCACCAATCACACACGTGTTTTAATTTTATAATACTATATTATATATACTATTTTGGCATGTAATTTTTTGCAGTAATGTAATTATTGCACAAATGTTTCTTCTAAGTAATTTCCTTTCAATGTGCACAAATCCATGCACCAGGCCACAAGTATAATAATAAAATCACCTGTTTTTACATTACTAATCTTTCTATCTCCTATATTTCATGATGCCTAAAATCCTGCATGATGACTGGAGAAATCTTGAAAGCCATGTGTGGAGGATGGCAGAACCACCTGCCAACCCTGGACTGCTCCTCTCTGAATTGTTCCATTAGAGGGAAATGCATTCCCTTCTTTTTTGGCTCTCTTCCTCACTGCAATTTAACCACCCAATCGACTGACTGGCCGGTACATATGATATGCACTGGCAATATAAAAATAAACGTTGACTCGCGCATGCACAATACATGTAAAGCTCTCACTGGCGCCAATCGCACGTGTGTGTTTTGATCTGTCATTGTCGATCATGAATTTGGTTGTTTTTGTTGACATTCAACGTGAACTACATCGCAATTTATTCATCAACCATCCAACCTACTGGCCGGTACATATGACACATACTGGCAATTTAAAAATAAATGTTCACTCGCGCATGTGCGATACATATAAAGCTCCCATCGAATTTCTTAATAGTATTACTCCTTCAGGAATGCCATGTCAAATTAGAATTGAAAGTAGGTGCAATCATCATGCTACTGAGAAATCTTCATAGTAAATGGGGTCTTTGTAATGGTACTAGATTTATTATCAAA
>NW_005371530.1:75698-118484 GCF_000412655.1 Myotis brandtii
GTGTTTTAATTTTATAATACTATATTATATATACTATTTTGGCATGTAGTTTTTTGCAGTAATGTAATTATTGCACAAATGTTTCTTCTAAGTAATTTCCTTTCAATGTGCACAAATCCATGCACCAGGCCACAAGTATAATAATAAAATCACCTGTTTTTACATTACCAATCTTCCTATCTCCTATATTTCATGATGCCTAAAATCCTGCATGGTAACTGGAGAAATCTTGAAAGCCATGTGTAGAGGATGGCAGAACCACCTGCCAGCCCTGGACTGCTCCTCTCTGAATTGTTCCATTAGAAGGAAATGCATTTCCCTTCTTTTTTGGCTCTCTTCCTCACTGCAATTTAGCCTCCTATAACCAATGTGACTCCTAAAAAACAAACCCAACTACTCTCTTACCTTGAAACAAAATATTTTAGTTTTGAGGGTAGTGTAGGCAATTCACTCATGCTGTGATCCAGTAGGAATAAATAATATTGTATCTTTTGGTACCTTATCCAGTATGGGAAATAAGAGTATCTAAAACCATTAAAATAGAGGATGGGTTGTTAATGCCACTTATTTTCTTGTTCAACACAGCTAACAGCATGTCTCTTTTATGCCTGGTGTTAAGTACTGAATTGAATGACACCATATAGGTTGATCAGCATGGATTAAGATAGACTAACTTTAATTCCTCTGAGAAGCAATCTATCTTTAACAAGTAACCTTCCTCATGAAGGCTTTTATGAATCATTTAAGATAGAGTATTTTTATTCAGTAAACTTTGAATTAGATGAATTATTTACTTTGTGAAAATTGACAGCCCCATGCAATATATCTCTTTGTGTATCAAAACTGCTATGTATAAAACACCATAGTAATAATTGGAAGAAAAGAGAGTACTGAACTTTGCACTTAGCTGACTTTTCATGCATATCCAATTCAGCCCTCTCCATGCGAAGAAAACCTTTCCTATTTTTCTCCCAATTAATGCTACCCTTCAAGACCTTTCTACCTCGTGGTTTTCCAAAGGTACATTTTGGTTTGCATTGATTTATATAGTATATACAATAAGTGAATATAGAAGCAATTCATCCCTCCCTCTTTCAACCTCACATCAAAGTCTAACATACCTGTTAGGGAAGATTGCCGTGTATAAAAATAGCCTCTGCACTCCTAGGTCTATGCAATATATCCAGAAGGTTTTACAGATATAGTTTAAAAATATCTATCTATCTATCTATCTATCTATCTATCTATCTACCTATCTCCTATATAATAAAAGGCTAATATGCAAATAGACCGAATGGTGGAACGATTGGTTGCTATGATGCGTACTGACCACCAGGGGGAGCATCACTCAGTCAGAAGCCGTGCTCACGGCTGGCAAGCACAAAGCACAGCAGTAGTGGTGGGAGCAACATCCAACTGCCAGGGAGCAGGCCTAAGCTGTCAGTCAGACATCCCCCAAGGGCTTCTGGACTGATACCATAAAAAGCCTAAGCGACCGTTACAATGGAATGACCAGAACAACCAGTTGCTATGAGGCTCACTGACCACCAGAAGGCAGACACTCAACACGGGAGTTGCCCCCAGCCTGCAAGCCCCAATCACCAATGGGGCCTGCAGGCCAACCTCCTGGTCCCTGCCCTTGTCCCTCCCCCCTGGCCTGCAGGCCCTAATCGGCCTGCCACCCGCCCTCCATGGTGGTGGTTGGCCCTTCCACCTGGCTGGCAAGGCCTGGTTGCCCGATTGGGGCCAGGCCTGGGCTGGGATGGGGAACCAAGAGTGGGTGGAGGTGGACATGGGTGGCGAGGGAGGGAGGAGGGGCAGAGGCAGGGAGGTGAGGAATCACATGGTGGTGGTTCGTGGGCAGCGAGGGAAGGAGGAAGCAGGGAGATGGGGAACCTGATCAACCCTGATCGCTGGTCAGGCCTCACCTGTTCACAAATTTCGTGCACCAGGCCTCTAGTACATATATAGGGCAGGGAGATGGGGAACCTGATCAGCCCTGATTGCTGGTCAGGCCTCACCTGTGCACAAATTTCGTGCACCAGGCCTCTAGTACATATATAGGTAGATAAACAGGTAAAGAAATATAGGCATAGAAATAGATACATACTGTTTTATGTTACTTTAATGTATCACAAATATTGACTTAGCACTTGGGATGCATAACATTTCAGATATTTCCATGACTGTTGGGAATAAAATAATAATTCATTTGGCAAAACCCCATGTATTTAATTATTTGTAGAAATATTACATAGATTTTTTACATATATATTATACTATTTTTAAGTCAGCACATTTACTTAGATATCTCATTCCTCAAACATTCTGGATCAATATGAGCTTACACTTTTGCTCATTATGTGTCCTCGATCAATATTATTGATTCTAAACTTTGAAATTTTCCTCTCTGACAGAACTATCTTATTTTCCATCCTTTCTATACCTTCATTAACAACCACCTTGAAGTTTATTCTCATTCTGAGGTCTAATCCCTTGAGCTGTCCTTATATTTCTGGTTCATTCACCTCTGTCTGACTTCAATTTTTTTCTTAACTTTGATTGCAAGACCATATACAACCTCCTTAGTGGTCTTCTCATTAATACTGAAAAATACCTCACCTGTTTGACTTTTGCTATCTGTACTCCACTAAATTCAAGTCTGATTAGTTCTTCTAATCCCCTTTCAACTAGTTTTAGACAATTTAGCATTGCTGGAGAAAGTAGATAAATGGTGCTGATTTCACTACAGATACCTACTTCCCAGTTCTGCTTATTTCTCAATACTGCTCAGAAATTATATTTGTTTCCTGATTCAATAATGCATTGCCCTAAGAAGAGATACTTTCAGGTATTCCCTTCTCCCCATATTAAAACCCTCATCTCCCACCTAGCTATGTTTATCAATGCTGTCTCAAATGATCTGTGTAGACTGCCCTCTATATAAAGACCTCACATCTATATCTGGCATCTTACTCTTCATTCCTGTCCCAAAGAAAAGAAGAAAACACCCACAATTCCTCCATTTTTTTAGTGCTCACCCATCTATCTTGACTTTGACATTAATCCTTTCTTTCTTTCTTGAAAACTCACTCCATTAAGTAATCACCATTTTCTGTGTTCTCCCTTTTTTTCTTACATTTGCCCTGTCTACTCGTGCTTAAATTTTTACTTCTGCAAAACCTATCTTCATACCGACATTCTCTCAAGGTATCACTTTGCTGTGTCCTCTTGCTACCAAAGTTTTTGAAAGAGCAGCTGTAGCACTTTCCCCATAACTTCATCATGTTTAACCTTCTTACAGAGTAACTTTCACTACAAATATTTGATACCAACCTATAAGTCTTTTCCCATTCTTTACACTCATTGACTTCTCTTTAATACTTGACCACAGTAACCATCCCTGGTTCTTGAAACCTACGTGTCCTTGCTTCTGCATCATATTTTAACTCTTTCATCATCCTATCAATTATTTCTGCAGAGACAATGCGAACTAGAGTAAATAAAACTCCATTTACTAAGTTTACAAGCTATTTTGGTTTAGATATTTTAATGTGCTCTAATTTGGTTCCCAATAGTAACCATTCACCAAGAGCTTGTGCTTAACTCCTTCCTCTTTACTATTGGGAGCTGCCACTAGGTAAATAGATCTTATTTCTTCATAATCCCAAGAGCCTATCTCTAACCTCCAAAATCACATACAGTGGGGCCTTGACTTACGAGTTTAATTCGTTCTGATACGGAGCTCGTTAAGGAGCTCGTTAACTCAAATTACTCTATCAACTCAATGCAAAAAATTGATGGAGAGCAGCTGGTATCTCAAAAAACTCGTTAGTCAGGACATTCGTAAGTCAAGGCCCCACTGTATTTAGCTATGACTTGCTCATTACCTTTACTTAAATATTCTAAAATGACCAGCATAACCAAAGCAAACATTATTATTTCTATGGCCCTTGTCTCCAAATGAGTTTCTTCCTCTGAGTTTTGTTTTTCGTTTTTATTTATAGTATGATCATTCTTTATGTGGACACAACTTAAAATCTAAGAGTAATCCTTGATGATGCTCTTTTCCTACTTTCCAACATTGGGTTTCAAATTCTTTGTTTCTTTCTTTCTTGGGGGGTGGGGGTGGGGGGAGGCTTCCTTTTAAGCTTTCCCCTTTCCCATTCCCCCATTCCCACTACCATTTTGTTAGACTTAGTTTTTATATTCTTTTACTTGGATTGTGGCCAAACTTTCTAACTGATATCCCTGCATTCAGCTCTTCTTTATGTATAACTTAAAAGTTCTTCTATGGATTCCCTATAGAGAGCAAGCTATTTTGAAGACATGTTTAATTTTCTTAAAATCTGGAAGAAATATACCATTCACCTTAATTTCCTGTTACTTGTCTAAAATATACTTTAAACCTATAGCCTAATTGTTACTTATTTTCTTTGATCATACCCCATACACTTTTGTGTCCCTGTTTTTTATGCCATTTTTTCTTCTGCCTGAAATGCCTTCCTCCAAAACATCTATCTTTCAAAATCCTACACATCCTTCAAAATAATTTTATACACTAGCCTTTCAATGATACTTAACCTCACCCAAAAGTTCTTTTTTAAATTGAGATATAATTGACATATAACATTGTATAAGTTTAAGATGTACAATGTGCTGATTTAATGCATTTACTAGTATATATTGCAATATGATTACCACTATAGCATTAGCTAACACCTCTATCATGTCCCATAATTATTTCTTTTTTGTGTTAAGAACAACTATGGTCTAGTCCAGGGGTTGGCAAACTTTTTGACTCGAGGGCCACAATGGGTTCTTAAACTGGACCGGAGGGCCGGAACAAAAGCATGGATGGAGTGTTTGTGTGAACTAATATAAATTCAAAGTAAACATCATTACATAAAAGGGTACGGTCTTTTTTTTTTAAGTTTTATTCATTTCAAATGGGCTGGCCCACGGGCCGTAGTTTGCCCACGGCTGGTCTAGTTTCTTGGCAACTTTGAAGATTAGAATACAGTATCATTGACTATAGTCACTATGCTGGGCATTAGATCTCCAACACTTATTTATCTGCCAGTTTCAAGTTTGTACACTTAAACAACATTTCTCCTATTCCCTCACTCTCTGGCCCCTGGTAGCTACTACTGTACTCTCTATTTCTATGAGTTCAGAGTTTTTTTTTTTAGATTCCATATATAAGTGAAATAATACCATATTTGTCTTTCTGTCTAACTTATTTCACTTACGATAATGCTCTCAAGGCCCACTCATGTTGCCACAAGTGACAAGATTTCCTTCTTTCTCATGGCTGAATGATATTCCATTGTGTATATATAACATTCTTCTTATCCATTCATTCACTGATGGACACATATGTTGTTTCCATAAATTGGCTAGTATGAATAATGTTGTGATAAATATGGGAGTCTTTTTAATATCCTGTTTTCATTTTCTTTAGATGTAAATTTAGAATTATAATTGCTGGATCAAATGGTAGTTCTATTTTTAATTTTTGAGGAACCTCAATCAGTTTTCCATACTGGCTGAATTTACATTCTCACCAACAGCACTCAAAGGTTCCCTTTTCATCACATCCTCACCAAGACTACTTATTGCTTGTCTTTTTTATGACAGCCATTCTAACTAGTGTGAGATGATATTCCATTGGGGTTTTGATTTGCATTTCCCTGATAATTAGTGATAGAGCATCTTTTTGTGTAAAGGTTGACCATTTGGATGTCTTCTTTGGAAGAAAAGATGTCTACTTGGTACCTCTGCCCATATTTTAATTAGATTGTTTTGTTGTTATTGAAAAGTTATCTCTTCTTTCTGTAAACATCTAGGTTAGATTTTCTGTAATATTCTGCCTTTTAAAGATGCTTGTTTTATAGTCTTGCCTACTATATTTTAAGATCTTTGAGTATAGAAACCTTGCCTCTTTATTACTGTATCCCCTGTAACTCCTAAAACAAACATAATCAGTGTTTTGTCCCTATATGTACATATATTTAGGTTGAAAGAACTGGATGAATAATAAAGAAAATAGTTCAAGTTTTTGAAAATTGTTTTGAATTACCTTTTACATAGTATATTCAAAGGCTCCTCTATTTCACCTTATTGGGTAGTTCTTAGCAACAACAATGATCTCATCAAAAACAAACAAAAAACATAAATACATGAGGTGATGTTTGTGTTAATTAAGTACATGGGGGGAATCCTTTCATAATGTACATCAAAGTACCACAATGTACTCTTTAAATATTTTTTAAATTGTTTTATTGCTTAAAGTATTATAAAGAGTATTATATATGTCTCCTTTTTTTTCTCCCCTTGACCTTCCCCTAGCCTCCCATACCCCCAGTGTCTTGTGTCCATTGTTTATGCTTATATGCATGCATACAAGTCCTTCGGTTGATCTCTTACCCACCCCCACAACCCTCCCCGGCCTTCCCGCTGTAGTTTGACAGTCTGTTCGATGTTGCTCTGCCATTGTATCTATTTTTGTTCATCAGTTTATAATGGTCTTAATTATCCATAAATGAGTGAGATCATGTATTTTTCTTTCATTGACTGGCTTATTTCACTTAGCATAATGCTCTCCAGTTCCTTAAATATTTTATAATTTCATTTGTTATACCTCAACTAAGCTGAAATTTTAAAAAATGCTCCAATCCCATTACATTTTTTAATTTATACATAATTTAGACTTGTATTTGCTTCTTTTCCAAAGAGAAATATTTGTAAGGCTCTAAGAGTTCTGAAGTTTCTTTGATTCAGTTACATTGCTTATATGTCCTAAGGCACCCATACTATTTAATTCAAAAATATACAGTGCCTTCTATGTGAGTTTTTTTTTAATATATCTTTATTGATTTCAGAGGGGAAGGGAGAGGGAGAGAGAGATAGAAACATCAGTGATGAGAGAGAATCATTGATTGGCTGCCTCCTGCACACCCCCAACTGGGGATGGAGCCCACAACCTGGGCATGTGCCCTTGACCAGAATCGAACTGGGGACCCTTCAGTCCTCAGGCTGATGCTCTATCCACTGAGCAAAACTGGTTAGGGCTTCTAGGTGAGTTTTCATAAAAAATTAAGGAAGCTGCATTTCTGTTTTCCTCTTTGTAATGTAACTTTTCCAGATATTTTCCTTTTATTCAAGAGAAACTCTGTAATATAACTCAATAAAAAATAATAAATATATACAGAAAAAGGTAGATAACATTTTCATTTTCTTCCTCAAGAAAACTACAAGTGTGAAGAAATAAAGATCCTCTGTTAGCCACAGAGCAATAGACCTCCTTATTCAGCTCGTGGATAAAGTGAATCCACATACCCTTACTATGTGCTATGTCCCAAGACAAGTGTAAGTTACCAATTATAAAAGACTACACATATCTCCTGAGCTTCAAGCTCTGGTGTGGGCTTCATTCATTCCCTTTTGTCTTCCTTCTGATTTCAAGGAAGTCAATTCACAAGGAGATTGGAAGCCAAAATATTTGGTTTCTACCTGCACAGTCCTGCAGGTACGTGATGACCTGAAGCTGACCTTCAAGTACAGCACACTCAACGAAACTATCTACTTCGACTCAGAGTCAAGGATTAACTGAAAAGGTTTGCTGGGCTAATAGAGGAAATTACTCTTTAAGGCCAAAGGGTTGTGGTGTGAGATTACATCAGATGAAAGGAACAAATAAATTATTAAGAGGATATGAAGGTAATAAATCTTCCTGTACAAGTAACACGTGAAGTGCTATTTTGTTGCTGAGAGAGAAATATTAACATCAAGTTTTCTTGAACCTAACCAAAACTCTCCATAATGTGACAGTTAATGTTCACGGGTCCAATGCTGCACATTTAGGAGGAATATTCCTTGTGCTGAACCTCTTGGTATTTTTTAAATGAGGTACTTAATAACTTCAATGAGTATAAGAAATAATGGGATAGAGTCAACAGTTTTAAAGGCTGTTCTGTAAAGTGCCTAACTTCATAAAAACCGCAGTATCTTAAAATAGCTCTTTTATAGGGTTTAGCTTGATCTTGGAGAAGAAAATCCAGTCTATGAGATTCCCAAGAGCAAGAACTTGGCCTTGTTGATTATGGTATTTCTAGTCCCTTGCTGGAATATAGTAGGTGTGACTAGAGATTTATTGAGTAAACTAAGCTAGAAAAATCAATTCACAGTCAACTTTCAAGTATTAAAAGTTGGATATGCTAGATCTTATGGCAATGTTTCCTAAACATTGTGTAAACTAAAGTTAAGCTTCCATTAAAAGACATAGCTATGTTTTCCTTTGATAAAGTTGTAAATATACTTCTTTGAATATCTATTTTTCCAGTGAAATACAAGAGATGTGACTTGTTTAAGGCATAAAGAATGTTCTGTGGCATCATAATTTCAACTCTCCACTTTAACTGATGAATGCCATTCTTTATTTGTGGTTTCTTTTTTTATAAATTAGTTCTGTCTTTAAATCAGTGAACACTGTAAGGTAAGGCAAGTTAGAAATAGCATTATACTTCCATCATTTACAAAGCAACAGAACATTAAATTGTCAATATTTTCAGATGTGCTAAAAATTAATTAAGTTTTCTTAAGAAAGTGTTTGTTACAAAGTATTAGGAAATACGTTTTTATTTGTTCTAATTATAACATTTTGAAATCGCAGGGTCAATTCCTATATTTGTGTGTAAGGACATGAACAACTTTGAAGATTTTTCATGCTAGATTTAAAATACCCAGTGAATTAAAACTCACTGAGAATATCCACAACACCATCTTTGCTGCTCTGAGACCCTCACAGAATGAGATCCATAACCCTTCCTACATGATGGTTTTACTCTCAAGAAACTGCCAAAGACCCAGTAGTTCCCAAATGACAATCTAAGATCTGGTTGCTTCCAAATTAAAGAGAAGCTTTCAAAACACTAGTTCATGGGCCCCATGTTCTGAAAATAACCAGTGTACGACCCAAGAATCTGTATTTTTCAAAGCATACAGGATGCTTCCTGTGTACTGCTAAGGTTTAGAATCCAGGTTATATTTCCTAACTCGACAGGAATCAGTTGCAATAAATGTGGGAATATTTTTTTGAAAATCACCAAACTGCTGTTCATCATTTCATGCCCCCAGTCATTCTTACTTGCTTCCTGGTAATCACTTCCCAGGCTGACATCTCAGAAATATTCACTGTTCTCATTTCTTGTTGTACAACAGAAGCAGAGCCCTGGTCCCTAGATGAGCTCGATGAAAATGCACACAGGAAGTATATTGGAAAGAGTCAAATTTCCATAAATCAATACCCTACAATGTTTCAATATTGTACGGTTTCTGGCAAAGGGACATTTTACCCTCCTATATTCCATTTGTACGGTTTAGTCTCAGATTGCGACTTGTTCCTGAGTAGTATAAGTTAATAAAAAGTGCATTTCAATAGATGGAGGCTGGCACTGACCAGCCTAGGTGACAGACTGGAGCTTTCTCAGGGATGGAATCCTGCAGAAGAGGGTTGGGTAGATTGGAAATGCTTGGGGTGAGGGTGGGGGACATAGTGAAAGGAGCAGGAGCCTAAAGATTCACACTATTGTTGGATGAGCCAAAGGTCCATATTGGCTCTGATGGATTTTGCTCTGCATCATTTTACAGGAATCTATTTTCCCTATTATTACAAATAAAGAGGTTTATAATATAAAGTCAACTTAACCATAACTTATTGAATACATAGTTACAGTAGAAAGGCAACTAATTAAAATACAAGTAAGGGTGTAATTTGTTAAAGGCTGTAATTCTGATGTGTGCAATTGAAGATTTTATGTAGGAAGAAGCATTTGAGCTGAATGGGTGAAATTTTGACAGTTTAAATTTAAGAGAAGGGCAACAGCCAGAAAAGTGGAAAAAATGAAATATCTTTTAAGACAAAGATGAGTTGTTTTGTATGCCAAAATGAATCGTGATTTGGCAAAATCATGATGTAAAAATAAAAAAAAGATTATCGTGGATCAAGCTAAAAGTTTGCATTTCATTCTATAGGCCATGCTGAACCATGTAAAATGTTTAGTAAGAATATGCCATAAGACGTGTGCTTTAGGAAAACCTACGGGAGAATAGAGGTCAAAAAAACATTTCAAAATCAAATGCAGCAGTCTGCATAAGACAGCTTACAACTGAGTCAACAAAGAAGTACTGGACAAAGAGCTAAATGAGGGTTGAACTAACACAGAAACAAATGAATAGAAAAAAATGGAACAAATTTGAAAGACATTGCAGAGATAGAGGAAAGAACAATGAACTCATAACTACCTTAGTCTACCTTGCTTTAGAAAAAATAAGAGTTCTTATCACCTTGCTTCATCTTATTTATTTATTTATTTATTTATTTATTTATTATTAAATTTATTGGGGTGACATTGGTTCATAGGTTTCAGGTATACATTTCCATGATACACGATCTTTATATTACGTTGTGTGCCCACCACACAAAGTCAAATCATCTCCCTTCAATATATTTGGCCCTTTTTACCCTTTACACCAACCCCACCCTCTTCCCTCTGGTAACCACTAGACTGTTGCCTGTGTCTATGAGTTTCAGTTTTATATCCCACATATGAGTGAAATCATATGGTTCTTAGCTTTTCTTCACCTTTCTTTTTTAAACACTTTTATTGAGATATAATTCACATACCATAAAGTTCACCCACTTAAAGTGTGCAGTTCAGTGGTTTCTAGCATATGTACAGAATTATGTGTCCATCACCGTAATCTAATTTTAAAATATTTGTATTATTCCAAAAAGAAACTTGGTAGCTATGAGTAGTCACTCCATATCCCCCCTCTTCTTCTCCCAGCATAAGAACCATTATTCTATCCATCATTGAACTATGGTTTTATTTTGCACTCTATATTTTCTATTGAACTCTAAGCTACTAGGGGAAAGACTTGGTTTTTAAATTATACAGAATACCTAATGACAAACACTTGTTTGTGTGAAGTAATATTTTTGAACACACTATCTTTCTCTCAACTTCCATCTTCTTCTCCTACCTCCCTACTTCCCAACACACACACAGCACAGGTATTTCCAGGCCAAAACATGCTTACCTTTTACTTGTGTTGTTCTTGTGCAGACCCCAAAACCCCAGATGTGTCTGCAGGGACCAGTAGAAGCAAACCACCCATGCTTGTAGGAACAAAGTGATGCCAGAAACAGGAAGTTCCTGTGACTTTTTCCTTTTCTTTCCAGGGGGGAGTTGCAGCCTCGAGTTCTGCAATGAAACAATGCAACATTGCCTGAGTGTGCCAGCGCTGGTTCTGGAGGTCTGAGGTTCACAGCAGACTGGGAGATGCACTAGAAGGAGGTCTAGATGACTCAGTCCAGACAACGCCATGCCTGGAAAAAAGTGGAAGTCTGCCTTCAAGAGTGCGATAGACTTTTTATAAGACTCTGCCCACATTCCCAAGTGGAAATTGATTATCCAAAGTTGTTCATGCCAAGCCTCCTCTCTTCTCAAGAGCTGCAAGTCCTCAGGGGCTTTCTTACCTTTCCTAGCTACTGCTTGATCCTGAGATTTTATGGGGCTCGATAAATCTGGAAACATCTGTGCATATATTATGAGCGTAATGATTGTGAGATAGAGCGGACAATATTATAGACACTCTTTTTACAAAGAAGGAAATTCCGGCTGAAACCGGTTTGGCTCAGTGGATAGAGCGTCGGCCTGCGGACTGAAAGGTCCCAGGTTCGATTCCGGTCAAGGGCATGTACCTGGGTTGCGGGCACATCCCCAGTGGGAGATGTGCAGGAGGCAACTGATCGATGTTTCTCTCTCATCGATGTTTCTAACTCTCTATCTCTCTCCCTTCCTCTCTGTAAAAAATCAATAAAATATATTTAAAAAAAAATAAGGAAATTCCTCAAGCGAGTCACACAGCAGGTTAGCAATACTTCTCTACCATCTTCCCTTTGAATTGGTCAGGTGACTTAAACTTTTCTCAATCTGCAAAGATTATAGTTTCAGGACTGTTTTGAGGATTAAAAAGGACAATGAACAGGAACATAATTTGTAGGTGATGAAGTTCTACATGGTAGAAATTGGTATTTCTGCATTAATTAGTCCAGATTGACTTGGACTGGCAGGAGAATTCACATTTAGTTCTTTGAATTTTCCTGGCGTCTATGAAGCTTTCTAATACATGGAGCGTTACACATCTGACTGGGCCGTTGGATGTTCGTTAGCCCTGGATGGTTCCTTCTGAGTCACACTGCCAACACGTTGTAGTCTTCCAGTCATTTGACACTTGGTTCCAGGTTTTCTCCAGCTGAGGAAGGCAACGGAATCCCAATGCTATTCACCTTTCTTGCTCTCTGTGTATGCAGGGAGCTGCCATTCAGCAAGTCCCTGTGTGTGCACAGTCCTCTTCTCTGTTTCAGAGTTGAAGGGTATTGAAGAAGATTTTATGTTTCTTTGCTTTATTATCTGATTTCTAACAGGCATTAGAAATGAATGACTTAGCCCTAGCCAGTTTGGCTCGCTGGATAGAGCATCAGCCTGCAGACCGAAGGGTCCCTGGTTCCATTCCAGTCAAGGGCAAGTGCCTCCGTTGTAGGCTCCTCCCTGGTCTGGGCCATGGCCGGGGCTCCTGCAGGAAGCAACCAATCGATGTGTTTCTCTCACATTGATATTTCTCTCTGTCTTTCCTCTCTCTTCCACTCTCTTTAAAATTCCATGGAAAATATTCTTGGGTGAGAATTTTAAAAAAAAGAAAGAAAGGAAGAAATGACTTAGTATTCACCCATCATGTAGAATTATTAGTTGGTGAAAACCCCACTTTTGATGTTGGCTTGATTGCAAGAGGGCACTAAACGATGGCAAGTCCTGAATTTCGTGGTTTCAGGTTCCTCCAAAGTGTTTATCTGGTCACTGAATTGGCTTAACTTCTTCCCAGTGCTTGAAGCTGTGCTGCCAGGAAATGTAGTCATATTCTCAAATGAGTAACCTCTTTTCAGAACTCCAGGGTTTTAAAGAATATTACATTTCATTTCGTAAAATAGCTTATTGTTTTTGTTTTCTTAAAAAATAAGCTGGAAACTGTGCAAAGTCTGTGAATTTTCTTCAGAGGTGATAAAGTTAAGTAGTTTCTTTTATGATAATAGAATTCTTTATATACAGAGTAAACCATAATTAAAAGCTTTTATACATTTTATATAGTATAAAGGAAAAAGCATTGATTGTACTGTAAATACAAATACTTGACTTTAAGCCTACTTAAAGTTTCCAATAATATTAGAAATTAAACAGCTGACTTAACAGTAATTAGCATTTACAGAAAGGTTTCCGAGGGAAATAAAAACATAGTAAATATAGTACCATAGGATTAAAGTAGCAGGGAAAAACAATGTTTATATTGGAATACATGTCCAATTTGTGGTCATTATAAAATAATTAATCATTATCAAGAGAATCTATACATATATATTTTACAAACCCAACCAGTTATATTCAAGATAGAATTCAGCTGTTCAGAGTCAACACTTACAGCTCATCAATATTAATGTTCTAGCCTGATCTACTGTTGTTTCTGTTTTTCCCAATAGATCTATGTTCTACCTAGTATGGGTGCTATAGGAATTATGGAGTTTGGATATCATTTCCACTTCATTTCATTAGGCCTGAAAAAGCATTTTCTCCGTAAGCATCACAGATAGGCAAAGGCTTTGGGTAAACTGCCTCTGTGAAAGTCAGGCCATCGATAGAGCCCTTTCATCCAGAGTGGTCACTTCAAATGGAGGGAGCTTCCAAGACTGATTCCCAGTAACTGTCTCTAACGTCTTTAGGTGAAAGTTGGGGAGGCAGGTAAACTGGAAGTAAGCTTACTGATAGCACAGGAGGTACCCACCAGTTCTGAAGTATTATGGACACTGTGTCTTATTTTGAGATTGTCACCTTATTGGGAATAAGAATATTTTCTCTCAACCTGCAATGCTATGTTGCCCAAGGTCTATATTTTATAAAACAATTCATATTTCTTTGAAGTCAGGCATATTAATAATATTCTTTATTGGTTCTGCATTTTGGGAATATATTCTCATAATAATAATGTCTTGCTGTTGTGTTCTGTCTGATTTGATTAAACCTTTTTATTTTCTTGTTAGTGTTGTACACTTAGTGTCTTTGAAATGTTTCTATGACTCCTTCTCTAACTGGTTTTGTTTCTTGCTTGCCTCCTCAATATGGCTTCTTTGTAAGGCAATATGTGCTCCTTATATTTTTTCTATGGATTTATCAACCTATTTCTTTGATATCTGAAATTCTCTTTCCATTTACTTTGTCAATAAAATATTCTGCTCACGCTCAGGTCTATATTAAGATGCCTAAGAGAAGTTTCCTTCTGAGTAACCATATGTCAAATTCAAAATATTGTTTTTGCTTTGGAACTCTCTTTAAGAAATCAGAATTTTAGAGATTGAGAGATTTGGACGTGTTTTTGTTGTTGTTGTTGCTTTCTGTCATAAACCAGAGCAATGCTGATATAATCATGTGTTTAAGAATTTAAATAAAATAGCACATTTTTTATTTCTGAACGTTGATTAAAGAGAAATATTAAAAGAAATAGTAGTTTACATTTTTACTATCCATAAGTATTTACTTGTTAGGTAACTTTTTAAAAAACTAAAGAACAAAACTAACTAATTAGTAAGAAATAATATATGAAAGCTATTCATTTTGTAATAAACAAGTAAGCACAAATCTATTCTAAATTCAATCTTTAGTCTTCGTTTGAACGAAATGGAAAGTCAAGCTTCGTAGGATGTGTTTATGAATAAACCAATCACCAGGGGAATTTAAAAAAGAGAGGGAGAGAGAGAGAGGCATTACCTGCACTGTCCCAGCTTAAAGGAAATTTTTGCTCTCTATTTCTAATTCCAGATGGTCTGGCCAACTTTCATTTTCAAGAAGAGATGGAAATAGTACCTAAAATATAAAAAAAAATAAGAAACGTTTTAATGCATTTATTGAAACACTGAACTTTTAACAATGCAGTAATGATTTCACAGGGACAGAGAGTCTGTTTGCCAATAAAATCAGATATCAGCTAGATGACAAGTTTTCTGAAGGTCATATTTTATACACATTCAACAATAATTCCCAACACCAGAGCATCTGCTCACATACTTCAAAATGCAATCATTTGCTGGTTGTTTATTGATCATGCATCCATAACTCTGGTTGAAAATAAGAACACTTTTGGTGTCTTTTAGCCTTTTATGCAGAAGTCCCTGACACACACACACACACACACACACACACACACACACACACCAGCAGCATCGGCAAGGCAAGATTGTCATCCTCCAATGGTCTGCAGCTAAGTTGGAATATCCAAATAAATGTTAAGTATGTGTTCTGCTTTGACTCACTTTGTCCAAACTATATAGACAACTGCTAGTCATGTAATAAAATCACAACTATTTTTAATACATTGTTTAGAAAATGAGCTAACAATTCTTTTCTATCCTAACATATTAAAAAGTCATTAGTGTTTTTCTTCTTCTTCTTCTTGGGCTTTCTTAATCTCTTTCTACAAAATATTAAACTTACGGTAACTGGTTAGACATTACAAGTATCGGAAATATTTATCAAAGGATCAATGTCAACCTGGCCCTGAGATGCCCAGAGGGTCTATCCTTGACCCTTTCTGGTTGAATGTCTTAATTAATGGCTCAGGTAAAGATGGAAATGGCAGGCTGAGGACATTTGCAGTTTACAGAAATATAGAAGTGTTGATAAATATCACAGGTGATAGAATCAGTATTCAAAAGATTCACAGACTTAACAACATGTCAGATCTCACTAGAAAGAAAACATAACAGGGATAAAATACTTGGCACTGTTCTTGGGTCCAAAACTTCAAGCTCAAGAGTTCAGCATAAAGGAATCCAGACGCATCAAAAAGCACTTTACACAGTATTTTGGTTATATATAGGCTCAATAGGAGTGAATATTGCCATGTGGCTTTCCTAAAATACTGTGAGTGAGGAAAAAAGGTGAAGACGTCTACTAGTAGATCACTTATTTAGGAATTATATACCAAGGAATTTATACTATTTAACTTTGAAGAGAAGTGACTGAAGAATAAAATGAGTATTGTCTTAAAACATTTTATAGACCTGTCAGGTAAAATAGCAATAATTCCAGTGGAAATTCTAGATCAAGAGGAGGAAGTCTCAGGAGAATTGATTTTAATTTGAGACAGAGGGCTGGGGGGAATTATGGGCTGTGGAATTATGAAATGGACAAGCTTGAGAGGCATAATTTCACAGAAACTGGGAAAATTTATGCAGAAGCTGATGTCCTCTGAGGAGTGATCAGAAAAAAAGTCAGGCATTATGCAGTGCTGAACTGGATAAAATGTAAAATCCCATCTACCACTGAAATTGTACAGTGTAACCATCTACTTCATGGGTAGATTTGTCTTTCTTCTCTTTGAAATTCCAGTAAAGAGAGCCTAACAAGTATTCATTTTTATAGCGTATCTAAAGGTCTGTACTGGATACATCTCTGACTTGCTAAATAAGTAAATTGCATTATACCTTTATTATTAGGAAATACTAGAGGCCTGGTGCACAAAATCCGTGCACAGGTGGGGGATCCCCTCAGCCCAGCCTGCACCCTCTCCAATCCGGAACCCCTCGGGGGATGTCTGACGGCCGATTTAGGCCCAATCCCGGGGATCGGGCCTAAACCAGCAGTCAGACAACTCTCTCACAATCCGGGACCGCTGGCTCCTAATTTCTCACCTGCCTGCCAGCCTGATCACCGCTAACCACCTCTGCCTGCTGGCCTGATTGCCCCTAACTGCCTCACCTAAGTGCCCCCCCCACCGGGCTGGTCACCCCTTACTGCCCCCCTGCCAGCCTGTTCACCCCTCACTGCCCACCCTGCTAGCCTGGTCGCCCTCAACTGCCCCCCTGCCATCCTGGTTGCCCCCTACTGCTCCCCCTGCCAACCTGGTCACCCCCAACTGCCCCCCTGCTGGCCTGGTCACCCCACGCAGCCTGCTGTTCAGTCATATGGTCATCCCTCACTAACCCTCCTGATGGCCTGGTCACCCCATGCAGCCTGCTGTTCAGTCGTTTGGTCATCCCTCACTAACCCCCCTGCCGGCCTTGTTGCCCCACGCAGCCTGCTGTTTGGGCGTCTGTCCGGTTATTTCAGTCATGATGGCCCCTGGCTTTTTATATATTAGGATGTTGGTAAATACCAGAAACAGAAATAAAGTAAAGGTGGCTGTCTTTGAGTAACTGCTGTTGGGGTAGGCAGGTAGGGAGGGTGGTAGTAAATAACAAGCATTTAGCTCCATTTATTTAGCTTTTTACTCATCTTACCATAATCATTTTTTAATAAAGGGGAAGAAATGTTGTTGAAAATGTCAATTGAGGAAAAAAATAAACATTTTACTTCTATACTTTTTTCCCAAGCCTTTCAGCTTATTTCAAATCATGCTATTTGGTTCTTCTTAGATTTTGTTGATTTTTTTTCACTTGTTCAAACTGTAACTTCAAACAAATCTACAGTGTTTCATGTAGATTCAGAACTAGGCCACATAGAATGCATTACCTTTATCTGCTTCCAGAATTTGCAGTTCTGGGCTAGTGAAGTAGGGAATGCGAATAACTAAACTGTCCACCTTCAGATTGCTCTCAAAAATTCATTTTTAAAAATTTTATTCTGTCTTCTAACAGAAATTGGGTAAATTCTGCAAAGTAAAAGGGGGATAGGAAACTGGCTTCTGTGTAGTTAAAATAATAAGGTGATAAACAAAGAAAATTTACTAGCCAAATTACCTCTAGTCCATTATACTTTTTGCACAGTAATAGTCTATTTTTTTCTCAACCAATGACAAGACTTCTACTCCATTTTTTTCTCATTACTTTACTCAGCAAACTATGACATTGTTTCTCCTCTGGAATTAATATCATATCTATGTAGAATGGGTGGTAAATAAATAGATGATAAGAGATAAATATGATAGACAAGATTAGACACACAGACATGTGGACACAATGTTCTCCAATTAGAACATATCTATCAGTTACAAGTGTCTAAGTTCTGCCATTAGAAATTTATTTTGTGCTTTGAACAGGTTTCCATATTTGGAAGCAATCTATGAAAGTATAAATATATTTGGTGGCTGCTAGCACCATAAACTGTATAAACCCTGGGAATATTATAAAGTCAGTAAAATCAGTGACTCTCTGTGAAGTTACCAGCTGTTTTCTATGATGCATGTATCTTACTAGGGCATTTTGATTATTTGCCTTCATTTTATCAACTCTAATTAAAATTATGTCATCATTTAGTGAACCAGCATGATGCCCTGATTAATATCCAGATAACCAAGGTCTCTACAGCTCATATTTGGCAGAGGACAAAATAATTAACAATGTCCCAAAGCAAGACAGTGAATTTATACTACTGTCCTTGTCATGAGAGACTATTTTACTTTGGACTTCTTTGTTGATGTGAATTACTCCTTCACTTTCCAATCTTCTGCTTCCCCCCTAAGAAAATTCCTTCACTTATTTTTGCCATCTTCATGATTTTCTAACTCTAAACTCATCTTCACTCCAAATACATTTCCTTCCTCCTCTTTTAATTTTATATTACATGCTTGAAACTTATTAAATCTAGAGTTCAAGTCATTAAAAACAAAACTTGTTTTGCTCTATTCTTTATCCTTGAGAGAAGGAAGACATTAATCTTAAAACACTGCAAGGAGTTTTTCTAATGTAGCAAAGAAAATAAAAAGTATAAATTTTCATATTATTCATATTGAATATTCATATTCTGTCACTGTTGTATAGATATTTTCATTGATAAAGGAAAATTTTTATTGATTAGGAGTGTTCTAGGCTTTGTACATAGCCTGGATTTGGTTTAGAGCTATTTTACAAACTTCATAATAGCAAGTTAAATTACATAATATCCCTGTTGGGTTATTACCAAAATAAATGAGATACATATGGAAATCATATATCACATGGTAATATTCCATGAATTAAGACTTTCATACCCTTATATATTTGTTCCCAATATATATTAGGAGTAATTCAAAGTCATGCAGCTGTATATTTTTATAATAAAATATAATATTTTTAGAAAAAAAGAATCATTTACTTCTTAATTAACCATGCAAGCTGTAAAGTTTAGTACTTTTTTTAAAAAAATATATTTTATTGATTTTTTACAGAGAGGAAGGGAGAGAGATAGAGAGTTAGAAACATCGATGAGAGAGAAACATCGATCAGCTGCCTCCTGCACATCTCCCAGTGGGGATGTGCCCGCAACCCAGGTACATGCCCTTGACCGGAATCGAACCTGGGACCTTTCAGTCCGCAGGCCGACGCTCTATCCGCTGAGCCAAACCGGTTTCGGCAAGTTTAGTACTTTTAACCTAAAACAGAGTCATATTCCACAATTCCTAGAAATTGCACAAAGAAATATATCCAGGGAATGAAACTCTTAGAATATCATCCTACAGAGTATAAGTGTCACAATCTGGTAAAAATAAATAAATAAATAAATACATACATACATACATACATACATACATACATAATAGAAACTCTTTACTGTTTTTGAAAGAAGGAGAATTTAACCCTGGAACCGGATACGAGGAATCTTATGGAAGAGCTAGAAGCCAATCAAGTGAGCGTAAGGAGACGCAAAGATGGGAAGCAACATGAAGCATTCTTTTCCCCAAGCTGGAGTCTCTAAAAAGGAGGTTTTTTCCAAAGTCTTGGGACAAGGATCATCACTTGGAAACTAAAACCGCAGAAGATCTTTGTAGAGGGAGCCACAGGAAAACGTAGCCACTATCTGAGCCTCTCTTTGAGGAAAGAGGAGAGACGGGATACCTAGGCTGCTTCCTTCTTCCCCACTTCACAGTGGAAACCAGATATAAAGTCAATTGGCATGAAAACCTGGATGGACAATGTGGCGCAGGGAATGGCATGAGAGTGTATATGATCCCAATGTCAATGGACAAATTCACACTAAGTGACAATGACATAGAGAGTAGGTAAGTAGTTTCACTTGCACATATGGATTTGGGACTGTATAAATGTTGAGACAGTGAATGTGTGGACCTAAAATCAATTAAGAGATACCTGAGATTAAAGTTGATGCCAAGGGTATAGTTGGTATTTTTACTTGTTTATGTTATGATTTGTTTTCCCAGAAATAAATACTAACATTCTTAGCATCGTGCCATGTCTTAAGTCACAAGGAAAAGTAAATCATTCATTTTTATATTTGAAAGTTAGTATCTGAGACACTACAAATCAGACAAAGGCCTTTATTAACTACTGTATAAACTGTAAATCAAGTCTAAGAAAGTGGTTGGGACCATTTGCTGTTGTGAATGGCCACTGGAGTAGATGGTATGGGTACATTTTATTTCATATATACATACAACAAACACATCATCTGTACACATATAATAATTGAGATCATTATAGATGCTTTATATTAAAAGTGAAAGCTAAGACCAAGGTACATATAGGGTATCTTTTTTTATACCAGAACATGCTTTGTAGGACTTCTTCTATGCCATGGAAAGATCAGTGCTTTTCCTTTCCCAGATAATGATAAATTACAGCAACACCTTTAACTGTGTGCAAAGCATTTAGAGGCCCTAACTGAACCCTACTAAAATAATAAACTCTCAGCAGGCTTTGCTGCAACAAAGACACTGTAAGTATGCAGCAAGGGTTCACACTTCATGCTACCGTAGCATCAACCTTTAAAAGTAATTTACTGGAAAGAAAACTCTTGCCAGGACAACGTACAAAAAGAAATTAATAGGAATAACTCTAGAGACCAGTTCACTTAGTTTGATCATCCACATTTTAAGCAGTTCTCATGTGTACTCTCAAATTTTCAATCATAAATGGATAATTATTAATTTTTCTTAGTGGTCAAATACATGTTTGCACAAGTATTTAAAATCAAGGGTACTCATCTTTCTTTTGACAGATATTTATTGAGCTCATAATAAAAGCCAGGTAAAATGCTAAGGAATTCAAAATTCCCATTCTGGACTGTTTTATGGGAGAAAGAATAACAAAAGACTACAATACAAACAGAAAATAATAATGATAGGTGAGGTAGCATTTAAGGAGCCTTTATATATTTTGGAAAATGTTAATTTATATTTTATATTATTAAAATTTAATATTATTATTTAATTTATATTTTATATTTATTAAAATATTTCAGCTAAAACTGCCTGGCTGGTGTGTCTCAGTGGTTGAGCATTGACCTATGAACCAGAAGGTCGTGGTTCAATTCCTAGATAGGGCACATGCCTGAGTTGTGGCTCCATCCCAGGTTGGGGAGTACAGAAGGCAGCCGATCAATGATTCTCATCATTGATATTTTTATCTCTCTTCCCCTCTTTCGTCCTCTCTGAAATCAATAAAAATTGTATTTTAAAAACAAATATTTCATCTACAAACCATCAGAATACTATGGATTGCATCATATGTCCTCATTTACTGATGAAGAACCTAAAAGGCAAGAATTTAGTTAATGTGTATAAAAATACATAGCTGGTAAGCAGAAAAACCCAGTCACAAGCAACACACACACACACACACACACACACACACACACACACGGCTGCACTTCGATGTGTGTGGCCTCCACATAGCACAGTAAAACCTCTTGACACCATGACACAGTACAGACAAATTCAATGAAAGTTTAGATGACAGAATATATCTCAGATCTCAAATGTCTCAGATGTTTTTCCAATATAAAAAAATCAAACCATAAAAAATGTTCACACCATAAAAAATGAAAGAAGAAAATTCCTTTATTTTAGAACACTACCTAGAAATCTTAAAAAAAAATACTTCATTATCAACATGGTCTAGTTATATTGGCCTCATTTTTTTTCACATTGAGTATTGAAAATATCAATAATGACTACAATGTTTTAAAAATTTATAAAAGCCAAAGATAGAAAATAAGAAGTAAATAGGTGGGAAATCCATTGCTGATAAAATATTTTGTCAAACAATAAGCATACAATATTAAAGTCATTTTCAGAGGACTCCTCTAGTTGTAAACAAAATTAAAGTTGATTTTTAAGAAAACCATCAATTCCTTATTCATTCTGTGTAATGAAAAACAAAAATAAACCACAAAAGAAAGAGAGAGTGGATGACAAAAATAGGAACAAAAAAAAAGGGCAACCAATTGAGGTAAAAAATATGACAGACATTAATTCAACTATTTAAATTATCATTTGGAACATCAATAGTCTAGATGAGCCAATAAGAAACCAGATTATCAGAATGGATCAAAAAATAAAACTCAACTTTATCAAGACAGTGAGGCATTGCTAAAGAATAGACAACTAGATCAATGGAACAGATATAAACCCATATAATTACAGTCAACTGATATTTGATAAAGGAAAGAAGATAATACAATGGAGTAAAAATACTGTTTTTCAACGAATAGTTGGACAACTGAACATCCATATGCACAAGATGAATGTAGACCTAGAACTTTACCACAAAAATTAACTCTAAATGGATCAAAAGAATTAGAGACAAACCACAAACTGGAAGACATGTCTGATAAAAGATAGTTATCCAAAATATACAAAAAAAAACTTTTAAAACTCAATTGTAAGAAAACAATCCAATTAACAAATAAGCCAAGGACTTTAACAGATGCGTCACCAAAGAAGATAAAGAGATGATAGCAAATAAGCATGTGAAAAAGATGCTTCACATCATATGTCTTTGGGAAATGCAAATTAAAACAACAATGTGATCCTACTAAATACTTATTAGAACTCAAATCTGGAACACTGACAACACCAAATGCTGGCAAGGATGTGGAGCAATAGGAACGCTCATTCATTGCAGGTGGAAATGCTAAACGGTACAGCCATGCCCTAACCGGTTTGGCTCAGTGGATAGAGCGTCAGCCTGCCGACTGAAGGGTCCCAGGTTCAATTCCGGTCAAGGGCATGTACCTTGGTTGCAGGCACATCCCCAGTAGGAGGTGTGTAGGAGGCAGCTGATTGGTGTTTCTCTCTCATCGATGTTTCTAACTCTCTATCCCTCTCCTTTCCTCTCTGTAAAAAATCAATAAAAAAATTTAAAAAAATAAAAAAGCAGTACAGCCACTTTGAAAGACAGTTTGGCGGTTTCATACAAAACTCTTAGCTTTCAATCTCATAAATGTGCCCCTTGGTATTTACCGAAAAGAGTTGAAAACTAATGTCCACACAAAAACCTGCTCATGGATATTTAGAGCAACTTTATTCATACTCACCAAAATTGGCAGCAACCAAGATGTTCTTCAGTAGGTAAATAAATAAACTGTGGCACATCCAGATAGTGGCATATTATTCAGTGTTGAATAACAACATCTGCTCTAAAAAAATAAACTCTATTTTTAAAAAGCAGAGACAGCCTGGCCAGCGTGGCTCAGTGGTTGAGCATCGACCTATGAACCAGGAGGTCATGGTTCGATTTGTGGTCAGGCCACATGCCTAGGTTGCGGCCTCGATCCCCTGTAGGGGCATGCAGGAGTCAGCCAATCAATGATCCTCTCTCATCCCTGATGTTTCTATCTCTCTCCCTCTCTCTTCCTCTCTGAAATCAATAAAAATATATTTTTTAAAAGGCAGAGACACACAAAAGATAATAGTGGGCTTTACAATTCACAATTTCCTACCCCCTAGCAATTTATTTTGTGGGACTTCACACCATCCATGAAGCATCAACAGCTACATCCTGGGGCTTGAATGAAATATGTGGAAGAGATGATTATCTAGAGACAGAGATCGGCAGCTATGACTTTCCACACCACTGATATTTTCTCTATTTCTATAAAAATGGATTTATTGAGAGTATTTTGATTGACACAAATAAAGTAAAAATCCAATGTGTCATTAAGAATTAATGTTGTGCCTGATGCTAGTTTTTGGTTGTTGGTTGCTGTTCCTTTATGTTCTCTGCCACTTAGAAATGCAGTACTTTTCATCCTTCGGGGAGATCAGAAATTTCTACCAACTGCTTTTTGTGACTGGGCTGCACAAGTACCAACCTCCACCCTTCTTATAGTTCTGCCTTCTCAAGGGAACACTGGCATTGCCTCTGTTGCATGAATGTGCACATCTTTCACGCTCACCTATCAAAAGGACAAGAGCAATAAGGTAGATTGCATGCTCATCTCACTGAGTACTAAATTGTTTTTCTCGGCCCCAAAGAATAGATGATAATTAGCTGTCTGTCAATGTAACAGTTGAAAAGTGCTTAGGGAAAAGAAAAACATTTAGGTTTTACAAAAAAATAAGCCTTCTAATCTATGCACTTGTCTTCTAATTGAACAGGCCAGGTCAATTTACATTTCCAAAAGGCTTGGGACTTAAGTCTAAATAGTAAAGGTTAGACAGAGGATGGCGACCCTTTCTGTTTGTTTTTGGTGAAATCTTCCCCTGTGATAGGATTATAACCTTAGAAAAAAATCTGCCAGGAAAATAGCTGCAATGTAGAGCAAATACACTGAAAGGCAAAGTAAAATTGCTTTAAATATGCACCATTATAAAATTATTTAGTCCCTAGTAATATCTATTGAAAGATTACAATAAAGTAATTTTGCTTTTTCTAACTTGAATCATATAATTAATTTTAATAAACACTTATTAACGTAAATGTTTATACTCTTTTATTTACCTATAATAAATAATATATATGCTATATACATCTATTTTACATTATTTATCAGTTATGTGTCTATTAGGGTTGTGATTTATATTGTTATGATTTATATTGTTTTATTCATTGATACATTTTATTTTACACAAAGTTAATTTCTCCTGCGTTTTACATTTTAGAGAATTGTCTACATATACACTCATATACATATCTATGTTTATATATATATATATATATATATATATTCCCTATACATACATACTGTGATTAATTTATAATGTATCTGTGGGTGCTTCCTTACGAATAAACATACTCTCATACCATGATCATTTATTGCCACTGAGATAAGCAATAATTAACATAGGTAGGATTTTCCCCTTTGGACACATTTCTATCTTTTAGATACTGCCTTGGAACAAAGATAAGAAAAAAAGAAAAGTAGCAAGTACTCAAAAAATTACATTTCCTTGAAAATAGAACAATATTTTATAAATATATATCTTATACTTATATTACATGTATGTATTTTATATTTTACTAGAGGCCCGTTGCACGAAGAGATTCGTGCAATAGGCCTTCCCTTCTCCTGGCTGCGGGCACCGGTTTTCCTCCAGCACCCGGGACCCAGGCCTTTTGCTCCCACCTGCTCCGGCTGGGTTTTTTTCTCTCGCTCCCAGCGCTGCGGCTGGGTTTCCCCTCCCATCTCCCGCCTCCGCAGCCTAGGCTCCGTTCCTGTCTCCACCGCCTCTACTTTGCTCCCTTCTGTAGCGCTTCACTTCCATGTTGTCTTCAGTCTTCGCTCCCAGCCGGTATATGCAAATTAACCGCCATCTTTGTTGGCAGTTAATTTGCATATTGCTCTGATTAGCCAATGGGAGGTGTAGCGAAGGTATGGTCAATTACCATGTTTGTCTATTATTAGATAGGATGTAGTCTGAATGTTTTATTTTGGATGAATATTTATTTAAAATTATCCACTTCTCCAATGACTTGTATTTCATCTATCAGTGGAAATGGAGGAGAACAAAGTATTTGGGTTCATCATGACAAATTCTCTTACTATTGTATTTTTTCACTCATTACTTAATGATAACACTAAATAGAATGTTAAATTTGGTAGGTATAGATGAATTTGTTCCCCTCAAAAAGATATTTTGGAGCCTAACCCCTAATGCTTCAGAATGTAACCTTATTTAGAGACAAGAGGCCCAGTGCACAACATTCATGCACTGGGGGGTTCCCTCAGCCCTGCTTGTGCCCTCTCACAGTCCAGGACCTGTCAGAGGATGTCTGCCTGCCGGCTTAGGCCCGCTTCCCTTAGCACTGCTGCGGAGGCGGGAGAGGCTCTCACCACTGCCACTGTGCTTGCCAGCCTTGAATCTGGCTTCTGGCTGAGCGGCACTCCCACTGTGGGAGCGCACTGACTACTGGGGGCAGCTCTTGTGTAGAGTGTCTGCCCCCTGGTGGTCAGTGCACGTCATAGCGACCGGTCATTCTGCCATTTAGTCGATTTGCATATTAGGTTCTTATTATTTAGGATGGGCTCTTTACAGAAATAACAATCAAGTTAGAAAGAGGTCATTAAGGGGGGCCTAAATCAAATATGGTTTTTATGTTCTTATGAAAAAGGGAAATTTAGACACAGAGACAGATACTCATAGAAAAGGATAATGTTAAGAGACCCAGGAGAAGGCAGTTGTCTATAAACCAAAAAGAAAGGCCTGGAGTGGATCTTTCCCTCATAAGACTAAAAGGAACCAAAACTACTGACATCTTGATCTTGACCTCTAGTCTTCAGAACCGTGGGACAATAAATTTCTGTATAAGAAAGATAAATTAAAAAAAAACAATCCTATTTAAAATTTCATCTTAAGGAATAAAATACCTAGGAACAAATTTCACCAAGTTGGTAAAAGACCTGTACTCTGAAAACTAAAGACATTGATGAATGAACTGAAGAAGACACAAATAAATAAAAGGACATAGTATGCTCATAAATTGAAAAGGTTAACATTTTTAAAATGTCCACACTACCCCCAAAATTCTACAAATTAATTCAATCCCTATCAAAACAACAATGGCATATTTCACAGAACTAGAACAAATTATCCCAAAAATGGAACCCCAAAAGATCAAAAATAGCCAAAGCAATCTTGAGAAAGAAGAACAAAGTTTGAGGTATCATGCGCCCTGATTTCAAACTATACTACAAAGCTATAGTAATCAAAACAGTATGGTGCTGACACAAAAACCAACACATAGATTAACAGAACAGACTAGAGAGCCCATAAATATACCCATTATATGGAGAATTAATCTATAACAAAGAAAGCAAGAATATGCAGGGGGGAAATGACAGTCTCTTCAATATGTGGTGTTGGGAAAACTGAATATATATACACGCCAAAAAATGAAACTGAGTCCCTTTCTTATACCATATACAAAAAGTAAAGTTAAAATGGATTAAAGACTTAAATAAAAAAACCTGAAACTAATAAACTCCTAGAAAAAAACATAGAAAGTAAACACTTTGACATTGGTGTTAGTAGTAGTTTTTGGATATTTCTCTCCAGACAAGGGAACAAAAGCAAAAATAAACAAATGGCACTACATCAAACTAAAAAGCTTGTGTACAGCAAAGGAAACCATCAACAAAACAAAAAGCCAACCTACTTAATGTGAGAAGATACTTGCAAAGAATATATCTGATAAGGAGTTAATATCCAAAATATATATAAAGAACTTATATAAGTCAACATTCAAAACCAATCTGATTTTAAAAAAGGGGGGAAGGGGGGCAGAGGACATCAATAGACATTTCTCCAGAGAGTCCAACAAACATATGAAAAGATTCTCAATATCACTAATTATCAGGGAAATGCAAATAAAAACCACAATATCACCTTAAACCCAGGGGTGGGCAAACTTTTTGACTCGAGGGCCACAATGGGTTCTTAAACTGGACCAGAGGGCCGGAACAAAAGCATGGATGGAGTGTTTGTGTGAATTAATATAAATTCAAAGTAAACATCATTACATAAAAGGATACGGTCTTTTTTTTTTTTAGTTTTATTCATTTCAAATGGGCCGGATCCGGCCCGCGGGCCGTAGTTTGCCCACGGCTGCCTTAAACCTATCAGAATGGCTATACTCAAAATGTCACCAAATAACAACTGTAAACAAGGATGTGGAGAAAAAGGAATCTTCATGGTCTAGTGTGATTATAAATTGGTGCAGAACTATGGAAAACCATATGATGTTCCCTCAAAAAATTAAAAATATAAATATATGACCCAGTAAATCTGCTTCTGGGTATTTATCCAAAGAAACCAAAACACCAATTTGAAAAGATATATGCACCCCTATGTATGGTCAACTTGATAGTCTTAGATAGTGATTCTAAGATGATATTCTGAGACATAATAACCAAGGCCTAATAAACATAAATCATCTCTATAAATGTTTGGGGAGAAATTATTTTAAACAGAATAAATAGTAATCACAAAAACTCGGGGAAAAAAACATTTCACATGGTCAAGGAGTATAAAAATGGTGGTGTGTGGCTAGAGTACAATAAAAGAGGACAGTAGGAAATGAGGGGTGAGTGACAGCACCGTGTTAGACTTTTAAGGCAAGAACAGTAAAGCTTATGGACATTAATCTAATTGCAATTGGCGCTTCCTTCCTGAATGTTCCAAAGGCACTTCAAATTTAGCACATTTAAAACCAAATTAACCATCTGTCTTCCACAGCATGTTGATGGTCCATTCCATTGAATGAAATCATCTATTTCTCAGGTACCCACACTAAAGAAACTCCTACTGTGCCCTGTAGTTTTTCCCTGACTTCCAGATTGAGTCAATTACCAAGTTTTATTGATTCTTCCTCATAATATCTCTCATCATGTACTCCTTTCCATGTCACTGCCACTGTTCCAGTTTACCACCTCACCATTTTTCACTGGAATTTCATCTCATTTTCCTCCTTAAAAACTCACTGCCTCTACTTTTAGTCCCTGGAGGTAGGATCTTTGTAAGTAATGATGTGTCATATCCCTCCTCTGTTAAAGCCTCCTAACAGTCACCACTGCACAAATAGGAAAGTCTACACCCTTAGGCATGGAATTCAAGGTCCTCTAGGTCTGGCTCTTACCTACAGTTCCAATCTCCATCCTGTCACAGAAATTCATTCTCCAAACTACTTCCGATTTCCTTTATGTTCCTGCTGTTTCAAGCCTCTATTCTTTGCACGTGCTGTTTCTGATGCTTGGAATGACTCATCCCATTCCATCTCCTGCTGTGCCCCTTGCAAAATAAAAACCTAACTTTAGTGTCAGTATCCTTTTGGGAACACTGCTCCTGAACATTCAAACTGCCTTTCCCCACCACACGCCACTGCCACCACTTGACCTCTCATTGCCTCCGTGTTTCTGCTGTGTCTGGCACGTAGAATAATTTTAGAACTATGGTTTCCTTTATAATAACTTTATGCCTGAGCCTCAAGCCACGTACGATGAGGAGCTTATAGAGTTTGTGCCTGAACAATATAACTATGAATCATTATAATAAAATAGTAGACACAGGAATTTAAAGATCATTAAGGTGATCCCTTCATATTACAAAAGGAGGAACTGATAAGCATAAAGGTTAAGCAGCCAGAGACACCATAACTAGTTTTTACAGAGTCCATAATCACCTCAAATCTCCTGTGAAGACCTTTAGCCTGGGGCTCTGTGCACTGTTTCCTTCATTGGCCATCATTATTCTCAGGGACACTAACTTAAATCAGGGACTGGTAGGCAGCTATAGATTCATTTATTTTATTTATATTTAGCACTCTATCAATATTTGTGAATAAAGGAAATAATACGTTTAGTTTGTATTTATGTAATTGATTCTGTCAACACCATGTATTTTATTCACTTATTGTGTCACTCATTAATTCTTGGGTCAAACTCTTATTAAACACCTGTAGTCTGCCAAACACCATACTTTGTGTTGAGAATGAAAAGACAGAGAATACGGTCTTTAAACTCCAGAAAAATCACAGAGAAATAAAATACATAATCAGAATATTAAAGTGAAGTCGGAAACCTATACTAAAAGTGTAAAGAAGCCAAGAAATACATGATTTTGTTAGAAAAGAGTTACATGTGAGCTACACATTCATTCATTGCCCAGTACTAAGCATGTGGCAACAATGAAAAAGAGGAAGACTGAAAATAAACCATTAATTACTCAATCGGTATTATTTTTAGTGACAGCTTGCATTAATCTCATGGATAATACCACTTTATCATACTATGAAAACTAGAGTCAAGATAAGTCAATTATATTTTTATGCCCATAAAATTTAGAATTATTTTAACTTTTAAAATTTTATGTTGCATTAGTTTAGTCTTGAGTGTTTGCACTTCAAAGTTTATATTTTCTTTCTGTGATCCCTAAAACTGGAATAAGTCGAGGATTTGTTTCTGGTTCCCCCTCTATAGATGTGAACAGCATGCTGATTTTGCTGCAAGAATGTTGCTGTGATGAGGTTCTGCAAAGAATGGTTTGGCACATTGAAATAAAATAAAAATTCTCTCCTGCCCTTATAATGGGACTGTATCCTATTTTACAGTTTACCAAATCTTAACAAACTTCTACTTTATTTAGCTTTTTATATTTGTTTGCTTGGTCTGTGCCCAAAGGTAAGTGTGTACATGTGAAAACCCATTTTTACTGTATATCTTACAGATCCAAACCCATGAATTTCTGGAAATCTAAAAAAGAAATAATTATTGAATGTTGCCTGCTTGATGTCCAAGTATAAAAGTTTATATTATTTTACTTATATATCTCAAAGCACTAGCCATGCATTTCACTTTATTTTGTTTATGGTGAAGATCCTCCTATTACTTTTCAATATTTTCAACAGTCATTTTTAAGTTTTGAACAATTTCCCTTGTGATTCTTCCTGGAAGGAAAGATTTCATGGGATTTTTCTTTCTTTGATTTGAGGAATACTTGCTAAAATTATAAAACATTATCAAATCATTAGTTATACAAACAATTTATATCTATACACATATACATTTTTATAAGCATTTTTTATAATGCTTAAAATATTGTATCGTGAGCTTGATTTACTTTTATTAGTATTGAATACATGCCTCACTATACTCTCACAAATCAGTTATTTATATGAGACACTGAAATTAAATGACTTACTCCAGGTCACATGGCTAGATTACTTACTGAACTGGCTTCTAATAAGACAACAGTTAGGCCATGTTATAGATTGTTTTTATATATGCAAATTTACTCCTTAGGCGTGATCTTTTATTTTGTGATTAAATTTCCAAAGGGCATTTGTGACATTCACATTAGCTTAGTTCAAGTGGAAATTAATTTTCTCTTGACAAGTGTTGTGAGTTTCAAAATATCCCCTGTGCACACACTTGCTGAAAAGGTTATTTGTACTACAAATGTTCGTGACAGAGCTATCTAAGCTTTTAGTAAGCACACAGATCTTTATAGATATAGCACTCATTATAAGCGAAGGAGATCAGATTTCTGTAGTGACTTTTGCAAACTAGTCTACAACTTTATTATGCTGTACGTTTCACAGCTTATTTAAATATTATTCTAGCCTCTAACTTTTAACCTTGTTAATTTCATTACTGTGTCTTACAATTTCATCTCAATAACCATACAAAATAAAATTAGAGCTATTCAACTCTAAACTCATGTAACTAAAAGAAGCTTTTTCAGATTTTGTTATTAGGAACAGCTTTTTAAAAGTCAAGCCAAGGTTTTGATCCACAGAGATCCCATGGCCAGGAGATGCACACAATGCCACAGCTGGAGAAAACCATCAGAATGCAGGAGGCAGCATTTTGCAGAGTAAGTTTCTTCATACCTAAACTGTGGAGTAGACCAAAAAGCTGAAGCATCTGTCAGGATTTTGTGGCAGCTGGAAAATCCCCTAACCACACATGTTAAAGCCCTTAGGATGCGTGCGGTTATTCAAACCTTCACTAAAATAAAATGCAATTATATGTTATTATTTTATTTAATATTGGAATAATTTTGATTGTCTTATTTTCCTCAAATAATTTGCTAGAACTCACTTGTGTCATGATATGTGTGCTACTAGAAACCTAGAGAATAATGTATATTTTTCTTTTTGTTGAAGATTGAAAAGAATTAAAACTTAAAAAAATAAATAACCCAAGGTCCTCAAGAATTCATCATTCCCCTTATTTTAACCTGAATTCTTCTTTCATTAAAAGAAATTAACATGCAAAGAGTATTTCATCCTAACTCACAAAATGAAGTCTTTATTCTAAGGCACATTTGAATTTAGAAAGATAACAAATTTCAGTTAAGTAATTAACTATGCAAATACATGTGTAGATATGTACTATATGCATGTGCTTTTCTTCCATAAGTTAACTTATAACTATTTTTGACAAAAAAAGAAGAAAATTGGTGTGTTTTGTGTGTATTAATCTTTTTCAGCAGTTCTACAGATAAAAGGCTCCACACAAACACTAGCTTTTCATTTAAGAAATCACATCCACCTTTTGCCCACCCAGATCAGGAAATTTCCATTAAAAAAATAAAAAAGAATCTCAGCAGGTCTAGTGTAATGCCTTGTTGTACACAAGATGTTATACAAATCTGTACAAGTGTGTGCAGCTGTTTTCCTTCAATAATTGTAGAATTTATTAGGGGACCTCCTGCAATTTCATGGCTACTGACTCCTATTGCATAAACAGTTCAGAGAGAAGATGAAGATCAGTGAGTGAGCACTGCACGCTGGAGATGTCCTGTAAAACCAAGGGCATGGGCAGTGGCTCTGGAGTTGAACTCTGAAGACCCAAACCAGCTCTAATGAATCGGACTCTTCACATTTTGCTACTCTCCTTTGGGGACATTTTCATGCTAATTGAGCCATTTAATTTTATTTTAAATGAATGCCTTTAGGGTAACATAAAATACTAGTTAAGCATTGTTAATTCTATCGTGTTATTCGCTGTTCCATCTAGTGGCTATACAGTGGATGTTACAGTCAGTTCTCTAAGATGTTTGTTTTATTTATTTGTATTAGAATGATGAGGGTGATAAATTTGAGACTTTTCATTGAAAGAAATTTCTAAAACTTACAAATAGGTAGGTAGGTAGGTAGGTAGGTAGATAGATAGATAGAGCTGCAATATTACTAAAACCCCATTTTCTATCCCGGGATATATTCTCACAAGAAAATAGAAACCTATGTACCTAACTTTATTTATGTAGCAATTTTTCACTTTTTATATTAGCTGAAAGGTAGTAGGGTTTTGGTAGAGTTTTCTTAATAGACATACTTAAAACCACTGTCAAGACATCTTTCTTTAAAAGAGGAATGGAAATAATCCTTACACTTGAGTTTCCTGTAGCCAAATCATTCCATGATCTATTTATGTATTAAATCAATACAAAAATTTGCTCAGTTCTATTTTCTCTCAAAGCATTGGGAAAAAGAGTTGTTTTGTTCCGTAGAGAAAAATGGGTCAAATCAGTAATAAGAAGACTTCTGTTTGACTTTTATTATTGAGCAATTAAGAGAATCCTGTGTATTTCCTGTATCTCAGTCATAAAACACACCTTCTCAGAAGATAATTATTCCCCGAAGGTGGTTACAAAGTTTTTCAGAAGTACAGGGATCAACCATCCCTTTATCCTTTGTAATTCTCAGATCGCTCAGTTCAGATTCTTGCATATAAAGAAATTGCAATAGAAGTGAATACAGAGTCCAAGACCAGACCAATACCATTCAGTCACTTGGTTAAGACACAGGTAACACTTTAGTTGAAAAGAATAGTCTTGTAATAAGTGGTGTCAGTTCAATTGGGTATTAAAAAAAGGATTCTTTACCTGCATATCATGCAAAAAAATAATTTTACCTGGACTACAGATCAAAATCTGAAATGATAAAAAAGTCTGGGAGGAAACATAAGAAAATATCTTTATGGACTTGAAACTATCATCTGTGTGAATATACAGGTAAATGTGTACATTTTTTCTTTAAAAGAAAAAGTTCATTTAAATTAAAAGATACTAGGAACCAGCTACATAATTAGAGGAAAAATGTATTTCTTATTTCATGCACACTGCTAGTTAGGTGCTATATTTTCAATCATACTTATAGATGGAAGAACTCCCTATGCCTATAAAAAAACAAACAAAAAAAAACAATGATGAGCCAGAACAGATTAATGGGAGTAAGAAAGTCTTCTGGAAAAAAAGTAAATAAAATCAAACTTTCTTTAATCAAAAACGACACATGCAGAAATGAAGGCACCTCTGCTACTTTAAAAAAAAACTTACATTATTGTAAGGCAAGTTCTAGATGGGATTTTTTTTTTTTAAAGCAGCAGAGTCAGAACATGGTGCAAAGTGAGAAAAAATCATGTAGGGCACCAGAGAGGAGTGACCCCATTAGAGGCCCTCGGGAGAGAAGGGAGAGCTGTCAGGAAGACGCAGAGCGCTGCGATTTTATCCCCGGGGCGTCCCAGCACCTGTGTGATGTGGGACAGGCTTAGTTTGTGAAAAATGTTCTGCTAAGAAGGTCTGTGCACAAGGCCAAGTTTTGAAAGCACCATTTAATAGAGTCTGTGTGTTCGAACCTTAAAAGTTCATTTCAGCACATGAAATGTGTTTCAAATCCCTACCAAAAGGAAAGAAACATGAGCACTGGCATATTTAGGTATCTGCAAAGATCAATATCTTTACATGTTAATTAAAACAATACAAATTTAAGATAAAATAAACCTTTTTTTAAGTCAAGTGCGTTTAAGCCATAGAGGGCATTGAAATAAATGTTATGTAAATTTCTGAATACATTTTATAAATTGGCAAAGTGAAATTTAAAATAATTAACATGGATTTTATTTGATCTAAAAGTGTGTTGGATTTATTATATTTGGGGTAGGGTATATAATTAGACACCAACAGGAGGGATTTAATAAGATTTTTTTTACACTAAACAATAGAGAAATCGTAAGAAAAAATTAAATATAGGGCTTTTATGTTTTGTGGTATAAAGCTTGTTCAAAACTTTATCTAGATACAATTTCTAGAAATATTTGAAAGAGGGGAAAGGTTGCTCACTTCCAAAAATTACCGGATTTTTTTTTCTTCATGATCATTATTACCATTATCTTCCCATTTAAAATTCCCAAGTTCATTTATTCCCCTTTAAGACCTGCTCTGTTCTATTTTTATGATGTTACTCCTAAAATCTTTTTATATCTACTAATATAGTGTCTGGCTTGGTAGTAAATTTATTTTCCTAATAGTTGTCCTGGTTTAGGTAAGACATTACTGAGTCTCCAACTATATTTTGAGTTGGGAGTAATGTCGCATTTCTCCTGATGTCCTAGCATTGAACACCATGGGATACCCCAAAATATACTTTTTGCTGAATAAATTGAAGCCAAGGGGAAGAGAGTTGCCTACCTCTCATTTAGTTGGAGTTCTAGTGTAGAGACAGGCTGAGCTGGTCTCAGAATAAGTCAATGGGGCTAGAGACCAGCACATACATCTATAGATGGATATTTATGGAGTATCCTTTCAGGTACCAGGAATCGCTTTTACTGGACAAAAATCCCTGGTGTAGGAATAAATGAAAAACATTATACTTCACCTTTATCGGTCTTATCAGACTAAATTTTAAATTCATCACCACTTTCTGTCCTGGCTCTCCTAAACTTCAGTGATCATGAAAGTCCATTTGTCCTACCTTTCATGTACTTACCAATGGAGGGCAGTCCTGGGGTCCTCTCTAAGGGCACATTAAATGGAATTATCTGGTTTCAAGCTAGTAAGGCCCTGATTACTTTTGAAAGAAGGTGCCTAAATGATATACCTTGAACCTACAGCCAATTTGTTTTACTCAGACAACAACCAAGAAAAACCTTTAGTGACAGAAATACAATGGGTAATCTAATCTGGTATGCAATGAATATTCTCAGCAAGGCTAATTCCACCCTCCTAGAGAAAAGACTAATCTTCCCTGTCACTGACTCAGTAGGTCAATAACTATATTTGCATTCTTCATGTGGCACCTGCCATGTTCTCCAGAAATAAAATCACCGGTAAATTTTAAATACTTATCATGCCTAATGTGGTAATATTACATTTAATTTATCTTATTTCTCAAAGCAAACACCTAAGCCACACTATTTCTACTATTTTCATTAATTAAGAAATGTAGGCAGAGAGAGCTCAGGAATTCACCTAAACAAAACATAAATTACAGCCGGTGCTAAGACTACACAAATTTTATTGCAGCAAATACTTCAACAAAATCTGCCATGTGATCTGAAACTGTGATTAATATCCAAGTTGCTATATGATATAAATGGAAGTTTTATTTTTTTAATATATATTTTATCGATTGTTTACAGAGAGGAAGGGAGAGAGATAGAGTTAGAAACATCGATGAGAGAGAAACATCGATGAGCCGCCTCCTGCACACCTCCTACTGGGGATGTGCCTGCAACCAAGGTACATGCCCTTGACCGGAATCAAACCTGGGACCTTTCAGTCCGCAGGCTGATGCTCTATTCACTGAGCCAAACCGGTTATGGCTAAATGGAAGTTTTATCTTTTTTTTCTCATCACAAGACTGCTGAATTTCTCTTTTATCTTTGCTTCTTTCTATTATTTCTATTTACTCATTCTGATTTAGTCCTACGGGCTAATTTGGTTTTATAGCCCACAATCATTTGTGTGTGTGCTGTCGCTCACGTGTGTACGCATGTGTGTGTGCACACACATGACAGCAAAGAGCGACTTTTCCTTCCTGTCAGCATTAACCTTCATGTGTTTTATTTTTGGTTTTCCTCCTCCTTGGGCAGGTGCTGATTGCATACTCTGGTTCAGTCACTCGGAAGTCTCCTCATTCTCTTACAGAACTACATGTGGCTCCTTGCAGACTGAATCTTCCCTTCCCCCGTCTCTCAAAGATAATTTCAAACATTCGATCAGAAGTCATAAATTGGCAGCCCATGAGCCAAGCTCATTAAGCAGATTTACTTCTATTGCAGTGACTGTTGTGGGCTGTATTGTTTTGTTTTTACCTCTATTAATTTTATAAACACATTAACTGTGAACATATTTTCCATTCAAATAGCTCTACTAGCACTTCTAATTACCAAAGTACATGTTCAGGGGACATATAAAGTGGATTGTGATGTATAAAAAAATAATTTATCCCAAAGTCACACAGACAAACATCTCTCTTATTTTAGACAGAGTCAAAGTTTTTAAAAAGTAGTTATATTTGCATTCAAGGTATAATTAACTTCTTAAAGATCTCTATTTTTTTATTTTCTTTCTAGTTCTTTCAGATAACCTCTTTCAGATAAGCTATATATATTGCTTATAGCCAGATTATTTATATATATTGATATATATTGCTTATAGCCAGATTGTTATACACTTGCATTTTATTTAAGTCACAATTATTTTGGGTGTGTGTTAGAGAAACCAAACCTATATCCTTGCTGATACAGTGCGTATGTGTCCTGCCAAGCTATACCTACTGTTTTCAAACTATACCTACTTCTGTTAATTTTTCCAATTTTAATTTTCAAACTACACCTACTTCTGTTCTTTTTTCCAATTTTCATTTTCATTTTTTCAACAATAGTTGACCTTCAATATTATATTAGTTTCAAGTATACAGCACAGTGGTTAAACATTTATCCTATGAAGTGATCTTCCCCATAAGTCTAGTACCCAACTGGCACCATACATAGCATTATAATAATATTGACCATAATCCCTATGCTGTACTTTATATACCAGTGTCTAGTCAGTATTTTTATTTATTATCAAAGGCTTACTTATCTGATCCCAAATAAAGATCAGATTTAACTGGGAAATTGAGAAGAGGCGATGGTCTTGCTTAGAAGCAAGCCAAGGCTACCAGCCACACCTTTAGAGTTGAGATCCCTTTGTGTTTACAAAATGCCTGTGGCTAAGAAGCAGGTAAACTAATCCATGGTCAAAGGCTAAGAAAATATTACCCAATAAGGCTCTTTTTTACTAGTAATTAACCTCCTTGATGTGTATCTGAGGTAGAGTAACTATAAATCAAGGCTACACTACAGATTGTAATGTTGATGTGACTCTCCATGATGTTTACAGTATTTAATCCTGCAGTGACATATGCACTGAAATTATAGATGCCAACCCCTCCCCCTTCCCCCTCTCCCCCGCCTCCATTCTCTTGGTTTCCCCACTTCAGAGGGAAAGCCTTAAGAATAACTCTCATTGCCCTAGCTGGTTTGGCTCAGTGGATAGAAAGTTGGCCTGTGGATTGCAAAGTCCTGGGTTTGATTCCGGTCAAGGGCTCATACTGTTTGCAGGCTTGATCTCCAGCCCTGGTAGGGGCACACGCGGTAGGCAAACAATCAACGTGTCTCACTCACATCGATGTTTCTCTCTGTCTCTCCTCTCCTTTCTGCTCTCTAAAAATCAAAGGAAAAACACCCTCCAGTGAGGATTAACAACAACAACAAAAAAGAGTAACTCTCATAGATGAGCGATGCCATTTGCAATTGCTTCTCAGGACACTACTTATTTTTCTAAAACATCTGATTTTATTTCTTTAGTTGTTTGAAAGTTTATTTGTAATAATAAAAATAGAAATGAAAATAAATATTTTCTCTACATCTCTATGTATATGTCTCTAACATTTGAAATTTGTTTTATTAAGAAAAATTAATGATATAAAGGGGCATTTGAAATGTTTTCAGTGTCTTCTATATTACTCCATGTGGAATAAGTGTTTCAAATTTTCCATTTTCTTTCCACATTATTTCGGGACATCAAGAGAAATTAAAACCTTGATTGAAAGTATATCATTTAAGTAAATTATAGGGGCTAGTTATCTTTTAGGTAGAATTACATAATGTAAGTAACTGAATACGATTGAAAGAGGCAGTCAATTTAGACAAATAAATTGAAATTTTAAAATCTGATTATTTTATTCATATATAATCCCACCCCTGCCACTTATTATATGTTAATAATTATGGGTATGGTTTGACTTGCTCTAGGGAATCAATTAAGTCCTAGAACTTTAAATAATTATTTCATTATTACAAAACCATCTTCCAAGAGATCCACACTGCAGGAATAGGTTGGGGTCTATCTCAAAAGAGGTCTCCAAACTTTACCAATGTTCTTCCTCTGATTTAACTACACAGATAGAGAGTTCCCTTAGAGCAGTGGTTCCCAACCTTTTTTGGGCCATGTCCCACCTAAGCATCTCTAAAATCCTGATGCCCCCCTGTGACATATAATTCTTATTATTCAAAAAGTGTACTCCTATTCATGTGGAGGAAGCCTAAAAGGCCATTAACTTGGTCTAAACAAGCTTCCAATGAACATGGCATCCATGAAAGAAAAAAAAAAAGAACAAAAGGACAGTTGAAGTACTGAGGAAGAAATCACTAAGAAATTGTTTAAAAAATAATAATATGAAGTGATATGAAAAAATAGCAAATAAAGTTTCAAAACATATAATAGAGAACTGAAATGCATAAATATGTCACAATATATATTTATATACTATAGGTGAGGCCCCTAAAATCATAAGAAATGCAAAAAATTCACTATTAGTAATTCATTCTCGAATTGCCCCCCTTAAAAATCAGATTGCCCCCTGTGGGGTGTGTGGCCCACGTTGGGAACCATTGCCTTAGAAGGAAATGTGAGTACAGTTTACTATTCTTTTAAAAATGGAAAAGCTGTTGATACAAAATAACAAAGCCATGAATCTGTGGAATACCCCTTCAGAGTACTACTGTTGGATCTTTCTCATAATACTTTTTATTTATTTTTAATATGTTTTTATTGATTTTAGAGAGAGAAGAAGGGAGAAGGATAGAGAAATAGAAACATCAATGAGAGAGAGACATGAATCAGCTGCCTCCTGTATGCCCCCTATTGGGGATGGAGCCCTAAACCCTGGCATATGCCTGGACCAGGAATCCATGTGATGACCTCTTGATTCATGGGTCGAAGCTCAACCACTGAGCAACACTAGCTGGGCTCTCATAATACCTTTATATCATATTTACATAAATTTGATATAAAAAGAGCATGTAGATTTTTAGTGCAGATATTCCCTTACAAATCACTCACATCTACAATTTAAAGTCATCAAGAACATTTATAAGACTTTTTAAAAACATGTATCATTCAATTAGTAGGCTTTGAGACCTCAGATAGAAATCACCTTTAATGATTAAGAAATTTGTATTCTTAACATGTTTAGCATTCATATGAGTTAGTGGGGGGGGGGAGGTTACAATAGTCCAATGAACAACTGGGAAGACTGGATGTGTATGGAAAAATTCTCAACATCAGTTATACAAATTAAAACTCAGTTATATAACATATTTTAACAATCACATTAGACTTTAAAAAATTAATGACACAATGTATTGGTGGAATTGTGAGGAGAACATGCATTCTCATGCATTGCTGGTGGAAATGCAGATTTATATAACCACCATGAGGCAGTTTTACAATAATCCTCAAAATTGGAAATGCATAATTTATTTTGCCTATTAATTCCACTTCTAAGAATTTATCCAATGGACATACACTATGTAAATAATGTCTGTGCAATAAGATTAATCTATATATATAAAAGCCTAAGCGATCATTACAATCGGATGACTGGAACAACTGGTCAACCAGTTGCTATGACGCACACTGACCACCAGGAGACAGATGCTCAATGCAGGAGTTGCCCTCTGGTGGTCAGTGAGTTCCCACAGCCAACCTCCTATGGCTGGCCAACCTCCCACAGCCCCTTCCCCTGGCCTGATCACCTGAATGGGAACCTCCTGCAGCCCCTCCCCTCCTGCCGGCCAGCCAACCTCCAGCAGCCCGATTGGGACTGGGCAAGATGCCCCGATCAGCCACGATCACCAGCCAGGCTGAGGGACCCTACCCGTACACGAGTTCATGCATTGGGTCTCTAGTTTAGAAATAAATATCTAACTAGTTAAATCAATTATAACATTCCACCAGCCATTAAAATGGATAAGGTAGCTCTTTCTGTGATAATGTGGAATGAAGTGTGCGTGTGTGTGTGTGTATGTGTGTGTGTGTGTGTGTGTGTGTTTATATTAACTTTAATAGTATTTCTAGGTTTTTTTGATATGTACTAAATGTTGCCTTTAAGAATTTGAATTGCCCTAGCTACTTTGGCCCAGTGAATAGAGCGTTGGCCTGAGGACTGAAGGATCCCAGCTTCAATTCCCAGCAACAGTATGATGTGTCTCTCTCTCTCCAATGTTTCTCTGTGTCTCTTCCCCTCTCTCCCACTCTCTAAAAACCAATGGGAAAATATCCTCAGATAAGGATTTAAAAAATTAAATTACATTATTCTTACTCTTCTAAATCTATTTTGTTTTACATTAAAAGAAAATTTGAAACATGCCCATACCAACGAATCTATATATCGAGTATCAAAATGTTTTCATAGGATCATAAAGCAGATTTTTTCTAACACAATAGCATGATACATAAATAACTCAGAAAAACACAAGATGTAGGGTACATGACCCCATTCTTCCACTTATTACATGTGTTTCTATTGTAGGTCACTTAAGCTCCATTTCTTCATTGCTAAATAGCCAAAACTTGTTCTAACATACAATATAGTAGGAAGAATTTCAATGACATCATATATGTAAAATTGCTTTGTAATCTAAAAAGAAAAATACAAATGCAAATTATTATCATGAGATGTGAATTTTTTCAGAAGGAAACCTTAATAAAGCATGTATTTAGGTTAAATCATCAGCAAAATTATTACAGATTTTCCTATCTCCTTACTTCTGCCTTCAGGCACAGATGTCCTCATGCTAGCTTGGCATCAGATGAAAGCTTAACTGTACCTGCTTCTCTCTCTGCATCTGTCCCAAGAACTCTGCTAATAAATTAATTGTGACTTTGTGTTTCTTTCAAAACACTCTAGACTAACCCCTCTGTATTAGGAAGAGCATAATAGGTTAATTTCTATACCCAGAGGAAATGCATATTTACATAGTAATGATGATGATATTAAATCCCTTAACAAGACATTTTATGGCTCTTCTAACTGTGTCAGCCTTTCAGGGGAGCTAATTCAGGGCACAGTTGTCTTAAGGAATAAAGGCAGATGTGTGATTACATTACCTGGCTTAAGGGGAACTCGACTTGCATGCAAAAGTAGTTAAAATAAAATTATATCTAAGTGATCTCGCAATGTCTATTAGAACAGCTTTAACATAAGCTATACTATTTTTAAAATTTTAGAGGATATTATCAAGCCCTTCCTACCTCACCATCACTCCTGAAATTTTCAAGCATTTTCTCAGAATAATAGAACTTTGAGTAGAAGCAAGTTCAGAATTGAAATAGCTACACTGGAACTCTCTTTTGGTAGACAGAACAAATAATAGGTTTGAGAACCGATTAAATATGATTATTCCAGCACATTATTTTTGGGGAATACTTGCAAATTTTCAGTGTTCACTTTCCATGATTGCTGGTATTTTTCTGATGAGTGAATTTCGTTTGGGGAGAATGATACCTGGGCAGGAGATAAGTGATGATGTTCAAAGGCAGGAAATCTTATCCTGTACTGGTCTGCACAAGACCTAACTTTTTTGAGTCAACATATAAGACATTTCATATGAGGATTCCTGGCTTCTCTGGAAACCCTGGTTCTCATTCCCCCATGGAGCAAGCAATGGAGAGGAAGATAGCTGCTCATTCTTGAAGTTTTAGCCTCCAGTTCCTCATGGCCCACCACACAGCTTCCTTATACATGGCCACTTAGGTGAGATTTTTTTTTCTTTCATCTGTCTAACCTTGGTAAACATATGAGCTTGGGGACTCCTAGATAAGACAAGGATTAATGTTCATTTTTGGGATATGTAGTTATATACATATACATATACATATACATATACATATACATATACATATATATAA